>NC_082351.1:12500-350500 GCF_027477595.1 Haemorhous mexicanus
TGTTTTTACCAGTAGTCATTATTTCCTTGCTTTGTGTTATTCCATGCATCGTGAAACTGGTGTGCCTCTTGCTAAAAATTACATTGGAGAAGATCTGGCTGGTGCAAGAAGAAGGGGCAATTGTGACAATGTATCTGAACCGCTTAGACTACGGGCTGCACCAGCCATCCAGCGTGGAACGGTTCTTCTCAGAATTTTCTCAGGGCCCTCTGGAATTCATCAAGACATAAGCCTTGCTAAAACAAGAGAGGAAAAGCTGAGAAACTAAATTCCAAGACCACAGGAACTCCAAAACGGGGGGGGGGGGGGGGGGGGGGGGGCAAAGTACCTGGACTGTAAGAAAACACATCTTCTGAGAGGTGCACGCAGAATGCGTGGACAAGACAAAGGCACCAATAAGAAAAGCGTGACTAGCGTGTGCAGAGAGTCAGAATGTGTAAGTGCATCATGTAAAGCATAAACGGCTTCTGCTTAATCCTCTTGGTCCATTGTGCAGGAGTCCTGAATTTCCCATAAGTGAAAGGGTTCTGATTTTAATGCTAGAGTTACTGTCTATACGATGATTCATGGGAATAGTTCTTTCAAATCCTTCCCTTGCTGACATCAGTCAGTTTCATCTTTTCCTGAATGTACTGCTGGCTATACATAAGCGATGAATAGAAGGGAATGAGTTTTAGGGATATGTTGCAAGGAAATAGATTGGTAGCTCTGCTTCCATTTCCATTGTCTAAGAAGAATTCCAAATATTTTTGGCCCTTTCATAGACCTCTGACTCGATTAGCATCAGCAGGGAGGGACATTTAATTGGTTTTTCTCCTTTTTAGAGAGAAGCTAATGAAAAAGTTTCACCAGAATCAGAGCAGGCTGCGTAACAAGAAGAGCGTCATGAAAAGGCGCCAATCCTATCCTCTTAGTATTGCTAGTTGTGATTGGACTTCAATGAAATGTGTCAACTCTCTGTTCCTGGGTATCACATCAGTAACAGGTACTTCACCTGCTGTACTTCTCTCCTAAAGCTAAGAACAGAATCCCAAATAATCTTGATTCCAAGGTCCTAATTCACCCTGTGATGCTGACAGGTGAAAAAGGAGTGGAAGGTGCACCAGTAAATGAACTTGAATGGCCTATCTAAATCAGCGGCCACTGATTTCCTGAAGGCTTAAACAGGTCAGTTGCCTATATTTTTCTTGGGGTTCTTTTATTCTTTGGTCATGTTTTTCTTGGGATTCTTTGAATCCTTCCCCACCAGTTCAGCCTCTGCTCTCAAATCCTTTGCTGTCATTTAAAGTATCTCAAGAGCCTGGAAACCTGTTGTCTTTATTTATCAACCCATTATTCCCTTCCAAAGGTTGTTTGCCTCAAGTCTCATTCTTGCTGATTTTCTGCTAGTTCATTGTCAGATGGCAGCAGGTGTTCTGTAAGAGCAAGTACACAATCCTATAGCTTGCTTTTCTTTTGATTTGGCCTGTCTAGAAAATGGAATGACTGAACATCTCCAACAGGATTTTCTCTCCCCATTCTGTTTCACCGCAAGGGCAGATGCCAATCATCTACCTAAACTCTTGGTGGTGAAGAAACTAGTGGTACGCTGTTGCATATAGGTAGAACTTTCCGAAAGGAAGGCCTTGTAAAATCATGGCTGAGGCCCGTTACTTTGGCTAAGTAGAAAATGACTAGGGGAAAGTGAGACAGCTGAATTAGAGGTAGATCAAGATGTTCTAGAAGCATTGCGTGTTCACAGCGTGGTGTATGACGGTTGGTTGAATTATGTTTGTTGTGGCTTAAAGCTATGCAAGTGATAAAGGCCTGACTGCTTCAAAAGCCTGGCTTTTGCAAGAAAGCGGCTCTCCTTTGCACCTGCCTGGGGACTCTGCGTCACTACGGACCCTGACGCCCAGTTTGCCAAGGAGATGATGAGTAGGAATGTTGCAGAGCTGCTGTGTGCATATGAAAGGAATGGCAGAGAGTGAAGCCGTGGACAATTTCTGGGCTTTAGTACAATGCTGCTGCATTGGTGCCAGTTTAGTTGGTTTTCCATCAGTGGCATTTCTGTCTAGAAGTACACTGCCCAGAGTCTTTCTAGCATTTGATGCCATTTCCTTACTGCCATTAATACCTTCCTTCAGTTTAAAGGATGAGAGAATCTTTACAGGATTTTGAAGATCCCTGTTAGGAAACACTATGCCAGAGGAGTCATCACTCCAGTTTCTTTTGCCTCCTTTGTAATTTTTATAGACTCATTTCACATTTCTGCTAATGGCAATAAGAATACTGAGACTACTTAGCAGGGTTGACGCTCTCAGCTGCTTTCCTCTTTCCTACTGCTTCATACCGTATGTGACTTGATGGCCTCGTTTTGCAATCAGCATTTTGCTGTGGTTTGCTAAAACCTGGCATGCACTGCCAACTCACAACTTGTGTGTTGGCATTTCAGGGGCTTTGATGGGTTCTTTTCTGAGATTGCCATGCACTGGACTTTCACAGTCACAAAGACTTCATCCACCATCTGTCGAATTTCAGTATTTACTACTCTTTCCTGGAATGTAGGCAACCTAGCAGCAAGTACTAAATTCGCTGCAAGCCCTGTCTTCCCAAAGGACCATTCAAAAAGTTTGCTTTTCCCCTCTGACCAATCTGCCAGTATTTTGATGGAGAATTTGCTACCTTAATAGAACCTCTTAGAAGGGATCTCATGGCAGACAACATCTCAGGCTTTCTTGAAATACTGGCTCCTTTGGATCTCAATTCCATTCAGAGTGCATTTAAGATTTTTTTTTCCACTGAAGCCATTCAACAATGCCTCTTCTCTTATAAAATGTGATGCAGGTGAGAAAGATGGATCCCCGTGAAAGGTTCTATTGATATCAATATTCATGCCCAATGGACTGTGCTGATGGAAATCAAATACTAGTCTAGTATTTTGAATCCAAATAATTCCTCCCAATCAGGCCCGACAGAATTGTTTGGCTTTGAATCTGAGCACGTGGACAGTAGTGGATGGTCCACAGGTTGAAAAGAGTGTCGATTCTTCTCCTTCTTTTCATTGATGGCTCAGAGACTGAAAAGGCAGCTACAAAATGGTAAATACATCCCTACAGATTCAAAAACTGTTCTTCTTAATTTGCATCTCCACCATAACAACAGATGGTTAGAACTAAATTACCAATGGGAATTTTATAGCTTCTCAGAAATGAAACAGGACCTGGCTTATGGGCCTTAGCAGTAGCTACAAGTTTTTCAGCACAAGGCATCTCAAAAGCATTTTACCTTACAGTACTTTTCTGTCTTATGCTTTCATCTCAAGGATGCAGGAAAAAAACAAAAAAAAAAAAACAACCAAAAAAACAAGAAACCCCACCAAATTGATAATAAGCAAAATCAGTGACTTGTATAGAAACAGATCCCATGGTTTTTAACTTCCAAACTTGTCTTCTCAGCACACTCTCTACAATGGAATTGTTTCCCTATCTGCCTTGAAACATTTTGCAGCAAAAACACTCTAAGGCCCTGCTGAGTGTTTTGTTCAAAAATGACTTCTTCTGGTTTTCTGTCCATAAGCGGAGTAACGTGACTGTGCTGGCAGCTGACCAAAGGAGGTAGGAAGAGTAATCATCATCCACAACACTGGGGCTAAAGAAATTTCCACAGAAAATTACCTGCCCTAGTACTTGTTCACGTGTTGGGTTGAACGTTCAGAATCTGTTTTCATTTTCCCCATTCATAGAATGTTCTATTTCACAGAATTCCAGCCCCTCAAACATCAGTCCTGCCAGAACTGCCCGCCATATGGGGCTGTCATAGGGGATCTGCTAATGTCCACTGACTCTTACCAGTATAGTGCTTGTCACTGTTGCAGATCAAGAACTTCTGAATAGTTTGGATTCATGCTCTTTGAGGGGTTGAAAACAAGAAAAGAATGACTAGACATTTCCATGATCAAATCCCCTGATGGAATAAAAATAGGAGCATAATAAATGTATTCATTGTTCTAAGCAGGGAGATGAAGGCTCCAAATGATTACTTGCATACTTCCTGTTCTAAATCCCTTGTTATCTGGCAAATTGCAAAAGATTCCAGGCTTTTGCCAAAATGCAAACCAGGTTAAAATGTGAAGCCTTACAGTTTACTGGATATAAAACTTCATCATCCATTTTTAAATCTTTGAGATTGTTATGTACTTCCTATTACTACCCTGAGGTTTGGAGCTGTAATTCAGAGAGAAAAGAATGCTATCTTGAAGTCATTCTAGTAAATCGGCACTCTCATCTTGTCGGCACTCTCTCCTCTTGGTTCTCACTTCTGAAACTCTGTACGGAAGGGTGCATTAATGCATAGAGCTCTGCATCAATTCTTTACAATAGTTTCCCCTGTAATTCTTCTTTCAAGGCAAACCTATAAAAATCCACACATTCTTACCCCACCACTTCTAAAATTCTATTGAGAAGCAAAAAAAAAAAAAAAACCCATCAAACCACTAAACCACTGCTCCAATAAAAAAAGCAGTCCATTAACTGCTTTCTTAGCAGGTTCTTTACCTTGTATTAATATGGCAACCTTTTCTTGCTCTTCTAGATTAGAACCAAATTCTTCCAGCATATAAGGAAACATAGGTTTACTGTATCTGATTCTTAGATACAGAAGTCCAGCAAGGAGTTCAGACCTCAAAAGAAGTGTCTGTAAACAAGATTCAGCACAACGTTGAGACATATTAGCTATTTTTCAAGAAAAGCGGCCAAACTGAAACTTTTTAGACTTCTCTACAATCATGCGTGCCTGCTTCCAGAACCTGACCTTCGTTGCTGGAAACTAGCTGCAATGTTACTGTAAACAATGCTGTGAATGTAGGACATCGTCATTCTTCTCTTCCATTGAAAACCTCAAGTGGAGTCGCCTCACTTCTCTTCAAAATTCTGTATTTCCTTGCAAACTGGTAAAATAAGGATAAATAAAGCGTTCTGTTCGTTCGGTTTAAACCTAATGTTCAAAATGAAAAAAAAAAAATCCATTCAGATATGGTCTGCAATAATACAGTAGAAGAGAAGATGAACCAGACTGGCCTACAAAAGAAAGAAGTGAAGCAGAATTTGGGAATTTGGAAGACCTTATGATGAATAATTCAAAGAAATAAATAAAAAAAATATTGCCTACCCAAATTCAATCAGTGATGCACAGACAGAGAAAAAGTACTAATTACTACTAATATTTCTTTCATTCTCAGACAAGAAGTTCAATGATCCTCTTGAATGCATGGAAGATTCTTGGAAAAGACAGCAGCCTTCTTCTTAACCACTTACTCCTCAGAACTCCAGGAGACAAATCATTTGAGCTGTGAGGATCTTTCTCTCTGTAAAACTCCCAGAGCATAGCCAATATTCTATTTCTTTAGGGATCCTCGCCTCCCTGAGGGAGTGGTGGATTGTCTACATCCCGGTACATCAGCCAGACACTCCACCTTATTTCCCATGGCTACTGCAGCAAGGACATCATCTACACTGGCTTTCTAGCCAAAATAGATGCAAGGCACAACAAAGAACATAGCCAACACCTTGAGCACTGCTTATGGGTTTCGAAAGAAAAATCTCAGGATGGCAATACTGGATCTTCTGATCCAAAGCATCAGGAAACATTTCTTTAGAGGTGTTGGGAAAGATGAAAGTTTGACAAGAAAGTCTCACAGATATGTATGCTTGGCAGAAAGATTTTTCAATGTGGAGTCTGAAGAAGGAATAGAGTTGGAAGCAAGTTTTGATCTAGAAGAAAAGAATTGCTGAGCCAGTCTTCCTGGAAAACCGAGGATACCTTAGTTAGAAGAGGGTTTTATGACTTACAGCAAAGGATAAACCCACCCCAAACAAGAAGATATTTTTACCAAGCAGGAAGCTAGCACAGGCAAACAAGTCAGCAAATGCTGCAAGCAGAAAAAGCTCTCCAAATTTTCCACTGTCAAGAAAACTGAAAAACAACTTTCCACTTCAACTGTAATATACTGACTTTTAGTGAGTGGAGAATAGCAACATATGGTAATTAGAGTCGTTAGGATAGGCTATAGATAATAGTTAAGGGATAGATTGGTTCTACTGTATGAAGATGCTCAGCAAAGTGACAAAACCAAAGGGTCTCCAGGCCTGCCTGCAGCTAGAGCTGACAGCTGTAGGCACAGGCTCTGTTGCCCACTACCCTAGACCGCTGCAACGTCTTGGATGGAATAAACTGCATTTTGGAGAGCCGCCTGGACTCCCACATCCCTCATTTAGGCTCTTCCATGGAGGTGAAAAAAGCCTCTGGGTATTGTACAAAAAAACAGCTATGTAATCTAGAGTTGCATGACCCAATATTTCTATTGAACTGGAACAATTTTTATCAATATTATGGATCCACTTCTTTTCAGTGCGTTTGGTCAAAAACATAAAGCATCGTTTAAAAGACATTCTTGGATGCGTACAAAGTACTACGAATTAATTAAGGTGTTGGTTTGGCATGGCTTGGTTTTTGGTGGGGAGGGAAGAAGCCAGCCACAGAAGTGATTTTTTGTGCAAAGCTCCTAGAAGCTTCCTCCATGCCTGGCAAAGTGAATCCCTGCTTGGCACTAAGAACAGTCATGCTGCTGAGCAAATTACAGAAGCTGATAGCGCCTTGGTGATATATTTAAGAAGGAAATCAAAACTGCAGCCAGTTAACCTTGAAGTTGGGAAATTTTTACGTTGGCACCTCTTCTGCTTTGAAAGCCAAACCAGTGAGACACTCTGTTGCAGTGTGTGTTTATTATTGTACTGCAGTTCTAGTAGTCCGTTTTCTAAGCCTTCCTATTTTGTGCTGTTATAGCATATGTTATTATGAATGGATTGTTCCTTTCCCCCCAGTATTGTTGGCTTTTGCCCTAGCTGTCCCTCTCCCCAAAGACCTGCCCTTTTGTTCCCTGTCCCTTCTCCCATTGAACATCAACCCCTCCCCAAGCCTGCCCCTTTCTCTAGAAACTTCCCTCTCAATTTTGTACCCTTCAAAACCCCATTGGTTTCTTGAAGTTATTCTCCTCCCCTGTAGTCCCCCTACTGGTTTCAACATTGTATTCCCCTCCTTGTCTTCCACCCCCAGTTTCTCCCAGTTGGTTAAAGATTGTATCCTCCCCTGGGACCTTCCCCCCATTTAGAAGTTGATGGATGCCTTTGAATCAGTGTCTTTCTGTCCTTGACCCTCCAGGGAGTAAACTGAAAAATATGCAGAAGACCTCTCCCTGTTCCTTGTCCCTGCCCTCAGCGCAGTTCTATCCCCAAGGCAGTCCACCTGTGCCGTAGAGCAGCTGTGCCCTACAGCTGCAGCCCAGGTTCGACAGCTTTCTTGCTGCGGCCCACTCTCGCTGTCGGTGTCGGGAGCTAGTTGGGCTGAAGAAATCCAGCACCGCAGCAAGACTCCAAGTCAGAAATCCAGTTTATTAGGAAAAGGGGGAAAAACCCAAATCCATGCAAGAGTACAAAAGAAAAACCACTGACAGAGTCAGAATACAAGCTGACGTCCTGCTAGTTAGGGTGGTGAAAGCAGATTGGATGCAATGGTCTTTTTGAAGTGGTGATTCTGTAGAAACCATCTGGTAGCTCTCGTCCTCTGGAAAACAAGTGGCTAAGGGTGGCCGTTCCTCTGGCAATGCAGTAGAAATGGTGCTTCTTGCCTTCCAAAACCCAGATTATATCCAGGTGGGGATGCTTAGCTCCTACCCCCTGGGCAGAGCATCTCCCAATGGGCTGATATCATTCTGAGTCATGATGTGGGTCCTTGATTACCCGTGAAACAGAAATGGCTCCTGGAGGGAGTTATCTCTGAGTCATGTGGCAAGACATTGATGGGCCCATTAACAGGAGAGAAGGAAAAAACGATGCCACCCCTGGTTTCCGCAGTTCTTGAGGGTGGGAATAGGATGCATGTTGATATTGGAAGCTAGGACAATACAGGATGCAGGTTTTTGCATTTGCAGGAAGTTTGTATGGATTTGAAAAGTATCCTCATAGCAGAAGCACAAAAGTATTCTCATACCCCTTTGAATCATCTTCAAATGAAGCAATTCTCCCAATAACCTAACGCATGAATGTCTTGCAAGTGAGTTGAAGGAACACGCCAAAGATAAGTAGTGTTCAGCTGCAGAGAATTGTTTAGGGACATTATACCTTAATATTTTAAATCAGAAAGCATGGATGGACGGGTCTTTTTTCCTTAGTTGACTACAGAACCAGCGGTCCTTTGCAGGAGGGTGTTTGGATTTAGGATGACACTGGCAACTAAGAGCATGGCTACACAGAAGGTGCTACTTTTAGACCAGAACATTCAACTACTAAAGGCAGATAGGAGAATAGCTGATTAGTGACAGCTCCGACAGGAAGAGTCTGCGGCTTACCCCGTGGGAACAATAGTAGCACATTTCAATTTTAGAAAACCATTCATTTCAGAGGACCAAGCATCAGTGAAAAGAAAAGGTCGAGTAAAGACATCCTAGTGCTCTTCTGATCAGAAGCATCTTTTTCCATATGAGAGTATTTAGGAAAGGACAGTGCGTTCATAAGGAAAGGTGTGCCAGTTACAAAACCTGCAGAACAAGGCAAGACAAACATTTCATTTGTTATTTTTATTTTACCTGCTAAAAAATGATTTTTTTAAGACTGAATTTTATGAATTCTGCAAAGCTGTCTTTTTGAACGTCTTCCTACCCGTATTAAACACCGAGGTGACAAAGAGAGCAGCAGTGGAAGGAAAGCTGGTCCATCTCCCCCTCCTTGTAGCTTTAGGCCAGTGAGCGATTAGAAGTCGGTCACTTCATTTGAGATAAATAGCTTTACCAAGAGAGAATATTATCCAGCCTTGATCTTTCCTTTGGAGCTGATCCACTTTGTAGTCATCAATTCTTGACTCAGTTGGGGAGAAACAATGGCATTACGGCCATGGATGTTAGAGTGCGCTGATGGGAAATGAAGTTTTCATCTTCAGGTCCTTGCTTCAGTAAATATTCCAAATTCATCAGAAAGAAAATTCGAAGACCAGGAATCCCCACTCAAATGACCTACTTCAAATAGTCTGCACGCATAAGAGACATCAAGCAGGTGCTCTCATCTGTTAGGGGAATACCCAGCCAGTACATTATTGTCTAGTTAGGAGGCAATAATTTTGGAAATCATTGAAGTTTTTGTATTGCAAGTGAATGGTCAACACATTTTATTACTGGATTAGGTAAAATCATGTCTTCTGCATCCTTTCAGAGAGGAAGCTTACCTGGATCTAAAGCTACTCAGCTCCATGATGGGATGCTTTGTCTTCAAACGGAACTCTAGTCTTCGTCCTTTTGGATTGCTTCCATAGCTTTTCACTCACTCGTCAAGTACCTGTTAAAATGTCATCTTATCCCATGCAAATTTTTATGGGCATAGTCACTGAATTGGGAAGTATTCCATAAAGTCCACAGGCCTTGTTGAGATGGATGCACAGGTCTCAAGGGTGTTAGCAGATGTTATTCTGAGGCCACTCCTGATCATGTTGGATGGATCATGGTGACTGAGGAAAGTGCCCAAAGACTGGATGAAAGCAAATGTCACCCATCTTCAAAAAAGGCAACCAGGAGGACTCAGAAAAGTACAAGCCAGCCAGCCTCATTTTGATCCCCAGGAAGTTGATGGAGTAGCTATTCCTGGAAAGCATTGCCAGGCACACGAAGGAGGACAGAACAAATGTAGTCAGCATGGATTTACCAGGGGAAATTGGTGCTTGACGACTTTTTAAACTCCTCCGGTGAATGAACTTGCCTGGTAGATGAAGAGAATATCATCTGCCTGGGCTTCAGGGAAGTTTTGGACACTTATCTACATGGCAGCACACATACCTACGGGAAGGAATAGTGCAAAGAGCAGGGAACCAGTGTCTTTTCAATGATGCTCAGTGAAAAGACAAGAGGCAGTGGGCACACACTGAAATACAGGAGATTGCCTCTGAGCACCACAAAATTATTTTTTGCCGTGACGGTGACTGAACCATGGCACAGAGTGTCCAGAAAGATGGTGGAGTCTGGATCATTGAAGACATTAAAAGTAGGCCCAGATATAATACTGGGCAACAGGCTCTAGGTATCCTGGTTGAAGCAGGGGGATGGGACTTGGTGAGCCCCACAGAGCCCTTCCACCCTCATTCATTCTGTGCTAGTGAATTCTCTTAGAGATGCATTTCAAGGACTGGCATGACAAAGCTCTGTGCAGAGTGAGATCCAAATGGACATGGGACTTAAGTTCCTTAAGTAGTGTTCAAGAAGAATGTAAAACTCCAGGAAACCTGTCTCTTCCATAACTGAATCCCTTTTCATGGGAAAATTCCCCAGCTCTAGAAAGATCCTCTGAGACGCATGCTTAAGACTGACACTGGCAGAGCAAATTTCTCCCTATGCGTGTCTAAGATCAGTTTGGATCTTTACCAAAAGTGTTGTCAACGTAGTCACAGAAGGCATATTTTTAAGAAGTGACAACTTACATCAGAATGGCAAATATTGGTCCACCAATGAATTACTGTATGGGAATTATCGACTTGTATTCCAAATAAAAAAAAAGGAGTTGGTCTTTATTGAACTCTTTCATTGCAATATTCATAAGGGAAGAAAAAGACCTATGTCCTTAACTTTCTTAACTCTAACAAAGATTTAAAACATTCCTTGTAAAAAGCGTATCTGAATTATCGGTCTATGAAACAATTTGAGTTGGGAAAAAAGTCCTAAAATTGTGTAGACAGTTGCAGAGAAAGCAAGAAAATAGGAAAGAAACAAAACCAGAGAAAAAGAGTCATCTTGAGTCTGCTAGCTAGTTCTAGAAGTAGTCTGCTAGAAAAAGGAAACCCCAGTTGAATTTCAAATGTGTTCATGCACTTGATTCAGTAACTGGTCAATGTAAAAACCAGTCCTTTTGTACAACTTCCCCCAGCAACAAAAACTTCAACAGATTGACACCACCATCATGCCTGTCCCAGATGTATTTAAAAGAGAAATGATGATTTTCTTGAAAATCTATTTGCGTACAAGTTGCAAGACATTGGAGGGATTCTCCACATTCTCCTTTCTCCATGGGGCTTGAAAGTATATTTGATAAAATATGCAACAAAGCATGTGATTTACAAGGTAGAGTAAAATGGATGACTTGGGAATTGATCTCTTTTGGATACGAAACTTCATATCCACTCTCTGGGAAGTTTCTAAAAGAAATGATGGAGCTGAGGCATGAATCTGCCACTCCGAGTGCTAAGCAAACATAGACACTCCCCGTTCACATGGCCCCACCTTCCGCACACACCTAGGCATGCACAGAGATCAGCATAGCAGATCATGAACACCTTGGAAAAGACTGAAATGCTAAATAGCTCTCTTTGTGGACAAAATAGCCGGTACACTATTTCAAATATCTGGTACAAAAACTCTGTTGAATATCTACCTCATATTTAAAACACAGGTTTTCATTGAATTCTCTTTGCAGAATATATTCCTTTCATTTGTTCCTTTAAAATGCCTTTCTTTAGTGTCTAGGAATATTTTCTTCTAAAAATAGAAAAAAATTAGATGATGTCTTTTCAGAGGAAAACATTGATTTAGACAATTTTTAACCATCATGGTATGGAAGAATTTATTTGTCCCTCACTAAGGAGGAATAAGTATTTTGATCATCGATCATTTACAGTGAAATACTTGACATCTTTAAGATGCTTTCAATCAATTTTGATCCTCATTGCTTATTCATTGTAAACAGTAAGTTTTCAGTGCATGGAAAGTGTGTGTGGTACGTCTACATTAGTTCAAACACCAATTCCAACTAATGGCCAGGCTGAACTACAGTAAATAATATCCTGAAGGATATTTTGCCGCCTTCTTTGGCACTCCTTGAAATCCTAATAATTGGCATGAAGTGTTGAAATACAGAGATTTTCTCTCAGAGAGTGTCCCATGGTGAAACCCATCCCATGTGTTTGATGTTGTAGTTCTTATCGCTTTTAAAATGTGATATCTTCTGCACAGTTTTCATGAAGCTTTCTGTTACAGTAGTGAAAATCACAGAGAAATGCAATTTTGTACAACTTTGAATTTACCCCAAGAGCTGAGAGAAAATTTGTTCGTATACCTCAATCTGAGTCTCTTCTATATTCAAGCTTTGTTTATCTCCCATCAAGGGTCGCATTTGTTGCTGTTCAAAGCCCCATCCAAGCTGACCTTGAATACGTTCAGGGATGGGACATCCACAACTTCTCTGGGCAACCCGAAGCAGCGTTCCAGCACCCCAACAGCAAAAAACGTCTTCCTTTCATCTAATAGAGATCAGAAATACTAAATCTAGGTATATAAACTTTGAGGAAAGGTTTGAAATTCTATTGATTTGAAACACATTTGATAGGAATACTAACTTCCAGATGACTGAAATATGTTGATGGCCATTTGAGATTGACACTTTTTGAAAAAGTGCATGGAACTGAAAATTAAGACCGGCAAAATTAAAAACTTCTTGCCATTTTCTTTTAACTCTGATCTTCAAAATTGCATAGGTCAGATATCTGTGCTTCATGCAAATCTCTCAGATACTCTCAGACAAAAGCTTTTCTTTCAGACTAAATTGCCGTTTAGGTTGAACACGAGTACTTAGTGAAGGTTTTTCTGGGCATAGGGGGATTTGTGTGCACAAGAGGTTTTATCCAAACTGGAAAATTCATCCCAGCTGCATTTGTTCATCATTCCTACTGCATCAGGCCTGAAGATTCTGTGAAAAGTATCCTGTGGACCTTGAACATAGCTCATGTGAAAGAGATGAGAGGTGATGGAGAAGTTGAGGGAGAGAATCAGGAGCATATGGCCCAGTAAAGGCACCAGAAGGTATTTTTTCATGTGGTCCACAGCCCAAACAATTGTTTAGCACCGTTTGAAGGCTGTGTTTGACCAACAGGGCTGAAGCAGGTCTTCAAAATATCCAGTAGATCAAAATCCATTGAAGCAAATGACCCTGGCCAGTCACCTTGCTGCTGATCATTCACCCTCCATACCAGCTGATCAGGCCTAAGAATGCTGCTGCAAAAGTGTTGTGAAAAAGGTAGGCACATTTTCACAGAAGCAGGGGAAAATGCCCTTGGATGGTGATTCCAAGGGATAACTTGATGGCACAAGTTAGGTACTCTTATCTACTGTGCAATATTGAAGTTGGTGAGTTCACCATCTGTAAGCATCACTTTAGAAAATAAATGTTTGATCCACAAAACGATACTTCCTATGTCCTGTCTACCTGCTTCATTTCAGCCAAGGAATAGGCTACGTTCCATCAGCAAAGTGTTCATGATCATATGCTTCTTTAAACTGTGGTCATTCTTTCTTTTTTTCTAAATCAGACACTGTCTATTCCGAAGATTCAGATGTCCATGGGTAGGGGTGTAATTAAGTTCACTGTTAAAAAATATCCTTCTTGTTATCTTTTTAATAAATTACTGAGATGTAACATCAGTCTGAGAGCTGAAAGAAACCTCTTCATTTGCTGTTTGCCAAGTATCATCTATGTGATACAAATTCTATTTGACCCATCCATTGTCATCTAATACTACTAGTAATGCCTTCACAACCTTTTCTTCATCGTTAGGGATTTTGGAGAAGTGAAAGATTGGAACATAAGCAAGGGCATTTGTTCAAGATGCTCCAGAAAGAGCTGCCGTCTGTTCTCTTCCTTGCTGCCTATGTTGGCAGGAAGCTGCAAAAAACCCAAAGATAACTAGAAAGAGTGTTACTTTTAGTCTAAATTTGGAAATGATGTTTGGAATACCCTGTTAAATGACAAGGTGCACTTTTCAAAGATGGCATCTTAAGGGGAAAAGTCAGTTTAGAGAGGTTTCGAGACAGTTGCTTCTGGAAAAAAAAAATAAAAATTGGAGGTATCCGAGGTCTTTAGCCATACCACTTGGAAGATTGATTCAAAACACAGTTCCTTCATCTAGGAAGAACAGAGGACCATAGATGCAGCCCATTTCAAAATGGAGTTCTTTATGTGTCAGGTTGGGATTTACTGGACATCATTTCTTGTAAAGTCGAGGGACTGCAGTTAGCTCTCCAACTATGCATTAGAATATTCAACTGGAGTGTGTGTCCGATATTGTCTAGTTAAAATTGGCTGGAACGCAATGGATAGTTCCAGTTGCTTGTATACAGTAGTTTTATTTTGACAAGTTTTCTTTGAACAATGTTTAAGCAGCAGTAGCAAATCGGAAGTACAGCTTGCAGCAGGGAAAGACACTTCTGCTTGCTCAAGTTTCCTGTAGTCAGATAGATGCCAAAAGGCTTTTCCTAGTACTACTACTGTCTTGTAGGAATACTTGATCTAATCCTACCTTTGATACAATTACGAATGGGCTACTTTTCCACAAGGTGGAACATTTTTCTTTTAATCATATGTTTTTTGAAAGTTGGAAACATGAACTTGTGCACCAGTCAGGTGGAATGTACTCCTACTTCTTCATAAGTTTCACAACATTATTTAGAAAATATTGACTCAGTGTAACTTCAAAAGAAGAATTCTGGGCATCTTCATTCTATGGATGTGATTTTTTTCCTACCATGCTGTTCTTGTTTTCTATGGAACTCATTTTTACCAATAGAAATGTTTTTCCCTGACACCTATGGAAAATACCTATGTTTACTCAATATTGCAGCCTCAGTACACTGTTTAGAATTATTTCAACATGGTCCCAAGCATATCCGACAGCTAGACAGCAGAGGTTAGCAACAGTGAGTGGGAATAACTTCTGAACCATTTCAGTAGATTTCCCAGGAAGGGCTTGCTTTCTGCCCCTGCACATTTTCCCAGAGATATTGTCCGGTGAACAGTTGCATCAAAAGAGTATTTTTGCCCAAACCTTGGGCCAAGCTCTGTCTCAGATTTACTAGTGAATGCAAGGAGGGTGAAAGTGCTGCTTCAAAGCCCTCTGTGTGCTTTCCGTACCAAAAGGGAGGTGCCCCAGAAATAAGTTTTTGATCTCTCTTCAAAACACGAGGCATGTCACCAGCTCATTCATCTTTTTCTGGGACTCAGCATCTAAAGACCAAGAAGCCCTCCTGCTTGCTAAAGTGTGTTCAGCAAATAAACCCTTGTCCCATCAGCAAATTGGAACACAGCTGCATTCGAGTCAATACCAATGCTGGCAGGGCAATACTCTAGCCCAGTAGAAACATGCCACTGTTAGAAGACTGTGTAAAAATCTTTGTGTACAAAGTAAGGGGAGGGAAAAATAGAATTGGGAAGAACTGCACATTGTTCTGGAAAAAGCCACCTGCCACAGTCTTACAGACGTCATTTTCTGGTATCATTTTTAAGAGTTGGAGTTTCTTAAATTTTGTACAAGATAAAATTTTACTGGACCTTGAAGTTTCCCTACTAGAAGTACAGCCATTTCTTAGTAGAATAGAAGTAAGCCATTTGAACATGTACAAATGGCCTTTCAAAATACATATGCTATAGCACACTGTGAAAGGAATTAGCTATAAAAATAGAAATTCAAAGGTTTAAAAAGGTTTTGAATAAAGTAAGTCTAAGGTGATAGAAGAAGAAGAAAACAGCAGTTTTCATCTTCTGCTGAAAAAACAACTCCGAGGACATTGTACTCTACAGGTGTATTATATCACTTCCTGAAAAACTGAGTAGGTTTGCTATTTCAAAAGGTTTTCATTAGGAAGGAAGAGATTCCTTTGGAAAAAAAAACTTCAAATTGACTTGACATGAATGTTATGACACTTCACTTTACCAATCATGAAGAAAAATTCTCATCACTTGATATGGAAATCATGATGGTAATGGAGACAAGGATGTCTAAGCCGTGCCATCAGGAACATCAAAAAGCATTAGAATGCTGGTAAGACTGAGCTCCTGAACTAGTGAGAAGAGAACGCAACCAAAACATTTTCCTTTAAGAGTCTTCAGGATGAACAGCAGATCAAATGTTTTCCTGTGAAGTATTTATGAATAGAATTAACCTTTAAAAGAACATTGTTTTCAAAAACCTGTGTCCAGTATCTCTTAGAATGATACAGAGTTCTTATTACTAGAAAAAAGAAAAGCACTTTTTTCCAAACTGTTGTGCACTTTTAAACAATCTACAATAAAAAGAGTACTTTTCCATGCTGGGCATGATGTTCATTACAAAAAAACCTTGTCGCACGCTTGGTACTCTAGTGTCTTGATTAGCATAGTTTTTTATTCATTGACTCTTTTTCACCTTGAAATAATGGCGTCTTTGTACTTATGCAGCATCCATGAAGAATTTCTTGGGTGTCATTTTGTACTCGATCCTAAATGGCAGCTTCTGCATTCTGCCATTCGTCTAGCTTTCCCATTTGATGCAGCTTCTGAGAGGTCTTTTCAGAATTGAGGACTACCTGCAAGAATGATGCTAAAATGCATGCATTTTACTCCTTGGTTAATGCAAAAGAGTTTTTCCTTTACAGCATAATAATAATAGGAAAAGAATGATGTTGGATTCGATTCTTATAGTAATAAAAAGAGGATTATTATCATCATTAGAAACCAAGCAAGTCATATTTATTGCTCATGCAGTACAACCACTAATGCAAATTACCCTGTAAATTCAAAATGAATCTGGATCACAGGAGTGGATTGAATGTCTCTCTTGATATTTTGCTTAAAGCAGAAAATTAATTCTTTTGACAGCCAACTCATAATTGCAACCGAACTTTCAACTACAGCTTTCAAACAGTGGAAACATGTCTGTTTATAACACGATACAGTACCGTACACAAGACCAAAAGAGGTCCTAGACGTTCAAATGAAAGAAAAGATCAAAGGACAGATTAATTCGTGTCTGCAAGCCCTCAAGAGCGTGCAGGTCAAAAGTCCCCAGAAAACTAGGCCAGTGGCACAAATTCTCGATGTTGGCACCAGCAGAAGCAGCTGCTATCTTTCTAGGATGCAATCTTGCTTACATCATCCTTCAAAGCAATCTTCTGTCCCCCTGCCCAATATGCCTTCTGCTCTACTCCTTGGACTTCACGTTTGCATTTCTACAGAGTCCTGCAAACGGACTCAAAGTTCAGGTAATAGATTTCCAAGACTTAGAAATATTGTGTTAAGTCTATTTCTTTCGTATTTCATCCCGTCTAAGCATACTGTAACTTTCTGAGGTGAAATATGTCGAGTATGTCACGTGTAGTTTACATGTTAGTTCTGCTTGACATTAAAACTTCTCACAGACCCCTGGGATGCCTTCCTGCAAAAATATATAGCTGCAAAGAGTGGTTGCACAAAGTTAGAAAGGCCAGAAAACCATGTAAACAACCTAACAGTAGAGGCTTGAATTTCTGAATATAATCTTGCACCATCTAAAGTCAAAATAGAATATTGAAATGATTTTCATCTAATAATGAGCGTGGGGAAGAAAGAATCCAGATAGGCTTTTTTTTTTTTTTGAAACAGTTCCAGGAAATACATGGCCTTAACTTGGAAGTATAGCATTAAATATTTTTATACAGCATGAGTTCTCATTACTTAATCATATGATTTGTAGAACTGAATTGGAAAGTAGGAAATAAACAAAGAAAAATATTCAAGCTATAAAAAATGTGAGTTTAAAATTTTCTTTGTATTTCTGATTAAAACGATGAGGTAGCCAAATGGTCACCCATTATTTTCAAAAGCATCTGGACATAAAAAACGGATCAATTTTGGCGGGACTTGGATGTCCGGTATTCCTGAAAAGCTTTATTTCACTGCTTCCCAAGCCTGATTCAATCCCCTTAAATGCAGCTGTATTTCAGTTGCTCAGTGAAACTGTCCATCTCATGCATATAGTTTACAAATAATCTGCAGAAAAAGCTAGCTAGATTTAAAGATCTTTTTTCTGTAAATGGCCTTCAACTGATTTCTACAAACACACAGCTGGGATTTCTGCTGTCTTCTTCAGGCCACTTCCTGCCGAGACCTCTCCATTAAATTTGTCTCGTTCTACTAAGAACGCTTCTGGTGATCCAAAGTCAGCACTGGGATTGTCCAACTGCATGGAATTACTGTCTGCTAGAGCTGCACACTGAGGGCTTCTGTGTGCAGCATCATGTGAGCCCTGCTAATGTCACCCTGTTGGTATAAACTGAGCTAAGTGGACCTTAAGGGACAAGATTGTGCACTGATTTTGTAATAGAAATGAGGTACTAAGAAGGAGGCGGGAGGATTTCAATGTTTCTGCCTCCAGCTGAAGCAACACTAAATCTCGGTCTTTGTCTGAAAAACGAGGTGAATTAACCCGTTTGGCATTCATATGCCAAAAAGGTCAGTAATACACTCAGAACTGTCAAAAGAGTAACAATTCCAATCATTACTTTCTAAAAAGAATTCATTTGAAGAAGTCAGGAAGACAGATGAAACATGCAAATATCCTACCCTGAGAATGATTCTGTTGATCTGCACAGGTTTCTTATTATATTCCCATCTAATGCATTGGTCATGTGTGCTTGTGATGACACAAATACTTGCAAAGCTTACCAGATAAATCACGTTCTCTTCAAACAGCAAAGCATTTCTTGATGGTTGCATTTGCTAATTCCATTTAGACTCAATGTTCTTAAAGGTCTTTTCCAACCAAAGTTCCAACCACCATTCTCTGAGTCGCACATCCTGATTGTCCTGGTTTAGGGCAAATTTGGCAGAAAACCTCCAAAAGGACCACTGCACCCTCCCCCCCACCGAAAGCCCACCCACACAGCTGCTCCCCTCAACTGGTTTGGGGAGAGAAGTGGGAAAAAGCTGTTGATTTAACAGGCAAAGCACTTCCCAGCACAAAAAAATGAACAATACCAGATGACAAAACTCATTTGCCGCACTGAAGAGACGACAAATCAGAAAGTCTCTCCTGTGGGTGCTCACTCTGTTATCAATCCCTCCAGCAATGGGGGAGGCTGCTGCCCAGAGTAGGCCCCAGTAGGCCACAAAGTGCAAGTTCCCAGTGCTTCCCAGGTCCCAGTCCGGAGCAGATTTGAAACGTTCCAAGAAAAGGGAAAGGAAAAAAAAACCAGTCGAGGGAAAACTCTGCCTCAGCCAGCTAAACCAACTAAAAAGCAAATGAGCGCCCCGTTCTGCTCCGTCAGTGCCCAGACAACACAGTGCAGCGCAGAATGTGGAAGAGTGTTGCTTTTTAAGGAGTGCAGCCGCTGATAAGAAACTCGGTGCTTCTTCTTCTCCCCACCTTTCCTCACAGAACCAGTCTCGAAGGCAGAGAATATCATATCCAGCATTAAGAGAACAGATGACTGGCGATACAAGCATCATAAAGTCACCCTAGGACACTGCTCCTTTGAGATATGTCACCAGACTATGCTAAGACCAAGTTTTGGAACTGCTCATTCAAATTCTACTATCACAGTGAAGCTGAGGAGGAAACACAGCTCACTACAGTTACCTTGTGGCATGCCAGTGCTTCCTTTCAATCACAATGGTCTTTGTTTTTAAGTCCCTGACATCACAGGCATCATGAAACATCCTTTGTGCAGGAAGGAAGAAAATATTCTTCTCATTGATGCTGATGGATTAGCTGACATGCAAAGCAGTTAATTCAAAGTGACAGAGCAATAAACTAGCTGAACTAGCTCAAAAAAGAATCAGATAAGTGCCAGAGCTTTCAAATAAAACAAACAAACAAAAAAAAAAAACAGATGCAAAAAGGTGATTTGTAAGTGCATTTGAAAACGGAAGTTTTTTGTACTTTTCATAGATACATGGCATTCTCTGGAATGATATTGCTCCAATGCTTTGGGTTTGGTTTTGTTTTTGTTTTTTTCCTCAATTCTAAATGTTAAACATTCTTTTTTGGCCATTTTAGTAAACTGATTTTCTGATCCATGTGAAAGACAGTCCGAAGTTCCCCTCATTTGCCTCACGACTGTCCCCAGGACAGACATCGGGACCCTGAGGACCCTGACTGGAATGCTGGCATGCCGGTCAGAGAGGAATGCCAGAAATCCTGAGGCCCCTGAGCAGAATTCTGGCCTGCCAAGTGATTGTTGGCAGCTGTGTCTACAGTGACTGCTTCTAGCAGGGCCTGCCAAGGGGCGAGGCGACCTATGGGCCTGCACGTGCTTCGCGACACCAGCCCAGGAATTTTCCCACCTCTTGGCCAGATGAACTTGCTGGGGCAACTGTGGTAGCCGCTCCATGGAAAATCCTTCATCTGCTCCACTACCACCGTGAGGGACGCAGATTGAAGCCTCCCTCCCAAGGACTGAGGCTGAGACGCCCGTAATTCTGATCCAGGGCTGCTGGCCTGACTGAAGCAGGATGCCTGCTAAGTGTTGCCTGCAGATGTGTTCGCGGGACCTAGACTGGTTTCCCATAGAAACCAGTCCTGAAACAATAGCTCCCACTCACTGCTGATACTGATATTGACTTCTCCTGCTGAGAACATGGACTGTCTGTACCCGTCTTCAATACCATTTTCCCCCTCAGCAATTTCAATAGACTTGCTCTTTATTGTATCTGCTCCCCCTCAGCCATTTCTAGATCTGTTTCCCCCCTCAGCAATGGACTACAATAGAACCTTGAGATAACCAGGACTTTGAGATCTCCCCTAGGAGAACTCCATCGGCTGGGCTGCGAGGACTTCATCTCTCTCCATTTGGTAGCTATACTCCCTCTCTCTTTCTCCCCCTCTTTTCTATTCTTTTCCTCTCCCTAATTCCTTGAAGGCATTTGCTGTGGTCATTCTAGAAAGGTGCATTTGTTTGGAGTGATACTGCAATCCCTTTTCCATCTTGTCTTTTGCCCTCCGAGATCAGTTAAGAAAACATCATCCCCCCTTGGTATGAGCGAATCAGAACAATATGTTCTTTCCAGCTGAAATTGGTTCTAGTCAATAGAAGCACACTGGTAGGTAAAAGCAGACTATAAAAGATAACCTTCAGAATGTATTTCCCATGTCTTCCCATTCAAGCAAGTGAAGAAAGCAGACAGATCTTCAGATAACATGCTATGCGAATTGAAAGGAATCTTCTTGGAGGCAACTGTGAAACTCACGCAATGAAATACAGATGAGAGAGATGAAAGGGTCACATATGATGTCAAATCTACTCTTTTAATGTTTGAATGAAACAAGATTTCTTGAAGTACAATCCTACAAAATGAAGGTGAACTTGCAGAAGCAATTGAACTGGGTCTCCTTTAGAAACACAATGTTTTCTAATGAAACTGAGCATTCAGGAAGGCAACCTTGAAATCCAAAGGATTTAGAAAAATACAAATACCAAGACTGGCAGTTCGTTATCTTTCACGGTCTCTTTAAGATAAGATTTGTTTGAACTTCCACTTGTAGTAGATCTGAAGACATTAGGAATGATGCAATATGAAAAAACCAAACCAAAACAACTTTCTCAAAAAGCTTTGAGAAACCAGAGAAATGATGATTTTTAGTGGTTAGGTAGTCCTTTAAAATTTGTCTTGGGGGAAAGAGATAAAAAACTGACTGAGATCAAATGACTGTGGAGTATATTCCAAAACAGTAATGAAGAATGTAAGGGGCAAGAGCCTGTTAGAAAAATACTATGCTGGCTTCATCTGTTGCAAGCATTCCAGAATGGTTGAAATTATGAATCATATCTTGTGGGATTAAAAAAAAAAAAAAAAACAATAAGAGGAAGAAAACAGAAGGAAAAAAAAATATTTTGAACATATTTTTCCATTCCAAGATGGTATAATGGCTTTATTTCATTTTGTTCCTATGACCGGTTAATAGCTTATGAAGTGTTTAGAAATAGAGAGTGAGAGTCTTCACACTAACCATACCATTTGGATGTGTCTCTCTTACTTTCTAGAGCAGCAGATATGGTTTAGCACTCCACAATTCAGTCCCCAAAAGTGAGTAAGGGTGGCAGATTTAACCTAACTGCCCAGTCCACCAGAATGCCTAATTATCTTGAAAAATGCTTTGCTCTATCTCATGATCTGGACATGTCTCTCTAGCTCCACTTTGAGCTTCTTGATCTTTCATCTACAGGATGAGATCCAATTTAGCTTAGCAAGGATGTAGCCTTTCCAAACCATATCTTTTACCTTCTGTATTCTTACAAGTACATTTCTACGGCAGGGACCAGTTTGGAAGATCCTAGTTGTTTTATTCCTTAGATTATGTTGCTGCATTAATAAGCTCTTCTTTGAAGTTTTTTCCCTGCTCAAGTATAGGGTCAGTGCTGAAATGGTTGTGATGCTAACTCCTTATGATCTATTCTGCAGGCTTACAGAGTATGCAGCAAAGTTTTCTCTTCTTCTGAGGACATTCTACTCTTTTGATGAGAAATGCTGAAGGTCTGACTTCAGTTGCAAAGGTATCTGATTGAAAGATTGCAAAATTGTTAAGTCTAGTAACAGCAGGAAAAGCGTGCTCTTGCTCTGTATGTAAATGTCGTGTCAGCTGCTGTTGGGATAAAAAGCATGAGCATAAGCAAAGATATCTGCATGGATAGAAAAGAAACAAAGAAGATATTTGTTGTGATTTCTGCACTAAGGAGCAAGAAGAAGCATGAAGCGCTAATTTCAGTGGCTAAGACAGTATCATCCTTGGGCCAGTTCTCTTCAACATCTTTTGAACCACTTGGACTCGGCACTTGAAGGACTATTAAGCAAGTTTGCCAGAGACACTACATCGGGAGGAGCTGTCAACTAACTCCCTTGAGGCCAGTGAGACACTGCAGAGAGATCTTGACAAATAAGAGAGATGGGCAATTATGGCTGGCCGGGAGTCTATGCACAAATCACGAAAGGGGCGGGACTGCAGGGGAAGGCGTCCCAAGCTGTTGTATTTTCCAGCATCAGTCTCATGACATGGTTATGACAGTGGGAAGATGCCAGCAGCTCACGTCCCCAGCAGCAGAAAAACAACTTGATATTACAACTTACTTGAAAAGCTTTTTGACCAATCCCACAAAGCAAAAGCATATTGACAGTAGTTCTTTCCGATCCCTAGAAGCACACATAACTTTGGTTCAAAGAACGCTCGCTTCTTTGAATAAAAGACCTGCTTGTAAGCCTTAAGATAGAATGCACAGAGCTCCATTATTAAGCTTAGAACTTCCTAACATCTGGCTAGATCTACTTTGCTGTAGCTTAGGGAGTTCTTCTGGTCAAGCGTTAATACACAGGCCATTTTTCTATTTGTCCTTACTTCTCTACTTCTTCTATCATTTTTCTGCTGACAAACCTTATGACTACTGCTTAGCTCCAACCACAGTTCTACTGTCTCTGAGGCCTGCCTTTTGCAGCTTTCCCAAAATCCTCTGTTTCCAAGGATTCCCACAGGCAATCCCCAACCTTAGGGAGTTGTGCGATGGCAAGTGCTGGATTCAGCACCTGGGACAGGGCAATCCTGCTCTCTGTGTGTGTATAGACTAGGGAGCCAGAGGCTGAAAGGAAGCCAGGCTCCTGGCCAATGGCAAGCTAAATGTGTATCAGCAGTGCCCTGGTAGCCAGGAGGGCCAAGCCTGTCCTGGGGTGCATCAGGCACAGTATCACCAGCTGGGCAAGAGAGGGCATTGTCCTGCTCTGCTCTGCTCTGCTCTGCTCTGCTCTGCTCTGCTGTGTTCTGGGGCGGCCTCACCTTGAGTGCTTGGGGGCAGTTTTGGGTACCACAATGAAAAAAGACATGAAGGTATCAGAAAGTTCTCCAATGAGGTTTACAAGGACAGAACTGGAGGAAATGACATGCAGCTGAGTCAGGGGAGGGTCAGGTCCGGTGTCAGGAAAAAGTTTTTTAACCAGAGGATGGCTGGGCACTGGAAGAGTCTCTCCAGGGTGTGGTCACAGCATCACACCTATCTTGAGTTCAAGAACCTTTGGGACATTGCTCTCAGGCATCTGGTGTGATTCTTGAGGAAGGTCCCATGCAGGGCCAGAAGTTGGACTTGATGCTCCTGACGGGCCCCTTCCAATTCAACTGATTCTACCGCTCTATGATTCTGTCCTGGCCACTCAAGGTATATTGCTTGATCTCACCAGAGTTTGACCTGCTCTTGTTGGTCAGAATTTGTCCCTACTGCCTAATGATATTTACCACAAAAGACAAAGTGCCTTCTCTCAATTTTCTCAAGAAAGTTGAACATGTACCCTAGAATCCTAAAAAAGTCTTTTCCTTGAAACAACACTGTCTCCTGCCCAGTATTTTTTCCAGATCTTAAGGAGAAAGAAGGCAAAATCAGGGGATGGATTACAATGAAGCACTGTCAAGTTTCCGGACCTTTAGCAGTATATTTGTACTTCCACTATTCTCTCCTATAAAATCATGGTTTTGTAGAGCATGTCATTTTCTAGCAAGACACATTTTTGCAACTGAGCCCATCAGTCTCTGTGAGAATATATTGTCAAAAGCACAAAACATATGAATGGGCAGTGGCAAGTGAGGGGAAAAAACAGTATGGGAAGCAGCTCTGTGATACTACAGTAAGACAAGGAGGAGGAGGTGTTCCAGTTGACAGAGCAAAGAATCCCCCGCAGTCCCTGGAGATATACTAGTGAAGCAGGTTGTCTCCCAGCAGTCCCCAGAGAACCATGGAGGAACACATACCTATAGTGCAGCTGCTGGAGGGCTCCATGCCACAGCAGGTGAAAGTGCCTTGAAGGAAGCTGCAGCTTGTGGAGGGAGGGCCAGAAAACCATCCTTGACCTCTTCTTTAGCGGAAGAGTATGTGCAAATGTTTAACAGCTGCTAACTCGAATCTATCCTCTTTCCAGTTCTTGTCCTAGGTAAGTGGGACAATACAAGAAAATTAGAAGCCTAAACTGTTTTGCATGAGGCTCCCATTCTCTCTGCCACGCCCTTAAAATTTACTTTGAGATGAAATAAAACTCATGATCAAGTTCCTAAGGCTTGATGGTCAGGCTTCTCAGAAAACAGGCAGTGCAAAGAACTCTTGTCACTGTCATTTTTTTTCATAGAACTAAAAAAGTTAAATTACTGTTTTCTAAGAACTTACGAAAATCAACTGGTAGAGGTGGTGAGAGTGAAGAGTATAATTAAGCTGGAAAGAGACTATCATGTAGCTACCTCATCTGCATATAAGTTTTTTACCAGGAACTCTGGACTTTTAAACAGATTTAGGACACAATAGTTATCTCTGGGAATGTTTTAGTATGTATAGAACATTCATCTTTAAATAGCTCGATCTGTTTTACCCTTATGACTTACGTTTTAAATTTTATTTGAGGAGAAGTATTTGCCTTTCAGATCATTTCAAGTTCTGAAGCATTTCAGTTGTTGACAGTTTTTGCTGTCTCCTGAGGGTAGGAAAATAGTCTTGGAACCAATACTGAAAGAAACTAGATGGAAAAATTAGTTTTCCTCATTCTTTTCTGTCTATTCTATGAGGCACAAGAGCAAAACCACTGCTATGAGTCTGAGTTGCCTTACCACTCATGGATGACAACCTTGTAGTGAGTAGTCTATTATTTGCACACATTTCTGATGCTGGTTGTTACCTGTTGTGCAGAAAGATCTGTAAACTATTTTCACGGAAAGACATTCCTGAATTGCTTCCCTTATCTCTGAAGCAGAGAACTAAGCTAGCACTCTACTTCGGAGATCTTCCTGTGCTCGCCCCCAAACCCGTTTCCTTCAAATGCAATTTACGTTCAACCAAAGCACTTCATTACTTCATCAGGTAATCTCTTGTTCTTAATGTTCGGGGGATTGTTTTAAAAGGGTAAGAACATATTCTAGTAAGAAGGTAGAACGTCTGTCTTAAGTAGTAGACATCACTGGGCTTTGGTTCATGCACCAGAACAACAGCAAGGAATGTCATTTACAATCAACAGATGGGTTGGGGAAACCGGCCACAAGTTTAGGAATCTTTCTCCAATTAATTTTGCTTTAAAATTTGTCTCTTATCATTTCAAGTGTGTTTTTATTAAAACAATCAACTATTTATTACCTGTACCAAAATGAAGCACAATCAGCAGTGCTTGTGTGCATCCCTCAAGAATTCCAAGAAGAAGAATGGTCTGAGCCTCCAGTGTAGCTCAGGGAGTCTGTCATCAAGCCAGAGTGCTCCAGGCATCTTCTCAGCCTGGAGAAGAGCAGACTCTGAGCAAATGTTAGAGCACTCTCCAAGATCTGAAGGCAGCCTAGCAAAAGGAGGCAGATGAGCTACACAAGGGCATGGAGTGATAGGAAAAGTGTTGATGGCTTTAAAACCTGAAGAGTATATGTTTCCTTTGGATATTGGGAAGAAATTCCTTGCCAGGAGGCTGGTGAGACACTGGAACATGGTGTGGGTGACCCATTCCTGGAAGTGTTCAAGGCCAGCTTGAATGGGTCTTTGAGCTTAAGGCGGCCTAGTGGAAGGTGTCCCTGCCAATGACGTGGGGGGTGAATTTAGGTGAATTTTAAGGTCCCTTCCAATCCCAACCATTCTGTGTTATTCTGTGGTAATAGTCATTCTGTGCAGTAGCAGCAACTAGCTGAAGATAGAACAAACAGACTATTGATTCTGAGAAACTGCCATCCAGTTTATCTGTTTTGGACTCACATAGAAGTTCCTTTTAGCATTATTATATGTAGGAACAGTCTCAGCACTTAAATATCATCCACACAAATATTTTCTAATTTTTAAGGTTTCGGACATTTGGGAATTTCCTTCCTTCCTTCCTTCCTTCCTTCCTTCCTTCCTTCCTTCCTTCCTTCCTTCCTTCCTTCCTTCCTTCCTTCCTTCCTTCCTTCCTTCCTTCCTTCCTTCCTTCCTTCCTTCCTTCCTTCCTTCCTTCCTTCCTTCCGCCACTTCCTTCCTTCCGCCACTTCCTTCCTTCCGCCACTTCCTTCCGCCACTTCCTTCCGCCACTTTCTTCCTTCCGCCACTTCCTTCCACCACTTCCTTCCTTCCTTCTGCCACTTCCTTCCTTCTTCCACTTCCTTCCTTTCGCGACTTCCTTTCATCCTTCCTTCCACCACTTCCTTCCTTCCTTCCTTCCTTCCACCACTTCCTTCTGCCACTTCCTTCCTTCCTTCTGCCACTTCCTTCCTTCTGCAACTACCTTCCTTCCTTCCTTCCTTCCTTCCTTCCTTCCTTCCTTCCTTCCTTCCTTCCTTCCTTCCTTCCTTCCTTCCTTCCTTCCTTCCTTCCTTCCTTCCTTCCTTCCTTCCTTCCTTCCTTCCTTCCTTCCTTCCTTCCTTCCTTCCTTCCTTCCTTCCTTCCTTCCACCACTTCCTTCCGCCACTTTCTTCCTTCCTCCCACGACTTCCTTCCTTCCTTCCTTCCTTCTTTCTTTCTTTTCTTCCTCCTTTCCCTTCCTTCCTCCCTCCCTCCCTCCCTGCACTGTGATTTCAATTTGTAAAATGTGAAGTAGTTTCAGTAATTGACTCTTACCTGAATAGCAGTTCGAAGCTTAGAAATGGATCAAGAAGAAAATTGTGTGAAGACAGAGCATTTAAAAGATATTACTATGAGATTTAGAGGTAGCTATTGAAAATTCAAAAAGACAACATTGAAATGATGCAACGGCTGATTTTAAGGGATTTTTTTTTTTTTGTATTTCTGTGATGCCAATTAGGATCTCGCTTTTTTTCACCTTTGAAAAATACATCTTGAAAATTGTTACTTTGAAAACCAAAAATATTTCCAAAACAAGGAAATGGATTGCTGCAGATGAAAATATCATCTTCTAAATAGTCATCATCTAGTCCAAAGGATTCTCCTCACACAGTAAGCTTTATGGATGTTTCTATTCTCACACAAACAAAGAAGAATTTTTCAACTGACTAGAAAATCTGTAAAAACAAATGAACCTTGGGAAAAAAAGTTCAATAAAGAGCAGGAAATTATATGCATCCACCCTTATGATATGTTGGTTACTAAATATTGCCTCTGCTTTGTGGGTGAGTACACTTTCCATTCACACACACAGATACACCTCTCCCACCCCCCAGATGTCTGATAATGGGTCTCAAAGAAGGGATTCTATTTATTCTATTCAATAGGCATTGCTTCTAAAACTCAAGGCATATTATTCTTGGATTCTCCTATTGCCTGGATTTAATACCGACAAGGCAATGTGCCTGTGTCTATTCGCACGGGGTCGGAGGGGACATGGAGAGCAGCGATTTGAAAACAACTAGGAGCCTAAATAAGAAAGAAGACTGCTTCTGGAATCCATAGCAAAGGCAAAATAGGAGGCCATATTCAGGGGCAGTTTGCTGTGCTGGGACAGTTTCTTCTGGAGAGAAAGCGTGAAAAAGCTTTTCGCTATGATGCGAGCCTCAAGAGACACAGAAGACCGGCATACACAGCTGTCCGTATGTAGGTGCCGGTCCCCGGGCGGCTTTCGGCAGAAGCCGCGGTCAGGAGTGCACCGCGACCGGCAGAAAGCTCTGTGCCGCTTCTTCGCCTCCGGCAGCCGGAGAGCTCGGCAGATGCTGAGACGCCAAGAACGAAGCTGCACAGCACCGGGATTGAGTGCGCAGCTCTCAAACTGAGAGAAAACGATAACTAACCACTTTCCAACAGTTTCAACTCACATTACCATAAGTTGGAAAAATTTCTTGGACAACATTCTTTTGCATCCTTCTAAACCTTATGCAGCACTCCGTTACGAAAATTTTTCTTTTCTCCTCGGAGATGGTAAGAACTCGAGTACCTTCATGACAACCGTCGTGGGACGCTTGCTGTGCTGGGAAAATTTCTTTTTGAGATAATGAGCAGAAAAGCTTTTCGCTAAGGTCTAGGCGGCAAGAGACGCAGACGACGGGCATACGCAGCTGTCTGAAGGTAGGTGCCGGTCCCCGGCGGCTTTCGGCAGAAGCCGCGGTTCTGAGCGCACTGCGACCGGCAGAAAGCTTTGTGCGCGAAAAAGCCGCTTCTTCGCCTCCGGCAGCCGGAGAGCTCGGCCGATGCTGAGACGCCAAGAACGAAGCCGCACAGCACCGGGATTCAGTGCGCAGCTCTCAAACTGAGAGAAAACGATAACTAACCACTTTCCAACTGTTTCAACTCACATTACCTTAAGTAGGGAAATTGTTCTCAAAAAACTTTCTTTTCTATCGTTCTAAGCCATTTGCAGCACTCCGTGGCGAATCTTATATTTTCTCCAGGAGATGGTAAGAACTCAAGTACCTTCATGAAAAACGTTGTGGGACGCTTACTGTGCTGGCACAGTTTCTTTTTGAGAAAATGCGTGGAAAAGCTTTTCGCCAAGATGTAGGCGGCAAGAGACGCAGAAGACGGGCATACGCAGCTCTCCGAAGGTAGGTGCCGGTAGCCGGATTCTTTTAACAGAAGCCGCTCTTCGGCGGGCTCTCTTACCTTCATAATGGTTTTTGCTGGAGGAAGCCGCTTTTTCTTTTCCGGGAATACCTAAAGAGCAACACTAGCTAAAGACGTGATTGGCACCATTATGTCGAGTTTTGCTCGTTCCAGCAGGAATAACTGTGTTCTTCCTTACGCTAGATGGCGCTGCTTATCAAGGTTTGGCTGCTTTTAATCATTTGGGGTGCTGGATGTTCAAACGACTTATCGTAACTTCTTCAATTTTAAGTCAGGTGCTCACTGACGTAGATCCTATTAGATATAGCACACTGCAAATAAGAGCTGTAATCGATTTATTGTTATTAGCACATGGGTACGAGTGTTTGGAATTTTATAAGGAATATGTTGCATGAATCTTTTTGACCATTCTACAGCCATTCATACGAAACTCACACAAGTACAAGACAATATGAAGAAATTGACTGGGAATGAGTGGGGTTTGCATCAATGGTTTGAGGGATGGGAAAGAACTGGGTGGTTGAAAGATCTCGTAAATGGAGCTTTGTTTTTACCAGTAGTCATTATTTCATTGCTTTGTTATTCCATGCATGGTGAAACTGTTGTGCCTCTTGCTAAAAATTACATTGGAAAAGATCTGGCTGGTGCAAGAAGAAGGGGCAATTGTGACAATGTATCTGAACCGCTTAGACTACGGGCTGCACCAGCCATCCAGCGTGGAACGGTTCTTCTCAGAATTTTCTCAGGGCCCTCTGGAATTCATCAAGACATAAGCCATGCTAAAACAAGAGTGGAAAAGCTGAGAAACTTAATTCCAAGACCACAAGAACTCCAAAACGGGGGTGGGGGGGGGCGGGGGAGGGGCAAAGTACCTGGACTGTAAGAAAACACATCTTCTGAGAGGTGCACGCAGAATGCGTGGACAAGACAAAGGCACCAATAAGAAAAGCGTGACTAGCGTGTGCAGAGAGTCAGAATGTGTAAGTGCATCATGTAAAGCATAAACGGCTTCTGCTTAATCCTCTTGGTCCATTGTGCAGGAGTCCTGAATTTCCCATAAGTGATACTTACTAAAAGGGTTCTGATTTTAATGCTAGAGTTACTGTCTATACGATGATTCATGGGAATAGTTCTTTCAAATCTTTCCCTTGCTGACATCAGTCAGTTTCATCTTTTCCTGAATGTACTGCTGGCTATACATAAGTTATGAATAGAATGGAATGAGTTTTAGGGATATGTTGCAAGGAAATAGATTGGTAGCTCTGCTTCCATTTCCATTGTCTAAGAAGAATTCCAAATATTTTTGGCCCTTTCATAGACCTCTGACTCGATTAGCATCAGCAGGGAGGGACATTTAATTGGTTTTTCTCCTTTTTAGAGAGAAGCTAATGAAAAAGTTTCACCAGAATCAGAGCAGGCTGTGTAACAAGAAGAGCGTCATGAAAAGGCGCCAATCCTATCCTCTTAGTATTGCTAGTTGTGATTGGACTTCAATGAAATGTGTCAACTCTGTGTTCCTGGGTATCACATCAGTAACAGGTACTTCACCTGCTGTACTTCTCTCCTAAAGCTAAGAACAGAATCCCAAATAATCTTGATTCCAAGGTCCCAATTCACCCTGTGATGCTGACAGGTGAAAAAGGAGTGGAAGGTGCACCAGTAAATGAACTTGAATGGCCTATCTAAATCAGCGGCCACTGATTTCCTGAAGGCTTAAACAGGTCAGTTGCCTATATTTTTCTTGGGGTTCTTTTATTCTTTGGTCATGTTTTTCTTGGGATTCTTTGAATCCTTCCCCACCAGTTCAGCCTCTGCTCTCAAATCCTTTGCTGTCATTTAAAGTATCTCAAGAGCCTGGAAACCTGTTGTCTTTATTTATCAACCCATTATTCCCTTCCAAAGGTTGTTTGCCTCAAGTCTCATTCTTGCTGATTTTCTGCTAGTTCATTGTCAGATGGCAGCAGGTGTTCTGTAAGAGCAAGTACACAATCCTATAGCTTGCTTTTCTTTTGATTTGGCCTGTCTAGAAAATGGAATGACTGAACATCTCCAACAGGATTTTCTCTCCCCATTGTGTTTCACCGCAAGGGCAGATACCAATCCATCTACCTAAACTCTTGGTGGTGAAGAAACTAGAGGTATGCTGTTGCATATAGGTAGAACTTTCCGAAAGGAAGGCCTTGTAAAACCATGGCTGAGGCCCGTTACTTTGGCTAAGTAGAAAATGACTAGGGGAAAGTGAGACAGCTGAATTAGAGGTAGATCAAGATGTTCTAGAAGCATTGCGTGTTCACAGCGTGGTGTATGACGGTTGGTTGAATTATGTTTGTTGCGGCTTAAAGCTATGCAAGTGATAAAGGCCTGACTGCTTCAAAAGCCTGGCTTTTGCAAGAAAGTGGCTCTCCTTTGCACCTGCCTGGGGACTCTGCGTCACTACGGACCCTGACGCCCAGTTTGCCAAGGAGATGATGAGTAGGAATGTTGCAGAGCTGCTGTGTGCATATGAAAGGAATGGCAGAGAGTGAAGCCGTGGACAATTTCTGGGCTTTAGTACAATGCTGCTGCATTGGTGCCATTTTAGTTGGTTTTCCATCAGTGGCATTTCTGTCTAGAAGTACACTGCCCAGAGTCTTTCTAGCATTTGATGCCATTTCCTTACTGCCATTAATACCTTCCTTCAGTTTCAAGGATGAGAGAATCTTTACAGGATTTTGAAGATCCCTGTTAGGAAACACTATGCCAGAGGAGTCATCACTCCCTTTTCTTTTGCCTCCTTTGTAATTTTTATAGACTCATTTCACATTTCTGCTAATGGCAATAAGAATACTGAGACTACTTAGCAGGGTTGACGCTCTCAGCTGCTTTCCTCTTTCCTACTGCTTCATACCGTATGTGACTTGATGGCCTCGTTTTGCAATCAGCATTTTGCTGTGGTTTGCTAAAACCTGGCATGCACTGCCAACTCACAACTTGTGTGCTGGCATTTCAGGGGCTTTGATGGGTTCTTTTCTGAGATTGCCATGCACTGGACTTTCACAGTCACAAAGACTTCATCCACCATTGGTCGAATTTCAGTATTTACTACTCTTTCCTGGAATGTAGGCAACCTAGCAGCAAGTACTAAATTCGCTGCAAGCCCTGTCTTCCCAAAGGACCATTCAAAAAGTTTGCTTTTCCCCTCTGACCAATCTGCCAGTATTTTGATGGAGAATTTGCTACCTTAATAGAACCTCTTAGAAGGGATCTCATGGCAGACAACATCTCAGGCTTTCTTGAAATACTGGCTCCTTTGGATCTCAATTCCATTCAGAGTGCATTTAAGATTTTTTTCCACTGAAGCCATTCAACAATGCCTCTTCTCTTATAAAATGTGATGCAGGTGAGAAAGATGGATCCCCGTGAAAGGTTCTATTGATATCAAAATTCGTGCCCAATGGACTGTGCTGATGGAAATCAAATACTAGTCTAGTATTTTGAATCCAAATAATTCCTCCCAATCAGGCCCGACAGGATTGTTTGGCTTTGAATCTGAGCACGTGGACAGTAGTGGATGGTCCACAGGTTGAAAAGTGTGTCGATTCTTCTCCTTCTTTTCATTGATGGCTCAGAGACTGAAAAGGCAGCTACAAAATGGTAAATACATCTCTACAGATTCAAAAATTGTTCTTCTTAATTTGCATCTCCACCGTAACAACAGATGCTTAGAACTAAATTACCAATGTGAATTTTATAGCTTCTCAGAAATGAAACAGGACCTGGCTAATGGGCCTTAGCAGTAGCTACAAGTTTTTCAGCACAAGGCATCTCAAAAGTATTTTAACCTTACAGTACTTTTCTTTCTTATGCTTTCATCTCAAGGATGCTGGAAAAAAAAAAAAAACAAAACAATAACAACAACAACAAAAAAAAAAAACCCAAAAACAACAAAACAAGAAACCTCACCAGATTGATAATAAGCAAAATGAGTGACATATATAGAAACAGATCCCATGGTTTTTAACTTCCAAACTTGTCTTCTCAGCACACTCTCTACAATGGAATTGTTTCCCTATCTGCCTTGAAACATTTTGCAGCAAAAACACTCTAAGGCCCTGCTGGGTGTTTTGTTCAAAAATCACTTCTTCTGGTTTTCTGTCCATAAGCGGAGTAACGTGACTGTGCTGGCAGCTGACCAAAGGAGGTAGGAAGAGTAATCATCATCCACAACACTGGGGCTAAAGAAATTTCCACAGAAAATTACCTGCCCTAGTACTTGTTCACGTGTTGGGTTGAACGTTCAGAATCTGTTTTCATTTTCCCCATTCATAGAATGTTCTATTTCACAGAATTCCAGCCCCTCAAACATCAGTCCTGCCAGAACTGCCCGCCATAGGGGGCTGGCATAGGGGATCTGCTAATGTCCACTGACTCTTACCAGTATAGTGCTTGTCACTGTTGCAGATCAAAAACTTCTGAATAGTTTGGATTCATGCTCTTTGAGGGGTTGAAAACAAGAAAAGAATGACTAGACATTTCCATGATCAAATCCCCTGATGGAATAAAAATAGGAGCATAGTAAATGTATTCATTGTTCTAAGAAGGGAGATGAAGGCTCCAAATGATTACTTGCATACTTCCTGTTCTAAATCCCTTGTTATCTGGCAAAATGCAAAAGATTCCAGGCTTTTGCCAAAATGCAAACCAGGCTAAAATGGGAAGCCTTACAGTTTACTGGATATAAAACTTCATCATCCATTTTTAAATCTTTGAGATTGTTATGTACTTCCTATTACTACCCTGAGGTTTAGAGCTGTAATTCAGAGAGAAAAGAATGCTATCTTGAATTCATTCTAGTAAATCGGCACTCTCATCTTGTCGGCACTCTCTCCTCTTGCTTTTCACTTCTGAAACTCTGCACGGAAGAGTGCATTAATGCATAGAGCTCTGCATCAATTCTTTACAACAGTTTCCCCTGTAATTCTCCTTTCAAGGCAAACCTATAAAAATCCACACATTCTTACACCACCACTTCTTAAACTCTATTGAGAGGCAAAAAAAAAAAACCCATCAAACCACTAAATCACTGCTCCAATAAAAAAAGCAGTCCATTAACTGCTTTCTTAGCAGGTTCTTTACCTTGTATTAATATGGCAACCTTTTCTTGCTCTTCTAGATTAGAACCAAATTCTTACAGCATATAAGGAAACATAGGTTTACAGTATCTGATTCTTAGATACAGAAGTCCAGCAAGGAGTTCAGACCTCAAAAGAAGTGTCTGTACAACAAGATTCAGCACAACGTTGAGACATATTAGCTATTTTTCAAGAAAAGCGGCCAAACTGAAACTTTTTAGACTTCTCTACAATCATGCGTGCCTGCTTCCAGAACCTGACCTTCGTTGCTGGAAACTAGCTGCAATGTTACTGTAAACAATGCTGTGAATGTAGGACATCGTCATTCTTCTCTTCCATTGAAAACCTCAAGTGGAGTCGCGTCACTTCTCTTCAAAATTCTGTATTTCCTTGCAAACTGGTCAAATAAGGATCAATAAAGCGTTCTGTTCATTCAGTTTAAACCTAATGTTCAAAATGAAAAAACAAATCCATTCAGATATGGTCTGCAATAATACAGTAGAAGAGAAGATGAACCAGACTGGCCTACAAAAGAAAGAAGTGAAGCAGAATTTGGGTATTTGGAAGACCTTATGATGAATAATTCAAATAAATAAATAAAAAAATATATCCCACCCAAATTCAATCAGTGATGCACAGACAGAGAAAAAGTACTAATTACTACTAATATTTCTTTCATTCTCAGACAAGAAGTTCAATGATCCTCTTGAATGCACGGAAGATTCTTGGAAAAGACAGCAACCTTCTTCTTCACCACATACTCCTCAGAACTCCAGGAGACAAATCATTTGAGCTGTGAGGATCTTTCTCTCTGTAAAACTTCCAGAGCATAGCCAATATCCTATTCCTTTAGGGATCCTGGCCTCCCTGGGGGAGTGCTGGATAGTCTACATCCCGGTACATCAGCCAGACACTCCACCTTATTTCCCATGGCTACTGCAGCAAGGACATCATCTACACTGGCTTTCTAGCCAAAATAGATGCAAGGCACAACAAAGAACATAGCCAAAACCTTGGGCACAGCTTATGGGTTTTGAATGAAAAATCTCAGGATGGCAATACTGGATCTTCTGATCCAAACCATCAGGAAACATTTCTTTAGAGGTGTTGGGAAAGATTAAAGTTTGACGAGAAAGTCTCACAGATACGTATGCTTGGCAGAAAGATTTTTCAATGTGGAGTCTGAAGAAGGAATAGATTTGGAAGCAAGTTTTGATCTAGAAGAAAAGAATTGCTGAGCCAGTCTTACTGGATAACTGAGGATACCTTAGTTAGAAGAGGGTTTTATGACTTACAACAAAGGATAAACCCACCCCAAACAAGAAGATGTTTTTACCAAGCAGGAAGCTAGCACAGGCAAACAAGTCAGCAAATGCTGCAAGCAGAAAAAGCTCTCCAAATTTTCCACTGTCAAGAAAACTGAAAAACAACTTTCCGCTTCAACTGTAATATACTGACTTTTAGTGAGTGGAGAATAGCAACATATGGTAATTAGAGTCGTTAGGATAGGCTATAGATAATAGTTAAGGGATAGATTGGTTCTACTGTATGAAGATGCTCAGCAAAGTGCCAAAACCAAAGGGTCTCCAGGCCTGCCTGCAGCTAGAGCTGACAGCTGTAGGCGCAGGCTCTGTTGCCCACTACCCTGGACTGCTGCAACGTCTTGGATGGAATAAACTGCATTTTAGAGAGCTGCCTGGACTCCCACATCCCTCCTTTAGGCTCTTCCATGGAGGTGAAAAAAGCCTCTGGGTATTGTACAAAAAACCAGCTATGTAATCTAGAGTTGCATGACCCAATATTTCTATTGAACTGGAACAATTTTTATCAATATTATGGATCCACTTCTTTTCAGTGCGTTTGGTCAAAAACATAAAGCATCGTTTAAAAGACATTCTTGCATGCGTACTAAGTACTACGAATTAGTTAAGGTGTTGGTTTGGCATGGCTTGGTTTTTGGTGGGGAGGGAAGAAGCCAGCCACAGAAGTGATTTTTTGTGCAAAGCTCCTAGAAGCTTCCTCCATGCCTGGCAAAGTGAATCCCTGCTTGGCACTAAGAACAGACATGCTGCTGAGCCAATTACAGAAGCTGGTAGCACCTTGGTGATATATTTAAGAAGGAAATCAAAACTGCAGCCAGTTAACCTTGAAGTTGGGAAATTTTTACGTTGGCACCTCTTCTGCTTTGAAAGCCAAACCAGTGAGACACTCTGTTGCAGTGTGTGTTTATTATTGTACTGCAGTTCTAGTAGTCCATTTTCTAAGCCTTCCTATTTTGTGCTGTTATAGCATATGTTATTCTGAATGGATTGTTCCTTTCCCCCCAGTATTGTTGGCTTTTGCCCTAGCTGTCCCTCTCCCCAAAGACCTGCCCTTTTGTTCCCTGTTCCTTCTCCCATTGAACATCAACCCTTCCTCAAGCCTGCCCCTTTCTCTAGAAACTTCCCTCTCAATTTTGTACCCTTCAAAACCCCATTGGTTTCTTCAAGTTATTCTCCTCCCCTGTGGTCCCCCTACTGGTTTCAACATTGTATTCCCCTCCTTGTCTTCCACCCCCATTTCTCCCAGTTGGTTAAAGATTGCATCCTCCCCTGGGACCTTCCCCCCATTTAGAAGTTGATGGATGCCTTTGAATCATTGTCTTTCTGTCCTTGACCCTCCAGGGAGTAAACTGAAAAATATGCAGAAGACCTCTCCCTGTTCCTTGTCCCTGCCCTCAGCGCAGTTCTATCCCCAAGGCAGTCCACCTGTGCCGTAGAGCAGCTGTGCCCTACAGCTGCAGCCCAGGTTCGACAGCTTTCTTGGGGCGGCCCACTCTCGCTGTCGGTGTCGGGAGCTAGTTGGGCTGAAGAAATCCAGCACCGCAGCAAGACTCCAAGTCAGAAATCCAGTTTATTAGGAAAAGGGGGAAAAACCCAAATCCATGCAAGAGTACAAAAGAAAAACCACTGACAGAGTCAGAATACAAGCTGACGTCCTGCTAGTTAGGGTGGTGAAATCAGTTTGGATGCAATGGTCTTTTTGAAGTGGTGATTCTGTAGAAACCCTCTGGTAGCTCTCGTCTCTGAGGTCGGCTGTCTGTCTCTGCCCCCAGACATGCTTAGGATGGTTCTTGCACGCTGGGCTTCAAAGGATGAGACTGGACGCTAGGTTTTTTCGGTCTTCAGATTTGTTTATTATCTCTTATCTAAAAAGTCCTTTTCCCTGCCTGAAGGATCTGACCAGCACGGCAGCCAAAGGCACTCTGCCCACCCATAAGGCGGCCGCATTTTTATAACAAAAACTACGTATATCATATTTACATTTTTGTCCCCAATACCTATCATCTTCGTCACTAAGTACACCCTCATCCCAGACCAATCCACAAGTGCCAACACCACCCCAGAAGATGGAAGACAGGAAGAAGAAGGAAAAGCCTGGTGGCACACCCTGATTCCTCCATCTTGTCTCTACAACCCCCCTGTACCAAAACCCCAAAATTTGTAATTCACCTTACAATAATATCTTCCCTTTACTATTTACACCTGAGTGATTCTCGCATGTTCCATTTCCTCATACATCGGTGGCACATCTCTAGATGGATCAAAATCAAGCCACCAAGTGCTTTTGGCAACATTCCAGGACTCCCGAGCCCCCCAAGGGTTCTCTTGGTAGCTCTGGACATGAGGAGTGATGTGCTGAGCTCCCACACTCGTCCTCTGGAAAACCAGTGGCTAAGGGTGGCCGTTCCTCTGGCAATGCAGTAGAAATGGTGCTTCTTGCCTTCCAAAACCCAGATTATATCCAGGTGGGGATGCTTAGCTCCTACCCCCTGGGCAGAGCATCTCCCAATGGGCTGATATCATTCTGAGTCATGATGTGGGTCCTTGATTACCCGTGAAACAGAAATGGCTCCTGGAGGGAGTTATCTCTGAATCATGTGGCAAGACATTGACGGGCCCATTAACAGGAGAGAAGGAAAAAACGATGCCACCCCTGGTTTCCGCAGTTCTTGAGGGTGGGAATAGGATGCATTTTGATATTGTAAGCTAGGACAATACAGGATGCAGGTTTTTGCATTTGCAGGAAGTTTGTATGGATTTGAAAAGTATCCTCATAGCAGAGGCACAAAAGTATTCTCATACCCCTTTGAATCATCTTCAAATGAAGCAATTCTCCCAATAACCTAACGCATGAATGTCTTGCAAGTGAGTTGAAGGAACACGGCAAAGATAAGTAGTGTTCAACTGCAGAGAATTGTTTATGGACATCATACCCTAATATTTTAAATCAGAAAGCATGGATGGACGGGTCTTTTTTCCTTAGTTGACTACAGAACCAGCGGTCCTTTGCAGGAGGGTGTTTGGATTTAGGATGACACTGGCAACTAAGAGCATGGCTGCACAGAAGATGCTACTTTTAGACCAGAACATTCAACTACTAAAGGCAGATAGGAGAATAGCTGATTAGTGACAGCTCCGACAGGAGGAGTCTGCGGCTTACCCCGTGGGAACAATAGTAGCACATTTCAATTTTAGAAAACCATTCATTTCAGAGGACCAAGCATCAGTGCAAAGAAAAGGTCGAGTAAAGACATCCTAGTGCTCTTCTGATCAGAAGCATCTTTTTCCATATGAGAGTATTTAGGAAAGGACAGTGCGTTCATAAGGAAAGGTGTGCCAGTTACAAAACCTGCAGAACAAGGCAAGACAAACTTATATATTTTATTTGCTATTTTTATTTCACCTGCTAAAAAATGATTTTTTTTAAGACTGAATTTTATGAATTCTGCAAAGCTGTCTTTTTGAACGTCTTCCTACCCGTATTAAACACCGAGGTGACTAAGAGAGCAGCAGTGGAAGGAAAGCTGGTCCATCTCCCCCTCCTTGTAGCTTTAGGCCAGTGAGCGATTAGAAGTTGGTCACTTCATTTGAGATAAATAGCTTTACCAAGAGAGAATATTATCCAGCCTTGATCTTTCCTTTGGAGCTGATCCACTTTGTAGTCATCAATTCTTGACTCAGTTGGGGAGAAACAATGGCATTACGGCCATGGATGTTAGAGTGCGCTGATGGGAAATGAAGTTTTCATCCTCAGGTCCTTGCTTCAGTAAATATTCCAAATTCATCAGAAAGAAAATTCGAAGACCAGGAATCCCCACTCAAATGACCTACTTCAAATAGTCTGCACGCATAAGAGACATCAAGCAGGTGCTCTCATCTGTTAGGGGAATACCCAGCCAGTATATTATTGTCTAGTTAGGAGGCAATAATTTTGGAAATCATTGAATTTTTTGTATTGCAAGTGAATGGTCAACACATTTTATTACTGGATTAGGTAAAATCATGTCTTCTGCATCCTTTCAGAGAGGAAGCTTACCTGGATCTAAAGCTGCTCAGCTCCATGATGGGATGCTTTGTCTTCAAAGGGAACTCTAGTCTTTGTCCTTTTGGATTGCTTCCATAGCTTTTCACTCACTCTTCAGGTACCTGTTAAAATGTCCTCTTATCCCATGCAAATTTTTATGGGCATAGTCACTGAATTGGGAAGTATTCCATAAAGTCCACAGGCCTTGTTGAGACGGATGCACAGGTCTCAAGGGTGTTAGCAGATGTTATTCTGAGGCCACTCCTGATCATGTTGGATGGATCATGGTGACTGAGGAAAGTGGCCAAAGACTGGATGAAAGCAAATGTCACCCATCTTCAAAAAAGGCAGCCAGGAGGACTCAGAAAAGTACAAGCCAGCCAGCCTCATTTTGATCCCCAGGAAGTTGATGGAGTAGCTATTCCTGGAAAGCATTGCCAGGCACACCAAGGAGGACAGAACAAATGTAGTCAGCATGGATTTACCAGGGGAAATTGGTGCTTGACGACTTTTTAAACTCCTCCGGTGAATGAACTTGCCTGGTAGATGAAGAGAATATCATCTGCCTGGGCTTCAGGGAAGTTTTGGACGTTTATCTACATGGCAGCACACATACCTACAGGAAGGAATAGTGCAAAGAGCAGGGAACCAGTGTCTTTTCAATGATGCTCAGTGAAAAGACAAGAGGCAGTGGGCACACACTGAAATACAGGAGATTGCCTCTGAGCATCACAAAATTAATTTTTACCGTGACGGTGACTGAACCATGGCACAGAGTGTCCAGAAAGATGGTGGAGTCTGGATCATTGAAGACATTAAAAGTAGGCCCAGATATAATACTGGGCAACAGGCTCTAGGTATCCTGGTTGAAGCAGGGGGATGGGACTTGGGGAGCCCCACAGAGCCCTTCCACCCTCATTCATTCTGTGCTAGTGAATTCTCTTAGAGATGCATTTCAAGGACTGGCATGACAAAGCTCTGTGCAGAGTGAGATCCAAATGGACATGGGATTTAAGTTCCTTAAGTAGTGTTCAAGAAGAATGTAAAACTCCAGGAAACCTGTCTCTTCCATAACTGAATCCCTTTCATGGGAAAATTCCCCAGCTCTAGAGAGATCCTCTGAGACGCATGCTTAAGACTGACACTGGCAGAGCAAATTTCTCCCTATGCGTGTCTAAGACCAGTTTGGATCTTTACCAAAAGTGTTGTCAACGTAGTCACAGAAGGCATATTGTTAAGAAGTGACAACTTACATCAGAATGGCAAATATTGGTCCACCAATGAATTACTGTATGGGAATTATCGACTTGTATTCCAAATAAATAAAAAGGAGTTGGTCTTTATTGAACTCTTTCATTGCAATATTCATAAGGGAAGAAAAAGACCTATGTCCTTAACTTTCTTAACTCTAACAAAGATTTAAAACATTCCTTGTAAAAAGAGTATCTGAATTATCGGTCTATGAAACAATTTGAGTTGGGAAAAAAGTCCTAAAATTGTGTAGACAGTTGCAGAGAAAGCAAGAAAATAGGAAAGAAACAAAAACAGAGAAAAAGAGTCATCTTGAGTCTGCTAGCTAGTTCTAGAAGTAGTCTGCTAGAAAAAGGAAACCCCAGTTGAATTTCAAATGTGTTCATGCACTTGATTCAGTAACTGGTCAATGTAAAAACCAGTCCTTTCGTACAACTTCCCCCAGCAACAAAAACTTCAACAGATTGACACCACCATCATGCCTGTCCCAGATGTATTTAAAAGAGAAATGATGATTTTCTTGAGAATCTATTTGCGTCAAAGTTGCAAGACATTGGAGGGATTCTCCACATTCTCCTTCCTCCATGGGGCTTGAAAGTATATTTGATAAAATATGCAACAAAGCATGTGATTTACAAGGTAGAGTAAAATGGATGACTTGGGAATTGATCTCTTTTGAATATGAAACTTCATATCCACTCTCTGGGAAGTTTCTAAAAGAAATGATGGAGCTGAGGCATGAATCTGCCTCTCCGAGTGCTAAGCAAACATAGACACTCCCCTTCACATGGCCCCACCTTCCGCACACACCTAGGCATGCACAGAGATCAGCATAGCAGATCATGAACACCTTGGAAAAGACTGAAATGCTAAATAGCTCTCTTTGTGGACAAAATAGCCGGTACACTATTTCAAATATCTGGTACAAAAACTCTGTTGAATATCTACCTCATATTTAAAACACAGGTTTTCATTGAATTCTGTTTGCAGAATATATTCCTTCCATTTGTTCCTTTAAAATTTCTTTTGTTCTATGTCTAGAAATATTTTCTTCTAAAAATAGAAAAAATTAGATGATGTCTTTTCAGAAGAAAACATTGGTTTAGACAGTTTTAAACCATCATGGTATGGAAGAATTTATTTGTCCCTCACTAAGGAGGAATAAGTATTTTGATCATAGATCATTTACAGTGAAATACTTGACATTTTTAAGATGCTTTCATTCAATTTTGATCCTCATTGCTTATTCATTGTAAACAGTAAGTTTTCAGTGCATGGAAAGTGTGTGTGGTACGTCTACATTAGTTCAAACACCAATTCCAACTAATGGCCAGGCTGAACTACAGTAAATAATGTCCTGACGGATATTTTGCCGCCTTCTTTGGCATTCCTTGAAATCCTAATGATTGGCATGAAGTGTCGAAATACAGAGATTTTCTCTCAGAGGGTGTCCCATGGTGAAACCCATCCCATGTGTTTGATGTTGTAGTTCTTATCGCTTTTAAAATGTGATATCTTCTGCACAGTTTTCATGAAGCTTTCTGTTACAGTAGTGAAAATCACAGAGAAATGCAATTTTGTACAACGTTGAATTTACCCCAAGAGCTGAGAGAAAATTTGTTCGTATACCTCAATCTGAGTCTCTTCTATATTCAAGCTTTGTTTATCTCCCATCAAGGGTCGCATTTGTTGCTGTTCAAAGCCCCATCCAAGCTGACCTTGAATACGTTCAGGGATGGGACATCCACAACTTCTCTGGGCAACCCGAAGCAGCGTTCCAGCACCCCAACAGCAAAAAATGTCTTTCTTTCATCTAATCGAGATCAGAAATACTAAATCTAGGTATATAAACTTTGAGGAAAGGTTTGAAATTCTATTGATTTGAAACACATTTGATAGGAATACTAACTTCCAGATGACTGAAATATGTTGATGGCCATTTGAGATTGACACTTTTTGAAAAAGTGCATGGAATTGAAAATTAAAACCGGCAAAATTAAAAACTTCTTGCCATTTTCTTTTAACTCTGATATTTAAAATTGCATAGGTCAGATATCTGTGCTTCATGCAAATCTCTCAGATACTCTCAAATAAAAGCTTTTCTTTCAGTCTAAATTGCGGTTTAGGTAGAACACGAGTACTTTAGGGAAGGTTTTTCTGGGCATAGGGGGATTTGTGTGCACAAGAGGTTTTATCCAAACTGGAAAATTCATCCCAGCTGCATTTGTTCCTCATTCCTACTGCATCAGGCCTGAAGATTCTGTGAAAAGTATCCTGTGGACCTTGAACATAGCTCGTGTGAAAGAGATGAGAGGTGATGGAGAAGTTGAGGGAGAGAATCAAGAGCATATGGCCCAGTAAAGGCACCAGAAGGTATTTTTTCATGTGGTCCACAGCCCAAACAATTGTTTAGCACCGTTTGAAGGCTGTGTTTGACCAACAGGGCTGAAGCAGGTCTTCAAAATATCCAGTAGATCAAAATCCATTGAAGCAAATGACCCCGGCCAGTCACCTTGCTGCTGATCATTCACCCTCCATACCAGCTGATCAGGCCTAAGAATGCTGCTGCAAAAGTGTTGTGAAAAAGGTAGGCACATTTTCCCAGAGGCAGGGGAAAATGCCCTTGGATGGTGATTCCAAGGGATAACTTGATGGTGCAAGTTAGGTACTCTTATCTACTGTGCAATATCGAAGTTGGTGAGTTCACCATCTGTAAGCATCACTTTAGAAAATAAATGTTTGATCCACAAAACGATACTTCCTATGTCCTGTCTACCTGCTTCATTTCAGCCAAGGAATAGGCTACGTTCCATCAGCAAAGTGTTCATGATCATATGCTTCATTAAACTGTGGTCATTCTTTCTTTTTTTCTAAATCAGACACTGTCTATTCTGAAGATTCAGATGTCCATGGGTAGGGGTGTAATTAAGTTCACTGTTAAAAAATATCCTTCTTGTTATCTTTTTAATAAATTACTGAGATGTAACATCAGTCTGAGGGCTGAAAGAAACCCCTTCATTTGCTGTTTGCCAAGTATCATCCATGTGATACAAATTCTATTTGACCCATCCATTGCCATCTAATACTACTAGTAATGCCTTCACAACCTTTTCTTCATCGTTAGGGATTTTGGAGGAGTGAAAGATTGGAACATACGCAAGGGCATTTGTTCAAGATGCTCCAGAAAGAGCTGCCGTCTGTTCTCTTCCTTGCTGCCTATGTTGGCAGGAAGCTGCAAAAAACCCAAAGATAACTAGAAAGAGTGTTACTTTTAGTCTAAATTTGGAAATGATGTTTGGAATACCCTGTTAAATGACAAGGTGCTCTTTTCAAAGATGGCATCTTCAGGGGAAAAGTCAGTTTAAAGAGGTTTCGAGACAGTTGCTTCTGGAAAAAAAAAAATAAAAATTTGAGGTATCCAAGGTCTTTAGTGATACCACTTGGAAGACTGATTCAAAACACAGTTTCTTCATCTAGGAAGAACAGAGGACCATAGATGCAGCCCATTTCAAAACGGAGTTCTTTATGTGTCAGGTTGGGATTTACTGGACATCATTTCTTGTAAAGTCGAGGGACTGCAGTTAGCTCTCCAATAATTTCCTTCCCTGAAATTCATCGGCATTTGCTCCTTTCTCCAGCGTTCCCATTTCTTAGTGCTGGTATACTCCATCTATGCATTAGAATATTCAACTGGAGTGTGTGTCCGATATTTTCTAGTTAAAATGGGCTGGAACGCAATGGATAGCTCCAGTTGCTTGCATACAGTAGTTTTATTTTGACAAGTTTTCTTTGAACAATGTTTAAGCAGCAGTAGCAAATCGGAAGTACAGCTTGCAGCAGGGAAAGACACTTCTGCTTGCTCAAGTTTCCTGTAGTCAGATAGATGCCAAAAGGCTTTTCCTAGTACTACTACTGTCTTGTAGGAATACTTGATCTAATCCTACCTTTGATACAATTACGAATGGGCTACTTTTCCACAAGGTGGAATCTTTTTCTTTTAATAGTATGTTTTTTGTAAGTTGGCAACATGAACTTGTGCACCAGTCAGGTGGAATGTACTCCTACGTCTTCATAGGTTTCACAACATTATTTAGAAAATATTGACTCAGTGTAACTTCAAAAGAAGAATTCTGGGCATCTTCATTCTATGGATGTAAATTTTTTTCTACCATGCTGTTCTTGTTTTCTATGGAACTCATTTTTACCAATAGAAATATTTTTCCCTGACACCTATGGAAAATACCTATGTTTACTCAATATTGCAGCCTCAGTACACTGTTTAGAATTATTTCAACATGGTCCCAAGCATATCCGACAGCTAGACAGCAGAGGTTAGCAACAGTGAGTGGGAATAACTTCTGAACCATTTCAGTAGATTTCCCAGGAAGGGCTTGCTTTCTGCCCCTGCACATTTTCCCAGAGATATTGTCTGGTGCACAGTTGCATCAAAAGAGTATTTTTGCACAAACCTTGGGCCAAGCTCTGTCTCAGATTTACTAGTGAATGCAAAGAGGGTGAAAGTGCTGCTTCAAAGCCCTCTGTGTGCTTTCCGTACCAAAAGGGAGGTGACCCCAGAAATAAGTTTTTGATCTCTCTTCAAAACACGAGGCACGTCACCACCTCATTCATCTTTTTCTGGGACTCAGCATCTAAAGACCAAGAAGCCCACTTGCTTGCTAAAGTGTGTTCAGCAAAAAAACCCTTGTCCCATCAGCAAATTTGAACACAGCTGCATTCCAGTCAATTCCAATGCTGGCAGGGCAATACTCTAGCCCAGTAGTAACATGCCACTGTTAGAAGACTGTGTAAAAATCTTTATGTACAAAGTAATGGGAGGGAAAAATAGAATTGGGAAGAACTGCACATTGTTCTGGAAAAAGCCTCCTGCCACAGTCTTACAGACATCATTTCCTGGTATCATTTTTAAGAGTTGGAGTTTCTTAAATTTTGTACAAGATAAAATCTTACTGGACCTTGAAGTTTCCCTACTAGAAGTACAGCCATTTCTTAGTAGAATAGAAGTAAGCCCTTTGAATATGTACAAATGGCCTTTCAAAATACATATGCTATAGCACACTGTGAAAGGAATTAGCTATAAAAATAGAAATTCAAAGGTTTAAAAAGGTTTTGAATAAAGTAAGTCTAAGGTGATAGAAGAAGAAGAAAACAGCAGTTTTCATCTTCTGCTGAAAAAACAACTCCGAGGACATTGTACTCTACAGGTGTATTATATCACTTTCTGAAAAGCTGAGAAGGTAGCCATTTCAAAAGGTTTTCATTAGGAAGGAAGAGATTCCTTTGGAAAAAAAACTTCAAATTGACTTGACATGAATGTTATGACACTTCACTTCACCAATCATGAAGAAAAATTCTCATCACATGATATGGAAATCATGACAGTAACGGAGACAAGGATGTCTAAGCTGTGCCATCAGGAACATCAAAAAACATTAGAATGCTGGTAAGACTGAGGTCCTGAACTAGTTAGAAGAGAATGCAACCAAAACATTTTCCTTTAAGAGTCTTCAGGATGAACAGCAGATCAAATGTTTTCCTGTGAAGTATTTATGAATAGAATTAACCTTTAAAAGAACATTGTTTTCAAAAACCTGTGTCCAGTATCTCTTAGAATGATACAGAGTTCTTATTACTAGAAAAAAGAAAAGTACTTTTTTCCAAACTGTTGTGCACTTTTAAACGATCTACAATAAAAAGAGTACTTTTTCATGCTGGGCATGATGTTCATTACAAAAAAACCTTGTCGCACACTTGGTACTCTAGTGTCTTGATTAGCATAGTTTTTTATTCATTGAACAAGTTTCACATTGACTCTTTTTCACCTTGAAATAATGGCGTCTTTGTACTTCTGCAGCATCCATGAAGAATTTCTTGGGTGTCATTTTGTACTCGATCCTAAATGGCAGCTTCTGCATTCTGCCATTCGTCTAGCTTTCCCATTTGATGCAGCTTCTGAGAGGTCTTTTCAGAATTGAGGACTACCTGCAAGAATGATGCTAAATGCATACGTTTTACTCCTTGGTTAATGCAAAAGAGTTTTTCCTTTACAGCATAATAATAATAGGAAAAGAATGATGGTGGATTCAATTCTTATAGTAATACAAAGAGGACTATTATCATCATTAGAAACCAAGCAAGTCATATTTATTGCTCATGCAGTACAACCACTAATGCAAATTACCCTGTAAATTAAAATGAATCTGTATCACAGGAGTGGATTGAATGTCTCTCTTGATATTTTGCTTAAAGCAGAAAATTAATTCTTTTGACAGCCAACTCATAATTGCAACCGAACTTTCAACTACAGCTTTCAAACAGTGGAAACATGTCTGTTTATAACACGATACAGTACCGTACACAAGACCAAAACAGGTCATAGACATTCAAATGAAAGAAAAGATCAAAGGACAGATTAATTCATGTCTGCAAGCCCTCAAGAGCGTACAGGTCAAAAGTCCCCAGAAAACTAGGCCAGTGGCACAAATTCTCGATGTTGGCACCAGCAGAAGCAGCTGCTATCTTTCTAGGATGCAATCTTGCTTACATCATCCTTCAAAGCAATCTTCTGTCCCCCTGCCCAATATGCCTTCTGCTCTACTCCTTGGGCTTCACGTTTGCATTTCTACAGAGTCCTGCAAACGGACTCAAAGTTCAGGTAATAGATTTCCAAGATTTAGAAATATTGTGTTAAGTCTATTTCTTTCGTATTTCATCCCGTCTAAGCATACTGTAACTTTCTGAGGTGAAATATGTCGAGTATGTCACGTGTAGTTTACATGTTAGTTCTGCTTGACATTAAAACTTCTCACAGACCCCTGGGATGCCTTCCTGCAAAAATATATAGCTGCAAAGAGTGGTTGCACAAAGTTAGAAAGGCCAGAAAACCATGTAAACAACCTAACAGTAGAGGCTTGAATTTCTGAATATATTCTTGCACCATCTAAAGTCAAAATAGAATATTGAAATGATTTTCATCTAATAATGAGCGTGGGGAAGAAAGAATCCAGATAGGCTTTTTTTTTTTTTTTGAAACAGTTCCAGGAAATACATGGCCTTAACTTGGAAGTATAGCATTAAATATTTTTATACAGCATGAGTTCTCATTACCTAATCATATGATTTGTAGAACTGAATTGGAAAGTAGGAAATAAACAAAGAAAAATATTCAAGCTATAAAAAATGTGAGTTTAAAATTTTCTTTGTATTTCTGATTAAAACGATGAGGTAGCCAAATGGTCACCCATTATTTTCAAAAGCATCTGGACATAAAAAACGGATCAATTTTGGCGGGACTTGGATGTCAGGTATTCCTGAAAAGCTTTATTTCACTGCTTCCCCTGAACCCTGATTCAATCCCCTTAAATGCAGCTGTATTTCAGTTGCTCAGTGAAACTGTCCATCTCATGCATATAGTTTACAAATAATCTGCAGAAAAAGCTAGCTAGATTTAAAGATCTTTTTTCTGTAAATGGCCTTCAACTGATTTCTACAAACACACAGCTGGGATTTCTGCTGTCTTCTTCAGGCCACTTCCTGCAGAGACCTCTCCATTAAATCTGTCTCATTCTTCTAAGAACGCTTCTGGTGATCCAAAGTCAGCACTGGGATTTTCCAACTGCATGGAACTACTGTCTGCTAGAGCTGCACACTGAGGGCTTCTGTGTGCAGCATCATGTGAGCCCTGCTAATGTCACCCTGTTGGTATAAACGGAGCTAAGTGAACCTTAAGGGACAAGATTGTGCACTGATTTTGTAATAGAAATGAGGTACTAAGAAGGAGGCGGGAGGATTTCAATGTTTCTGCCTCCAGCTGAAGCAACACTAAATCTCGGTCTTTGTCTGAAAAACGAGGTGAATTAACCCGTTTGGCATTCATATGCCAAAAAGGTCAGTAATACACTCAGAACTGTCAAAAGAGTAACAATTCCAATCATTACTTTCTAAAAAGAATTCATTTGAAGAAGTCAGGAAGACAGATGAAACATGCAAATATCCTACCCTGAGAATCATTCTGTTGATCTGCACAGGTTTCTTGTTATATTCCCATCTAATGCATTGGTCATGTGTGCTTGTGATGACACAAATACTTGCAAAGCTTACCAGATAAATCACGTTCTCTTCAAACAGCAGAGCATTTCTTGATGGTTGCATTTGCTAATTCCATTTAGACTCAGTGTTCTTAAAGGTCTTTTCCAACCAAAGTTCCAACCATCATTCTCTAAGTCGCACATCCTGATTGTCCTGGTTTAGGGCAAATTTGGCAGAAAACCTCAAAAAGGGCCACTGCACCCTCCCCCCCACCGAAAGCCCACCCACACAGCCCCTCCCCTCAACTGGTTTGGGGAGAGAAGTGGGAAAAAGCTGTTGATTTAACAGGCAAAGCACTTCCCAGCACAAAAAAATGAACAATACCAGATGACAAAACTCATTTGCCGCACTGAAGAGACGACAAATCAGAAAGTCTCTCCTGTGGGTGCTCACTCTGTTATCAATGCCTCCGGCAATGGGGAAGGCTGCTGCCCAGGGTAGGCCCCAGTAGGCCACAAAGTGCAAGTTCCCAGTGCTTCCCAGGTCCCAGTCCGGAGCAGATTTGAAACGTTCCAAGAAAAGGGAAAGGAAAAAAAAAAACCAGTCCAGGGAAAACTCTGCCTCAGCCAGCTAAACCAACTAAAAAGCAAATGCGTGCTCTGTTCTGCTCCGTCAGTGCCCAGACAACACAGTGCAGCGCAGAATGTGGAAGAGTGTTGCTTTTTAAGGAGTGCAGCCTCTGATAAGAAACTCGGTGCTTCTTCTTCTCCCCACCTTTCCTCTCAGAACCAGTCTTGAAGGCAGAGAATATCATGTCCAGCATTAAGAGAACAGATGACTGGGGATACAAGCATCATAAAGTCACCCTAGGACACTGCTCCTTTGAGATATGTCACCAGACTATGCTAAGACCAAGTTTTGGAACTGCTCAATAAAATTCTACTATCACAGTGAAGCTGAGGAGGAAACACAGCTCACTACAGTTACCTTGTGGCATGCCAGTGCTTCCTTTCAATCACAATGGTCTTTGTTTTTAAGTCCCTGACATCACAGGCATCATGAAACATCCTTTGTGCAGGAAGGAAGAAAATATTCTTTTCATTGATGCTGATGGGTTAGCTGACATGCAAAGCAGTTAATTCAAAGTGACAGAGCAATCAAGTCAAGAGGAAAACTCACCACAGTTTTGTTTACTCCCCTAAATCCTTACTATCCCAAAATACAAGAACAGCTGTAAAAGCCTTGTGGCTACCTAATTTTTTCCTAGACCTACATGGTGGGGTAAGAGATAAACAATCCCAAACTATGGTAATCCACAACAAAGCATTCTTGACATCATATTCAGGTTCTGCATAGCGAGCTCTTCCTCCTGATCAAGTTATTCCATCGCAATACTTTGCGGAGTATCTTAGAGGGCTGGGTGTTGTTTGGTTTGAAAGCATCTTGATCATTCAGGAACCCAGTAGCAAGGACAAAGTTTAAAAGAAGATAGTGCTATGCATTGATTTTCATCTAGGACAGAGATATTTCTACAACACAGAAGGCTGACCTAATGCTTCACGACAACGTGGCTGAAGTGGCATCCTGGTCCCCATAGGTTTTTCTCTTTACTTTTAGCTGCTTTCTTACCAGATTAATGAGCTGAACTAGCTCAAAAAAGAATCAGATAAGTGCCAGAGCTTTCAGACAAAAAAAAAAAAAAAAACACAAAACAGACGCAAAAAGGTGATTTGTAAGTGCATTTGAAAACAGAAGTTTTTTGTACTTTTCATAGATACATGGCATTCTCTAGAATGATATTGCTCCAATGCTTTGGGTTTGGATTTTGTTTTGTTTTTTTCCTCAATTCTAAATGTTACACATTCTTTTTTGGCCATTTTAGTAAACTGATTTTCTGATCCATGTGAAAGACAGTCCAAAGTTCCCCTCATTTGCCTCACGACCGTCCCCAGGACAGACATCGGGACCCTGAGGACCCTGACTGGAATGCTGGCATGCTGGTCAGAGAGGAATGCCAGAAATCCTGAGGCCCCTGAGCAGAATTCTGGCCTGCCAAGTGATTGTTGGCAGCTGTGTCTACAGTGACTGCTTCTAGCAGGGCCTGCCAAGGGGCGAGGCGACCTATGGGCCTGCACGTGCTTCGCGACACCAGCCCAGGAATTTTCCCACCTCTTGGCCAGATGAACTTGCTGGGGCAACTGTGGTAGCCGCCCCATGGAAAATCCTTCATCTGCTCCACTACCACCGTGAGGGACGCAGATTGAAGCCCCCCTCCCAAGGACTGAGGCTGAGACGCCCGTAATTCTGATCCAGGGCTGCTGGCCTGACTGAAGCAGGATGCCTGCTAAGTGTTGCCTGCAGATGTGTTCGCAGGACCTAGACTGGTTTCCTATAGAAACCAGTCCTGAAACAATAGCTCCCACTCACTGCTGATATTGATATTGACTTCTCCTGCTGAGAACATGGACTGTCTGTACCCGTCTTCAATACCATTTTCCCCCTCAGCAATTTCAATAGACTTGCTCTTTATTGTATCTGCTCCCCCTCCACCATTTCTAGATCTGTTTCCCCCCTCAGCAATGGACTATAGTAGAACCTTGAGATAACCAGGACTTTGAGATCTCCCCTAGGAGAACTCCATCGGCTGGGCTGCGAGGACTTCATCTCTCTCCATTTGGTAGCTATACTCCCTCTCTCTTTCTCCCCCTCTTTTCTATTCTTTTCCTCTCCCTAATTCCTTGAAGGCATTTGCTGTGGTCATTCTAGAAAGGTGCATTTGTTTGGAGTGATACTGCAATCCCTTTTCCATCTTGTCTTTTGCCCTCCGAGATCAGTTAAGAAAACATCATCTCCCCTTGGTAGGAGCGGATCAGAACAATATGTTCTTTCCAGCTGAAATTGGTTCTAGTCAATAGAAGCACACTGGTAGGTAAAAGCAGACTATAAAAGATAACCTTCAGAATGCATTTCCCATGTCTTCTCATTCAAGCAAGTGAAGAAAGCAGACAGATCTTCAGATAACATGCTATGCGAATTGAAAGGAATCTTCTTGGAGGCAACTGTGAAACTCACGCAATGAAATACAGATGAGAGAGATGAAAGGGTCACATATGATGTCAAATCTATTCTTTTAATGTTTGAATGAAACAAGATTTCTTGAAGTACAATCCTACAAAATGAAGGTGAACTTGCAGAAGCAATTGAACTGGGTCTCCTTTAGAAACACAATGTTTTCTAATGAAACTGAGCATTCAGGAAGGCAACCTTGAAATCCAAAGGATTTAGAAAAATACAAATACCAAGACTGGCAGTTCGTTATCTTTCACGGTCTCTTTAAAAGAAGATTGATTTGAACTTCCACTTGTAGTAGGTCTGAAGACATTAGGAATGATGCAATATGAAAAAACCAAACCAAAACAACTTTCTCAAAAAGCTTTGAGAAACCAGAGAAATGATGAATTTTAGTGGTTAGGTAGTCCTTTAAAATTTGTCTTGGGGGGAAAGAGATAAAAAACTGACTGAGATCAAATGACTGTGGAGTATATTCCAAAACAGTAATGAAGAATGTAAGGGTCAAGAGCCTGTTAGAAAAATACTATGCTGGCTTCATCTGTTGAAAGCATTCCAGAATGGTTGAAATTATGAATCATATCTTGTGGGATTAAAAAAAAAAAAAAAAAAAAAAAAAAAAAAAAAAAAAAAAAAAAAAAAGAGGAAGAAAACAGAAGGAAAAAAAATGTTTTGAACATATTTTTCCATTCCAAGATGGTAAAATGGCTTTATTTCATTTTGTTCCTATGACCGGTTCGTAGCTTATGAAGTGTTTAGCAATAGAGAGTGAGAGTCTTCACACTAACCATACCATTTGGATGTGTCTCTTTTACTTTCTAGAGCAGTAGATATGGTTTAGCACTCCACAATTCAGTCCCCAAAAGTGAGTAAGGGTGGCAGATTTAACCTAACTGCCCAGTCCACCAGAATGCCTAATTATCTTGAAAAATGCTTTGCTCTATCTCATGATCTGGACATGTCTCTCTAGCTCCACTTTGAGCTTCTTGATCTTTCATCTACAGGATGAGATCCAATTTAGCTTAGCAAGGATGTAGCCTTTCCAAACCATATCTTTTACCTTCTGTATTCTTACAAGTACATTTCTACCGCAGGGACCAGTTTGGAAGATCCTAGTTGTTTTATTCCTTAGATTATGTTGCTGCATTAATTAGCTGTTCTTTGAAGTTTTTTCCCTGCTCAAGTATAGGGTCAGTGCTGAAATGATTGTGATGCTAACTCCTTATGATCTATTCTGCAGGCTTACAGAGTATGCAGCAAAGTTTTCTCTTCTTCTGAGGACATTCTATTCTTTTGATGAGAAATGCTGAAGGTCTGACTTCAGTTGCAAAGGTATCTGATTGACAGATTGCAAAATTGTTAAGTCTAGTAACAGCAGGAAAAGCGTGCTCTTGCTCTGTATGTAAATGTCGTGTCAGCTGCTGTTGGGATAAAAAGCATGAGCATAAGCAAAGATATCTGCATGGATAGAAAAGAAACAAAGAAGATTGTTGTGATTTCTGCACTAAGGAGCAAGAAGAAGCATGAAGCGCTAATTTCAGTGGCTAAGACAGTATCATCCTTGGGCCAGTTCTCTTCAACGTCTTTGGAACCACTTGGACTCGGCACTTGAAGGACTATTAAGCAAGTTTGCCAGAGACACTACATTGGGAGGAGCTGTCAACTAACTCCCTTGAGGCCAGTGAGACACTGCAGAGAGATCTTGACAAATAAGAGAGATGGGCAATTATGGCTAGCCGGGAGTCTATGCACAAATCACGAAAGGGGCGGGACTGCAGGGGAAGGCGTCCCAAGCTGTTGTATTTTCCAGCATCAGTCTCATGACATGCTTATGACAGTGGGAAGATGCCAGCAGCTCACGTCCCCAGCAGCAGAAAAACAACTTGATGTTACAACTTACTTGAAAAGCTTTTTAACCAATCCCACAAAGCAAAAGCATATTGACAGTAGTTCTTTCCGATCCCTAGAAGCACACATAACTTTGGTTCAAAGAACGCTTGCTTCTTTTGAATAAAAGACCTGCTTGTAAGCTTTAAGATAGAATGCACAGAGCTCCATTATTAAGCTTAGAACTTCCTAACATCTGGCTAGATCTACTTTGCTGTAGTTTAGGGAGTTCTTCTGGTCAAGCCTTAATACACAGGCCATTGTTCTATTTGTCCTTACTTCTCTACTTCTTCTATCATTTTTCTGCTGACAAACCTTATGACTACTGCTTAGCTCCAAGCACAGTTCTGCTGTCTCTGAGGCCTGCCTTTTGCAGCTTTCCCAAAATCCTCTGTTTCCAAGGATTCCCACAGGCAATCCCCAACCTTAGGGAGTTGTGCGATGGCAAGTGCTGGATTCAGCACCTGGGACAGGGCAATCCTGCTCTGTGTGTGTATAGACTAGGGAGCCAGAGGCTGAAAGGAAGCCAGGCTCCTGGCCAATGGCAAGCTAAATGTGTATCAGCAGTGCCCTGGCAGCCAGGATGGCTAAGCCTGTCCTGGGTTGCATCAGGCACAGTATCACCAGCTGGGCAAGAGAGGGCATTGTCCTGCTCTGCTCTGCTCTGCTCTGCTGTGTTCTGGGGCGGCCTCACCTTGAGTGCTTGGGGGCAGTTTTGGGTACCACAATGAAAAAAGACATGAAGGTATCAGAAAGTTCTCCAATGAGGTTTACAAGGACAGAACTGGAGGAAATAGCATGCAGCTGAGTCAGGGGAGGGTCAGGTCCGCTATCAGGAAAAAGTTTTTTAACCAGAGGATGGCTGGGCACTGGAAGAGTCTCTCCAGGGTGGGCTCACAGCATCACACCTATCTTGAGTTCAAGAACCTTTGGGACATTGCTCTCAGGCATCTGGTGTGATTCTTGAGGAAGGTCCCATGCAGGGCCAGAAGTTGGACTTGATGCTCCTGACGGGCCCCTTCCAATTCAACTGATTCTACCACTCTATGGTTCTGTCCTGGCCACTCAAGGTATATTGCTTGATCTCACCAGATTTTGACCTGCTCTTGTTGGTCAGAATTTGTCCCTACTGCCTAATGATATTTACCACAAAAGACAAAGTGCCTTTTCTCAATTTTCTCAAGAAAGTTGAAGATGCACCCTAGAATCCTAAAAAAGTCTTTTCTTTGAAACAACACTGTCTCCTGCCCAGTATTCTTTCCAGATCTTAAGGAGAAAGACAGCAAAATCAGGGGATGGATTACAATGAAGCACTGTCAATTTTCTGGACCTTTAGCAGTATATTTGTACTTGTTTTCTATAAAATCATGGTTTTGTAGAGCATGTCATTTTCTAGCAAGACATATTTTTGCAACTGAGCCCATCAGTCTCTGTGAGAATATATTGTCAAAAGCACAAAACATATGAATGGGCAGTGGCAAGTGAGGGGAAAAAACAGTATGGGAAGCAGCTCCGTGATACTACAGTAAGACAAGGAGGAGGAGGTGTTCCAGTTGACAGAGCAAAGAATCCCCCGCAGTCCCTGGAGATATCCTAGTGAAGCAGGTTGTCTCCCAGCAGTCCCTAGAGAACCATGGAGGAACACATACCTACAGTGCAGCTGCTGGTGGGCTCCATGTCACAGCAGGTGAAAGTGCCTTGAAGGAAGCTGCAGCTTGTGGAGGGAGGGCCAGAAAACCATCCTTGACCTCTTCTTTAGCGGAAGAGTATGTGCAAATGTTTAACAGCTGCTAACTCGAATCTATCCTCTTTCCAGTTCTTGTCGTAGGTAAGTAGGACAATACAAGAATTAGAAGCCTAAACTGTTTTGCATGAGGCTCCCATTCTCTCTGCCACGCCCTTAAAATTTACTTTGAGATGAAATAAAACTCATGATCAAGTTCCTAAGGCTTGATGGTCAGGCTTCTCAGAAAACAGGCAGTGCAAAGAACTCTTGTCACTGTCATTTTTTTTCATAGAACTAAAAAAGTTAAAGTACTGTTTTCTAAGAACTTACGAAAATCAACTGGTAGAGGTGGTGAGAGTGAAGAGTATAATTAAGCTGGAAAGAGACTATCATGTAGCTACCTCATCTGCATATAAGTTTTTTACCAGGAGCTCTGGACTTTTAACAGACTTGGGACACAAGAGTTATCTCTGGGAATGTTTTAGTATGTATAGAACATTCATCTTTAAATAGCTCAATCTGTTTAACCGTTATGACTTACATTTTAAATTTTATTTGAGGAGAAATATTTGTCATTCAGATCATTTCTAGTTCTGAAGCATTTCAGTTGTTGACAGTTTTTGCGGTCTCCTGAGGGCAGGAAAATAGCCTTGGAACCAATACTGAAAGAAACTAGATGGAAAAATTAGTTTTCCGCATTCTTTTCTGTCTATTCTATGAGGCACAAGAGCAAAACCACTGCTATGAGTCTGAGTTGCCTTACCACTCATGGATGACAACCTTGTAGTGAGTAGTCTGTTATTTGCACACATTTCTGATGCTGGTTGTTACCTGTTGTGCAGAAAGATCTGTAAACTATTTTCACGGAAAGACATTCCTGAATTGCTTCCCTTATCTCTGAAGCAGAGAACTAAGCTAGCACTCTACTTCTGAGATCTTCCTGTGCTCGCCCCCAAACCCGTTTCCTTCAAATGCAATTTACTTTCAACCAAAGCACTTCATTACTTCATCAGGTAATCTCTTGTTCTTAATGTTCGGGGGAGTGTTTTAAAAGGGTAAGAACATATTCTAGTAAGAAGGTAGAACGTCTGTCTTAAGTAGTAGACATCACTGGGCTTTGGTTCATGCACCAGAACAACAGCAAGGAATGTCGTTTCCAATCAATAGATGGGTGCGGGAAACCGGCCACAAGTTTAGGAATCTTTCTCCAATTAATTTTGCTTTAAAATTTGTCTCTTATCATTTCAAGTGTGTTTTTATAAAACAATCAACTATTTATTACCTGTACCAAAATGAAGCACAATCAGCAGTGCTTGTGCATCCTTCAACAATTCCAAGAAGAAGAATGGTCTGAGCCTCCAGTGTAGCTCAGGGAGTCTGTCATCAAGCCAGAGTGCTCCAGGCATCTTCTCAGCCTGGAGAAGAGCAGACTCTGAGCAAATGTTAGAGCACTCTCCAAGATCTGAAGGCAGCCTAGCAAAAGGAGGCAGATGAGCTACACAAGGGCATGGAGCGATAGGAAAAGTGTTGAAGGCTTTAAAACCTGAAGAGTATATGTTTCCTTTGGGTATTGGGAAGAAATTCCTTGCCAGGAGGCTGGTGAGACACTGGAACATGGTGTGGGTGACCCATTCCTGGAAGTGTTCAAGGCCAGCTTGAATGGGTCTTTGAGCTTAAGGCGGCCTAGTGGAAGGTGTCCCTGCCAATGACGTGGGGGGTGAATTTAGGTGAATTTTAAGGTCCCTTCCAATCCCAACCATTCTGTGTTATTCTGTGGTAATAGTCATTCTGTGCAGTAGCAGCAACTAGCTGAAGATAGAAAAAACAGACTATTGATTCTGAGAAACTGCCATCCAGTTTATCTGTTTTGGACTCACATAGAAGTTCCTTTTAGCATTATTATATGTAGGAACAGTCTCAGCACTTAAATATCAGCCACACAAATATTTTCTAATTTTTAAGGTTTCGGACATTTGGGAATTTTCTTTCTTTCTTTCTTTCTTTCTTTCTTTCTTTCTTTCTTCCTTTCTTTCTTTCTTTCTTTCTTTCTTTCTTTCTTTCTTTCTTTCTTTCTTTCTTTCTTTCTTTCTTTCTTCTTTCTTTCTTTCTTTTTCTTTCTTTCTTTCTTTCTATCTTTCTTTCTCTTTCTTCCTTTCCTTCCTTCCTTCCTTCCATCCTACCTTCTTTCCTTCCTTCCTTCCTTTCTTTTTTACTTTTTCTTCCTCTTTTCCCTTCCTTCCTCCCTCCCTCCCTCCCTGCTCTGTGATTTCAATTTGTAAACTGTGAAGTAGTTTCAGTAATTGACTCTTACCTGAATATCATTTCGAAGCTTAGAAATGGATCAAGAAGAAAATTGTGTGAAGACAGAGCATTTAAAGGATATTAATATGAGATTTAGAGGTAGCTATTGAAAATTCAAAAAGACAACATTGAAATGATGCAACGGATGATTTTAAGGGATTTTTTTTTTTGTATTTCTGTGATACCAATTAGGATCTCGCTTTTTTTCACCTTCGAAAAATACATCTTGGAAATTGTTATTTTGAAAACCAAAAATATTTCCAAAACAAGGAAATGGATTGATGCAGATGAAAATATCATCTTCTAAATAGTCATCATCTAGTCCAAAGGATTCTCCTCACACAGTAAGCTTTATGGATGTTTCTATTCTCACACAAACACAGAAGAATTTTTCAACTGACTAGAAAATCTGTAAAAACAAATGAACCTTGGGAAAAAAAGTTCAATAAAGAGCAGGAAATTATATGCATCCACCCTTATGATATGTTGGTTACTAAATATTGCCTTTGCTTTGTGGGTGAGTACACTTTCCATTCACTCACACAAATATACCTCTCCCACCCCCCCCCATATGTCTAATAATGGGTCTCAAAGAAGGGATTCTATTTTTTCTATTACATAGGCATTGCTTCTTAAACTCAAGGCGTATTATTCTTGGATTCTCCTATTGCCTGGATTTAATACCGACAAGGTAATGTGCCTGTGTCTATTAGCACGGGGTCAGAGGGGACATGGAGAGCGGCGATTTAAAAACAACTAGGAGCTGGAAAAAGAAAGAAGACTGCATCTGAAATCTATAGCAAAGGCAAAATATGAGGCCATAATCAAGAGCAGTTTGCTGTGCTGGGACAGTTTCTTCTGGAGAGAAAACGTGAAAAACCTTTTCGCTAAGATGCGGACCTCAAGAGACACAGAAGACCGGCATACGCAGCTGTCCGAAGGTAGGTGCCGGTCCCGGGCGGCTTTCGGCAGAAGCCGCGGTTCGGAGCCCACCGCGACCGGCAGAAAGCTCTGGGCGCGACAAAGCCGCTTCTTCGCCTCAGGCAGCCGGAGAGCTCGGCAGATGCTGAGACACCAAGAACAAAGCCGCACAGCACCGGGATTGACTGGCAGCTCTCAAACTGAGAGAAAACGATAACTAACCACTTTCCAACAGTTTCAACTTACATTACCATAAATTGGACAAAAGTTCTTTGACAACTTTTTTTTGCATCCTTCTAAACCTCATGCAGCACTCCCTGGCCAATCTTACTTTTTCTTTTCTCCAGGCGATGGTGAGAACTCGCGTACCTTCATGAAAACCGTAGTGGGACGCTAACTGTGCTGGCACAGTTTCTTTTTAGAAAATGCGTGGAAAAGCTTTTCGCCAAGATGTAGGCAGCAAGAGACGCAGAAGACGGGCATACGCAGCTCTCCGAAGGTAGGTGCCTGTAGCCGGATTCTTTTAACAGAAGCCGCTCTTCGGAGGGCCCTGTTACCTTCATAATGCTATTTGCTGGAGGAAGCCGCCTTTTCCGGGAATACCTAAAGAGCAACACTAGCTAAAGATGTGATTGGCACCATTATGTCAAGTTTTGCTCGTTCCAGCAGGAATAACTGCGTTCTTCCTTACGCTAGATGGCGCTGCTTATCAAGGTTTGGCTGCTTTTACTCATTTGGGGTGCTGGGTGTTCAAACGACTTATCGTAACTTCTTCTATTTTATGTCAGGTGCTCATTGACGTAGATCCTATTAGATATAGCACACTGCAAATAAGAGCTGTAATCGATTTTTTGTTATTAGCACATGGGCACGAGTGTTAGGAATTTTATAAGGAATATGTTGCATGAATCGTTTTGACCATTCTACAGCCATTCATACAAAACTCACACAAGTACAAGACAATATGAAGAAATTGACTGGGAATGAGTGGGGTTTGCATCAATGGTTTGAGGGATGGGAAAGAACTGGGTGGTTGAAAGATCTCGTAAATGGAGCTTTGTTTTTACCAGTAGTCATTATTTCCTTGCTTTGTGTTATTCCATGCATTGTGAAACTGGTGTGCCTCTTGCTAAAAATTACATTGGAGAAGATCTGGCTGGTGCAAGAAGAAGGGGCAATTGTGACAATGTATCTGAACCGCTTAGACTACGGGCTGCACCAGCCATCCAGCGTGGAACGGTTCTTCTCAGAATTTTCTCAGGGCCCTCTGGAATTCATCAAGACATAAGCCATGCTAAAGCAAGAGAGGAAAAGCTGAGAAACTAAATTCCAAGACCACAAGAACTCCAAAACGGGGGGGGGCGGGTGGGGTGGGGGAGGAGTGGCAAAGTACCTGGACTGTAAGGAAACACATCTTCTGAGAGGTGCATGCAAAATGCGTGGACAAGACAAAGGCACCAATAAGAAAAGCGTGACTAGCGTGTGCAGAGAGTCAGAATGTGTAAGTGCATCATGTAAACCATAAACGGCTTCTGCTTAATCTTCTTGGTCCATTGTGCAGGAGTCCTGAATTTCCCAGAAGTGATACTTACTAAAAGGGTTCTGATTTTAATGCTAGAGTTACTGTCTATACGATGATTCATGGGAATAGTTCTTTCAAGTCCTTCCCTTGCTGACATCAGTCAGTTTCATCTTTTCCTGAATGTACTGCTGGCTATACATAAGTGATGAATAGAAGGGAATGAGTTTTAGGGATATGTTGCAAGGAAATAGATTGGTAGCTCTGCTTCCATTTCCATTGTCTAAGAAGAATTCTGAATATTTTTGGCCCTTTCATAGACCTCTGACTCGATTAGCATCAGCAGGGAGGGACATTTAATTGGTTTTTCTCCTTTTTAGAGAGAAGCTAATGAAAAAGTTTCACCAGAATCAGAGCAGGCTGTGTAACAAGAAGAGCGTCATGAAAAGGCGCCAATCCTATCGTCTTAGTATTGCTAGTTGTGATTGGACTTCAATGAAATGTGTCAACTCTGTGTTCCTGGGTATCACATCAGTAACAGGTACTTCACCTGCTGTACTTCTCTCCTAAAGCTAAGAACAGAATCCCAAATAATCTTGATTCCAAGGTCCCAATTCACCCTGTGATGCTGACAGGTGAAAAAGGAGTGGAAGGTGCACCAGTAAATGAACTTGAATGGCCTATCTAAATCAGCGGCCACTGATTTCCTGAAGGCCTTAACAGGTCAGTTGCCCCTATTTTTCTTGGGGTTCTTTTATTCTTTGGTCATGTTTTTCTTGGGATTCTTTGAATCCTTCCCCACCAGTTCAGCCTCTGCTCTCAAATCCTTTGCTGTCATTTAAAGTATCTCAAGAGCCTGGAAACGTGTTGTCTTTATTTATCAACCCATTATTCCCTTCCAAAGGTTGTTTGCCTCAAGTCTCATTCTCGCTGATTTTCTGCTAGTTCATTGTCAGATGGCAGCAGGTGTTCTGTAAGAGCAAGTACACGATCCTATAGCTTGCTTTTCTTTTGATTTGGCCTGTCTAGAAAATGGAATGACTGAACATCTCCAACAGGATTTTCTCTCCCCATTGTGTTTCACCGCAAGGGCAGATACCAATCCATCTACCTAAACTCTTGGTGGTGAAGAAACTAGTGGTATGCTGTTGCATATAGGTAGAACTTTCCGAAAGGAAGGCCTTGTAAAACCATGGCTGAGGCCCGTTACTTTGGCTAAGTAGAAAATGACTAGGGGAAAGTGAGACAGCTGAATTAGAGGTAGATCAAGAAGTTCTAGAAGCATTGCGTGTTCACAGTGTGGTGTATGACGGTTGGTTGAATTATGTTTGTTGTGGCTCAAAGCTATGCAAGTGATAAAGGCCTGACTGCTTCAAAAGCCTGGCTTTTGCAAGAAAGCGGCTCTCCTTTGCACCTGCCTGGGGACTCTGCGTCACTACAGACCCTCACGCCCAGTTTGCCAAGGAGATGATGAGTAGGAATGTTGCAGAGCTGCTGTGTGCATATGAAAGGAATGGCAGAGAGTGAAGCCGTGGACAATTTCTGGGCTATAGTACAATGCTGCTGCTGCATTGGTGCCAGTTTAGTCGGTTTTCCATCAGTGGCATTTCTGTCTAGAAGTACACTGCCCAGAGTCTTTCTAGCATTTGATGCCATTTCCTTACTGCCATTAATACCTTCCTTCAGTTTCAAGGATGAGAGAATCTTTACAGGATTTTGAAGATCCCTGTTAGGAAACACTATGCCAGAGGAGTCATCACTCCCTTTTCTTTTGCCTCCTTTGTAATTTTTATAGACTCATTTCACATTTCTGCTAATGGCAATAAGAATACTGAGACTACTTAGCAGGGTTGACGCTCTCAGCTGCTTTCCTCTTTCCTACTGCTTCATACCGTATGTGACTTGATGGCCTCGTTTTGCAATCAGCATTTTGCTGTGGTTTGCTAAAACCTGGCATGCACTGCCAACTCACAACTTGTGTGCTGGCATTTCAGGGGCTTTGATGGGTTCTTTTCTGAGATTGCCATGCACTGGACTTTCACAGTCACAAAGACTTCATCCACCATTGGTCGAATTTCAGTATTTACTACTCTTTCCTGGAATGTAGGCAACCTAGCAGCAAGTACTAAATTCGCTGCAAGCCCTGTCTTCCCAAAGGACCATTCAAAAAGTTTGCTTTTCCCCTCTGACCAATCTGCCAGTATTTTGATGGAGAATTTGCTACCTTAATAGAACCTCTTAGAAGGGATCTCATGGCAGACAACATCTCAGGCTTTCTTGAAATACTGGCTCCTTTGGATCTCAATTCCATTCAGAGTGCATTTAAGATTTTTTTTCCACTGAAGCCATTCAACAATGCCTCTTCTCTTATAAAATGTGATGCACGTGACAAAGATGGATCCCCATGAAAGGTTCTATTGATATCAAAATTCGTGCCCAATGGACTGTGCTGATGGAAATCAAATACTAGTCTAGTATTTTGAATCCAAATAATTCCTCCCAATCAGGCCCGACAGGATTGTTTGGCTTTGAATCTGAGCACGTGGACAGTAGTGGATGGTCCACAGGTTGAAAAGAGTGTCGATTCTTCTCCTTCTTTTCATTGATGGCTCAGAGACTGAAAAGGCAGCTACAAAATGGTAAATACATCCCTACAGATTCAAAAATTGTTCTTCTTAATTTGCACCCCCACCATAACAACAGATGCTTAGAACTAAATTACCAATGGGAATTTTATAGCTTCTCAGAAATAAAACAGGACCTGGCTAATGGGCCTTAGCAGTAGCTACAAGTTTTTCAGCACAAGGCATCTCAAAAGTATTTTAACCTTACAGTACTTTTCTGTCTTATGCTTTCATCTCAAGGATGCAGGAAAAAAAAAAAAAACAAAACCAAAAAAACCACAAAGCAAGAAACCCCACCAAATAGATAATAAGCAAAATCAGTGACATATATAGAAACAGATCCCATGGTTTTTAACTTCCAAACTTGTCTTCTCAGCACACTCTCTACAATGGAATTGTTTCCCTATCTGCCTTGAAACATTTTGCAGCAAAAACACTCTAAGGTCCTGATAGGTGTTTTGTTCAAAAATGACTTCTTCTGGTTTTCTGTCCATAAGCGGAGTAACGTGGCTGTGCTGGCAGCTGACCAAAGGAGGTAGGAAGAGTAATCATCATCCACAACACTGGGGCTAAAGAAATTTCCACAGAAAATTACCTGCCCTAGTACTTGTTCACGTGTTGGGTTGAACGTTCAGAATCTGTTTTCATTTTCCCCATTCATAGAATGTTCTATTTCACAGAATTCCAGCCCCTCAAACATCAGTCCTGCCAGAACTGCCCGCCATAGGGGGCTGTCATAGGGGATCTGCTAATGTCCACTGACTCTTACCAGTATAGTGCTTGTCACTGTTGCAGATCAAGAACTTCTGAATAGTTTGGATTCATGCTCTTTGAGGGGTTGAAAACAAGAAAAGAATGACTAGACATTTCCATGATCAAATCCCCTGATGGAATAAAAATAGGAGCATAATAAATGTATTCATTGTTCTAAGAAGGGAGATGAAGGCTCCAAATGATTACTTGCATACTTCCTGTTCTAAATCCCTTGTTATCTGGCAAATTGCAAAAGATTCCAGGCTTTTGCCAAAATGCAAACCAGGTTAAAATGTGAAGCCTTACAGTTTACTGGATATAAAACTTCATCATCCATTTTTAAATCTTTGAGATTGTTATGTACTTCCTATTACTACCCTGAGGTTTAGAGCTGTAATTCAGAGAGAAAAGAATGCTATCTTGAATTCATTCTAGTAAATCGGCACTCTCATCTTGTCGGCACTTTCTCCTCTTGGTTTTCACTTCTGAAACTCTGCACGGAAGAGTGCATTAATGCATAGCGCTCTGCATCAATTCTTTACAACAGTTTCCCCTGTAGTTCTTCTTTCAAGACAAACCTTTAAACATCCACACATTCTTACCCCACCACTTCTTAAATTCTGTTGAGAAGCAAAAAAAAAAACCACCCATCAAACCACTAAACCACTGCTCCAATAAAAAAAGCAGTCCATTAACTGCTTTCTTAGCAGGTTCTTTACCTTGTATTAATATGGCAACCTTTTCTTGCTCTTCTAGATTAGAACCAAATTCTTCCAGCATATAAGGAAACATAGGTTTACTGTATCTGATTCTTAGATACAGAAGTCCAGCAAGGAGTTCAGACCTCAAAAGAAGTGTCTGTACAAGAAGATTCAGCACAACCTTGAGACATATTAGCTATTTTTCAAGAAAAGCGGCCAAACTGAAACTTTTTAGACTTCTCTACAATCATGCGTGCCTGCTTCCAGAACCTGACCTTCGTTGCTGGAAACTAGTTGCAATGTTACTGTAAACAATGCTGTGAATGTCATCATCATCGTCATTCTTCTCTTCCATTGAAAACCTCAAGTGGAGTCACGTCACTTCTCTTCAAAATTCTGTATTTCCTTGCAAACTGGTAAAATAAGGATAAATAAAGTGTTCTGTTCATTCAGTTTAAACCAAATGTTCAAAATGAAAAAAAAAATTCCATTCAGATATGGTCTTCAATAATACAGTAGAAGAGAAGATGAACCAGACTGGCCTACAAAAGAAAGAAGTGAAGCAGAATTTGGGAATTTGGAAGACCTTATGATGAATAATTCAAATAAATAAATAAAAAAATATAGCCCACCCAAATTCAATCAGTGATGCACAGACAGAGAAAAAGTACTAATTACTACTCATATTTCTTTCATTCTCAGACAAGAAGTTCAATGATCCTCTTGAATGCACGGAAGATTCTTGGAAAAGACAGCAGCCTTCTTCTTCACCACATACTCCTCAGAACTCCAGGAGACAAATCATTTGAGCTGTGAGGATCTTTCTCTCTGTAAAACTCCCAGAGCATAGCCAATATTCTATTCCTTTAGGGATCCTCGCCTCACTGGGGGCGTGCTGGATAGTCTACATCCCGGTACATCAGCCAGACACTCCACTTTATTTCCCATGGCTACTGCAGCAAGGACATCATCTACACTGGCTTTCTAGCCAAAATAGATGCAAGGCACAACGAAGAACATAGCCAACACCTTGAGCACAGCTTATGGGTTTCGAAAGAAAAATCTCAGGATGGCAATACTGGATCTTCTGATCCAAACCATCAGGAAACATTTCTTTAGAGGTGTTGGGAAAGATGAAAGTTTGACAAGAAAGTCTCACAGATATGTATGCTTGGCAGAAAGATTTTTCAATGTGGAGTCTGAAGAAGGAATAGAGTTGGAAGCAAGTTTTGATCTAGAAGAAAAGAATTGCTGAGCCAGTCTTACTGGATAACCGAGGATACCTTAGTTAGAAGAAGGTTTTATGACTTACAGCAAAGGATAAACCCACCCCAAACAAGAAGATGTTTTTACCAAGCAGGAAGCTAGCACAGGCAAACAAGTCAGCAAATGCTGCAAGCAGAAAAAGCTCTCCAAATTTTCCACTGTCAAGAAAACTGAAAAACAACTTTCCACTTCAACTGTAATATACTGACTTTTAGTGAGTGGAGAATAGCAACATATGGTAATTAGAGTCGTTAGGATAGGCTATAGATAATAGTTAAGGGATAGATTGGTTCTACTGTATGAAGATGCTCAGCAAAGTACCAAAACGAAAGGGTCTCCAGGCCTGCCTGCAGCTAGAGCTGACAGCTGTAGGCACAGGCTCTGTTGCCCACTACCCTGGACTGCTGCAACGTCTTGGATGGAATAAACTGCATTTTGGAGAGCCGCCTGGACTCCCACATCCCTCATTTAGGCTCTTCCATGGAGGTGAAAAAAGCCTCTGGGTATTGTACAAAAAAACAGCTATGTAATCTAGAGTTGCATGACCCAATATTTCTATTGAACTGGAACAATTTTTATCAATATTATGGATCCACTTCTTTTCAGTGCGTTTGGTTAAAAACATAAAGCATCGTTTAAAAGACATTCTTGGATGCGTACAAAGTACTACGAATTAATTAAGGTGTTGGTTTGGCATGGCTTGGTTTTTGGTGGGGAGGGAAGAAGCCAGCCACAGAAGTGATTTTTTGTGCAAAGCTCCTAGAAGCTTCCTCCATGCCTGGCAAAGTGAATCCCTGCTTGGCACTAAGAACAGACATACTGCTGAGCAAATTACAGAAGCTGATAGCGCCTTGGTGATATATTTAAGAAGGAAATCAAAACTGCAGCCAGTTAACCTTGAAGTTGGGAAATTTTTAGGTTGGCACCTCTTCTGCTTTGAAAGCCAAACCAGTGAGACACTCTGTTGCAGTGTGTGTTTATTATTGTACTGCAGTTCTAGTAGTCCGTTTTCTAAGCCTTCCTATTTTGTGCTGTTATAGCATATGTTATTATGAATGGATTGTTCCTTTCCCCCCAGTATTGTTGGCTTTTGCCCTAGCTGTCCATCTCCCCAAAGACCTGCCCTTTTGTTCCCTGTTCCTTCTCCCATTGAACATCAACCCCTCTCCAAGCCTGCCCCTTTCTCTAGAAACTTCCCTCTCAATTTTGTACCCTTCAAAACCCCATTGGTTTCTTCAAGTTATTCTCCTCCCCTGTAGTCCCCCTACTGGTTTCAACATTGTATTCCCCTCCTTGTCTTCCACCCCCAGTTTCTCCCAGTTGGTTTAAGATTGTATCCTCCCCTGGGACCATCCCCCCATTTAGAAGATGATGGATGCCTTTGAATCAGTGTCTTTCTGTCCTTGACCCTCCAGGGAGTAAACTGAAAAATATGCAGAGGACCTCTCCCTGTTCCTTGTCCCTGCCCTCAGCGCAGTTCTATCCCCAAGGCAGTCCACCTGTGCCATAGAGCAGCTGTGCCCTACAGCTGCAGCCCGGATTCGACAGCTTTCTTGGGGCGGCCCACTCTCGCTGTCGGTGTCGGGAGCTAGTTGGGCTGAAGAAATCCAGCACCGCAGCAAGACTCCAAGTCAGAAATCCAGTTTATTAGGAAAAGGGGAAAAAACCCAAATCCATGCAAGAGTACAAAAGAAAAACCACTGACAGAGTCAGAATACAAGCTGACGTCCTGCTAGTTAGGGTGGTGAAAGCAGTTTGGATGAAATGGTCTTGTTGAAGTGGTGATTCTGTAGAAACTATCTGTTAGCTCTCGTCCTCTGGAAAACCAGTGGCTAAGGGTGGCCGTTCCTCTGGCAATGCAGTAGAAATGGTGCTTCTTGCCTTCCAAAACCCAGATGATATCCAGGTGGGGATGCTTAGCTCCTACCCCCTGGGCAGAGCATCTCCCAATGGGCTGATATCATTCTGAGTCATGATGTGGGTCCTTGATTACCCGTGAAACAGAAATGGCTCCTGGAGGGAGTTATCTCTGAGTCATGTGGCAAGACATTGATGGGCCCATTAACAGGAGAGAAGGAAAAAACGATGCCACCCCTGGTTTCCGCAGTTCTTGAGGGTGGGAATAGGATGCATGTTGATATTGGAAGCTAGGACAATACAGGATGCAGGTTTTTGCATTTGCAGGAAGTTTGTATGGATTTGAAAAGTATCCTCATAGCAGAAGCACAAAAGTATTCTCATACCCCTTTGAATCATCTTCAAATGAAGCAATTCTCCCAATAACCTAAGGCATGAATGACTTGCAAGTGAGTTGAAGGAACACGGCAAAGATAAGTAGTGTTCAACTGCAGAGAATTGTTTAGGGACATTATACCCTAATATTTTAAATCAGAAAGCATGGATGGACGGGTCATTTTTCCTTAGTTGACTACAGAACCAGCGGTCCTTTGCAGGAGGGTGTTTGGATTTAGGATGACACTGGCAACTAAGAGCATGGCTACACAGAAGGTGCTACTTTTAGACCAGAACATTCAACTACTAAAGGCAGATAGGAGAATAGCTGATTAGTGACAGCTCCGACAGGAAGAGTCCGTGGCTTACCCCATGGGAACAATAGTAGCACATTTCAATTTTAGAAAACCATTCATTTCAGAGGACCAAGCATCAGTGAAAAGAAAAGGTCGAGTAAAGACATCCTAGTGCTCTTCTGATCAGAAGCATCTTCCTCCATATGAGAGTATTTAGGAAAGGACAGTGCGTTCATAAGGAAAGGTGTGCCAGTTACAAAACCTGCAGAACAAGGCAAGACAAACTTATATATTTTATTTGCTATTTTTATTTCACCTGCTAAAAAATGATTTTTTTAAGACTGAATTTTATGAATTCTGCAAAGCTATCTTTTTGAACGTCTTCCTACCCGTATTAAACACCGAGGTGACAAAGAGAGCAGCAGTGGAAGGAAAGCTGGTCCATCTCCCCCTCCTTGTAGCTTTAGGCCAGTGAGCGATTAGAAGTCGGTCACTTCATTTGAGATAAATAGCTTTACCAAGAGAGAATATTATCCAGCCTTGATCTTTCCTTTGGAGCTGATCCACTTTGTAGTCATCAATTCTTGACTCAGTTGGGGAGAAACAATGGCATTACGGCCATGGATGTTAGAGTGCGCTGATGGGAAATGAAGTATTCATCTTCCGGTCCTTGCTTCAGTAAATATTCCAAATTCATCAGAAAGAAAATTCGAAGACCAGGAATCCCCACTCAAATGACCTACTTCAAATAGTCTGCACGCATAAGAGACATCAAGCAGGTGCTCTCATCTGTTAGGGGAATACCCAGCCAGTATATTATTGTCTAGTTAGGAGGTAATAATTTTGGAAATCATTGAATTTTTTGTATTGCAAGTGAATGGTCAACACATTTTATTACTGGATTAGGTAAAATCATGTCTTCTGCATCCTTTCAGAGAGGAAGCTTACCTGGATCTAAAGCTGCTCAGCTCCATGATGGGATGCTTTGTCTTCAAAGGGAACTCTAGTCTTTGTCCTTTTGGATTGCTTCCATAGCTTTTCACTCACTCGTCAAGTACCTGTTAAAATGGCCTCTTATCCCATGCAAATTTTTATGGGCATAGTCACTGAATTGGGAAGTATTCCATAAAGTCCACAGGCCTTGTTGAGATGGATGCACAGGTCTCAAGGGTGTTAGCAGATGTTATTCTGAGGCCACTCCTGATCATGTTGGATGGACCATGGTGACTGAGGAAAGTGGCCAAAGACTGGATGAAAGCAAATGTCACCCATCTTCAAAAAAGGCAACCAGGAGGACTCAGAAAAGTACAAGCCAGCCAGCCTCATTTTGATCCCCAGGAAGTTGATGGAGTAGCTATTCCTGGAAAGCATTGCCAGGCACACCAAGGAGGACAGAACAAATGTAGTCAGCATGGATTTACCAGGGGAAATTGGTGCTTGACGACTTTTTAAACTCCTCCGGTGAATGAACTTGCCTGGTAGATGAAGAGAATATCATCTGCCTGGGCTTCAGGGAAGTTTTGGACGTTTATCTACATGGCAGCACACATACCTACAGGAAGGAATAGTGCAAAGAGCAGGGAACCAGTGTCTTTTCAATGATGCTCAGTGAAAAGACAAGAGGCAGTGGGCACACACTGAAATACAGGAGATTGCCTCTGAGCATCACAAAATTCTTTTTTACCGTGACGGTGACTGAACCATGGCACAGAGTGTCCAGAAAGATGGTGGAGTCTGGATCATTGAAGACATTAAAAGTAGGCCCAGATATAATCCTGAGCAACAGGCTCTAGGTATCCTGGTTGAAGCAGGGGGATGGGACTTGGTGAGCCCCACAGAGCCCTTCCACCCTCATTCATTCTGTGCTAGTGAATTCTCTTAGAGATGCATTTCAAGGACTGGCATGACAAAGCTCTGTGCAGAGTGAGATCCAAATGGACATGGGATTTAAGTTCCTTAAGTAGTGTTCAAGAAGAATGTAAAACTCCAGGAAACCTGTCTCTTCCATAACTGAATCGCTTTCATGGGAAAATTCCCCAGCTCTAGAGAGATCCTCTGAGACGCATGCTTAAGACTGACACTGGCAGAGCAAATTTCTCCCTATGCGTGTCTAGGACCAGTTAGGATCTTTACCAAAAGTGTTGTCAATGTAGTCACAGAAGGCATATTGTTAAGAAGTGACAACTTACATCAGAATGGCAAATATTGGTCCACCAATGAATTACTGTATGGGAATTATCGACTTGTATTCCAAATAAATAAAAAGGAGTTGGTCTTTATTGAACTCTTTCATTGCAATATTCATAAGGGAAGAAAAAGACCTATGTCCTTAACTTTCTTAATTCTAACAAAGATTTAAAACATTCCTTGTAAAAAGCGTATCTGAATTATTGGTCTATGAAACAATTTGAGTTGGGAAAGAAGTCCTAAAATTGTGTAGACAGTTGCAGAGAAAGCAAGAAAATAGGAAAGAAACAAAAACAGAGAAAAAGAGTCATCTTGAGTCTGCTAGCTAGTTCTAGAAGTAGTCTGCTAGAAAAAGGAAACCCCAGTTGAATTTCAAATGTGTTCATGCACTTGATTCAGTAACTGGTCAATGTAAAAACCAGTCCTTTTGTACAACTTCCCCCAGCAACAAAAACTTCAACAGATTGACACCACCATCATGCCTGTCCCAGATGTATTTAAAAGAGAAATGATGATTTTCTTGAAAATCTATTTGCGTCCAAGTTGCAAGACATTGGAGGGATTCTCCACATTCTCCTTCCTCCATGCGGCTTGAAAGTATATTTGATAAAATATGCAACAAAGCATGTGATTTACAAGGTAGAGTAAAATGGATGACTTGGGAATTGATCTCTTTTGGATATGAAACTTCATATCCACTCTCTGGGAAGTTTCTAAAAGAAATGATGGAGCTGAGGCATGAATCTGCCACTCCGAGTGCTAAGCAAACATAGACACTCCCCTTCACATGGCCCCACCTTCCGCACACACCTAGGCATGCACAGAGATCAGCATAGCAGATCATGAACACCTTGGAAAAGACTGAAATGCTAAATAGCTCTCTTTGTGGACAAAATTGCCGGTACACTATTTCAAATATCTGGTACAAAAACTCTGTTGAATATCTACCTCATATTTAAAACACAGGTTTTCATTGAATTCTCTTTGCAGAATATATTCCTTCCATTTGTTCCTTTAAAATTTCTTTTGTTCTATGTCTAGGAATATTTTCTTCTAAAAATAGAAAAAATTAGATGATGTCTTTTCAGAAAAAAACATTGGTTTAGACAATTTTTAACCATCATGGTATGGAAGAATTTATTTGTCCCTCACTAAGGAGGAATAAGTATTTTGATCATCGATCATTTACAGTGAAATACTTGACGTTTTTAAGATGCTTTCAATCAATTTTGATCCTCATTGCTTATTCATTGTAAACAGTAAGTTTTCAGTGCATGGAAAGTGTGTGTGGTACGTCTACATTAGTTCAAACACCAATTCCAACTAATGGCCAGGCTGAACTACAGTAAATATTGTCCTGAAGGATATTTTGCCGCCTTCTTTGGCACTCCTTGAAATCCTAATGATTGGCATGAAGTGTTGAAATACAGAGATTTTCTCTCAGAGGGTGTCCCATGGTGAAACCCATCCCATGTGTTTGATGTTGTAGTTCTTATCGCTTTTAAAATGTGATATCTTCTGCACAGTTTTCATGAAGCTTTCTGTTACAGTAGTGAAAATCACAGAGAAATGCAATTTTGTACAACTTTGAATTTACCCCAAGAGCTGAGAGAAAATTTGTGCATGTACTTCAATCTGAGTTTCTTCTATATTCAAGCTTTGTTTATCTACCATCAAGGGTCGCATTCGTTGCTGTTCAAAGCCCCATCCAAGCTGACCTTGAATACTTTCAGGGATGGGACATCCACAACTTCTCTGGGCAACCGGAAGCAGCGTTCCAGCGCCCCAACAGCAAAAAATGTCTTCCTTTCATCTAATCGAGATCAGAAATACTAAATCTAGGTATATAAACTTTGAGGAATGGTTTGAAATTCTATTGATTTGAAACACATTTGATAGGAATACTAACTTCCAGATGACTGAAATATGTTGATGGCCATTTGAGATTGACACTTTTTGAAAAAGTGCATGGAATTGAAAATTAAAACCGGCAAAATTAAAAACTTCTTGCCATTTTCTTTTAACTCTGATCTTCAAAATTGCATAGGTCAGATATCTGTGCTTCATGCAAATCTCTCAGATACTCTCAGACAAAAGCTTTTCTTTCAGTCTAAATTGCGGTTGAGGTAGAACACGAGTACTTAGTGAAGGTTTTTCTGGGCATAGGGGGATTTGTGTGCACAAGAGGTTTTATCCAAACTGGAAAATTCATCCCAGCTGCATTTGTTCCTCATTCCTACTGCATCAGGCCTGAAGATTCTGTGAAAAGTATCCTGTGGACCTTGAACATAGCTCGTGTGAAAGAGATGAGAGGTGATGGAGAAGTTGAGGGAGAGAATCAAGAGCATATGGCCCAGTAAAGGCACCAGAAGGTATTTTTTCATGTGGTCCACAGCCCAAACAATTGTTTAGCACCGTTTGAAGGCTGTGTTTGACCAACAGGGCTGAAGCAGGTCTTCAAAATATCCAGTAGGTCAAAATCCATTGAAGCAAATGACCCTGGCCAGTCACCCTCCTGCTGATCATTCACCCTCCATACCAGCTGATCAGGCCTAAGAATGCTGCTGCAAAAGTGTTGTGAAAAAGGTAGGCACATTTTCCCAGAGGCAAGGGAAAATGCCCTTGGATGATGATTCCAAGGGATAACTTGATGGAGCAAGTTAGGTACTCTTATCTACTGTGCAATATCGAAGTTGGTGAGTTCACCATCTGTAAGCATCACTTTAGAAAATAAATGTTTGATCCACAAAACGATACTTCCTATGTCCTGTCTACCTGCTTCATTTCAGCCAAGGAATAGGCTACGTTCCATCAGCAAAGTGTTCATGATCATATGCTTCATTAAACTGTGGTCATTCTTTCTTTTTTTCTAAATCAGACACTGTCTATTCTGAAGATTCAGATGTCCATGGGTAGGGGTGTAATTAAGTTCACTGTTAAAAAATATCCTTCTTGTTATCTTTTTAATAAATTACTGAGATGTAACATCAGTCTGAGAGCTGAAAGAAACCCCTTCATTTGCTATTTGCCAAGTATCATCTATGTGATACAAATTCTACTTGATAAATCACACCCATCCATTGCCATCTAATACTACTAGTAATGCCTTCACAACCTTTTCTTCATCGTTAGGGATTTTGGAGAAGTGAAAGATTTGAACATAAACAAGGGCATTTGTTCAAGATGCTCCAGAAAGAGCTGCCGTCTGTTCTCTTCCTTGCTGCCTATGTTGGCAGGAAGCTGCAAAAAACCCAAAGATAACTAGAAAGAGTGTTACTTTTAGTCTAAATTTGGAAATGATGTTTGGAATACCCTGTTAAATGACAAGGTGCTCTTTTCAAAGATGGCATCTTCAGGGGAAAAGTCAGTTTAAAGAGGTTTCGAGACAGTTGCTTCTGGAAAAAAAAATAAAAATTTGAGGTATCCAAGGTCTTTAGCCATACCATTTGGAAGATTGATTCAAAACACAGTTTCTTCATCTAGGAAGAACAGAGGACCATAGATGCAGCCCATTTCAAAATGGAGTTCTTTATGTGTCAGGTTGGGATTTACTGGACATCATTTCTTGTAAAGTCGAGGGACTGCAGTTAGCTCTCCAATAATTTCCTTCCCTGAAATTCATCTGCATTTGCTCCTTTCTCCAGCGTTCCCATTTCTTAGTGCTGGTATACTCCATCTATGCATTAGAATATTCAACTGGAGTGTGTGTCCGATATTTTCTAGTTAAAATTGGCAGGAGCACAATGGATAGTTCCAGTTGCTTGTATACAGTAGTTTTATTTTGACATGTTTTCTCTGAACAATGTTTAAGCAGCAGTAGCAAATAGGAAGTACAGCTTGCAGCAGGGAAAGACACTTCTGCTTGCTCAAGCTTCCTGTAGTCAGATAGATGTCAAAGGCTTTTCCTAGTACTACTACTGTCTTGTAGGAATACTTGATCTAATCCTACCTTTGATACAATTACTAATGGGCTACTTTTCCACAAGGCGGAATCTTTTTCTTTTAATAATATGTTTTTTGTAAGTTGGAAACATGAACTTGTGCACCAGTCAGGTGGAAGGTACTCTTACTTCTTCATAAGTTTCACAACATTATTTAGAAAATATTGACTCTGTGTAACTTCAAAAGAAGAATTCTGGGCATCTTCATTCTATGGATGTGATTTTTTTTCTACCATGCTGTTCTTGTTTTCTATGGAACTCATTTTTACCAATAGAAATATTTTTCCCTGACACCTATGGAAAATACCTATGTTTACTCAATATTGCAGCCTCAGTACACTGTTTAGAATTATTTCAACATGGTCCCAAGCATATCCGACAGCTAGACAGCAGAGGTTAGCAACAGTGAGTGGGAATAACTTCTGAACCATTTCAGTAGATTTCCCAGGAAGGGCTTGCTTTCTGCCCCTGCACATTTTCCCAGAGATATTGTCTGGTGCACAGTTGCATCAAAAGAGTATTTTTGCACAAACCTTGGGCCAAGCTCTGTCTCAGATTTACTAGTGAATGCAAAGAGGGTGAAAGTGCTGCTTCAAAGCCCTCTGTGTGCTTTCCGTACCAAAAGGGAGGTGACCCCAGAAATAAGTTTTTGATCTCTCTTCAAAACACGAGGCATGTCACCACCTCATTCATCTTTTTCTGGGACTCAGCATCTGAAGACCAAGAAGCCCTCTTGCTTGCTAAAGTGTGTTCAGCAAAAAAACCCTTGTCCCATCAGCAAATTGGAACACAGCTGCATTCCAGTCAATACCAATGCTGGCAGGGCAATACTCTAGCCCAGTAGTAACATGCCACTGTTAGAAGACTGTGTAAAAATCTTTGTGTACAAAGTAATGGGAGGGAAAAATAGAATTGGGAAGAACTGCACATTGTTCTGGAAAAAGCCTCCTGCCACAGTCTTACAGACGTCATTTTCTGGTATCATTTTTAAGAGTTGGAGTTTCTTAAATTTTGTACAAGATAAAATCTTACTGGACCTTGAAGTTTCCCTACTAGAAGTACAGCCATTTCTTAGTAGAATAGAAGTAAGCCCTTTGAATATGTACAAATGACCTTTCAAAATACATATGCTATAGCCCACTGTGAAAGGAATTAGCTATAAAAATAGAAATTCAAAGGTTTAAAAAGGTTTTGAATAAAGTAAGTCTAAGGTGATAGAAGAAGAAGAAAACAGCAGTTTTCTTCTTCTGCTGAAAAAACAACTCCCAGGACATTGTACTCTACAGGTGTATTATATCACTTTCTGAAAAACTGAGTAGGTTTGCTATTTCAAAAGGTTTTCATTAGGAAGGAAGAGATTCCTTTGGAAAAAAAAACTTCAAATTGACTTGACATGAATGTTATGACACTTCACTTTACCAATCATGAAGAAAAATTCTCATCACTTGATATGGAAATCATGACGGTAACGGAGTCAAGGATGTCTAAGCCGTGCCATCAGGAACATCAAAAAGCATTAGAATGCTGGTAAGACTGAGCTCCTGAACTAGTGAGAAGAGAACGCAACCAAAACATTTTCCTTTAAGAGTCTTCAGGATGAACAGCAGATCAAATGTTTTCCTGTGAAGTATTTATGAATAGAATTAACCTTTAAAAGAACATTGTTTTCAAAAACCTGTGTCCAGTATCTCTTAGAATGATACAGAGTTCTTATTACTAGAAAAAAGAAAAGCACTTTTTTCCAAACTGTTGTGCACTTTTAAACGATCTACAATAAAAAGAGTACTTTTTCATGCTGGGAATGGTGTTCATTACAAAAAAGCCTTGTTGCACGCTTGGTACTCTAGTGTCTTGATTAGCATAGTTTTTTATTCATTGACTCTTTTTCACCTTGAAATAATGGCGTCTTTGTACTTCTGCAGCATCCATGAAGAATTTCTTGGGTGTCATTTTGTACTCGATCCTAAATGGCATCTTCTGCATTCTGCCATCCGTCTAGCTTTCCCATTTGATGCAGCTTCTGAGAGGTCTTTTCAGAATTGAGGACTACCTGCAAGAATGATGCTAAATGCATGCATTTTACTCCTTGGGTAATGCAAAAGAGTTTTTCCTTTACAGCATAATAATAATAGGAAAAGAATGATGGTGGATTCAATTCTTCTAGTAATACAAAGAGGACTATTATCATCATTAGAAACCAAGCAAGTCATATTTATTGCTCATGCAGTACAACCACTAATGCAAATTACCCTGTAAATTCAAAATGAATCTGTATCACAGGAGTGGATTGAATGTCTCTCTTGATATTTTGCTTAAAGCAGAAAATTAATTCTATTGACAGCCAACTCATAATTGCAACCTAACTTTCAACTACAGCTTTCAAACAGTGGAAACATGTCTGTTTATAACACGATACAGTACCGTACACAAGACCAAAACAGGTCATAGACGTTCAAATGAAAGAAAAGATCAAAGGACAGATTAATTCATGTCTGCAAGCCCTCAAGGGCGTGCAGGTCAAAAGTCCCCAGAAAACTAGGCCAGTGGCACAAATTCTCGATGTTGGCACCAGCAGAAGCAGCTGCTATCTTTATAGGATGCAATCTTGCTTACGTCATCCTTCAAAGCAATCTTCTGTCCCCCTGCCCAATATGCCTTCTGCTCTACTCCTTGGACTTCACGTTTGCATTTCTACAGAGTCCTGCAAACGGACTCAAAGTTCAGGTAATAGATTTCCAAGATTTAGAAAGATTGTCTTAAGTCTATTTCTTTCGTATTTCATCCCGTCTAAGCATACTGTAACTTTCTGAGGTGAAATATGTCGAGTATGTCACGTGTAGTTTACATGTTAGTTCTGCTTGACATTAAAACTTCTCACAGACCCCTGGGATGCCTTCCTGCAAAAATATATAGCTGCAAAGAGTGGTTGCACAAAGTTAGAAAGGCCAGAAAACCATGTAAACAACCTAACAGTAGAGGCTTGAATTTCTGAATATAATCTTGCACCATCTAAAGTCAAAATAGAATATTGAAATGATTTTCATCTAATAATGAGCGTGGGGAAGAAAGAATCCAGATAGGCTTTTTTTTTTTTTTTTTTGAAACAGTTCCAGGAAATACATGGCCTTAACTTGGAAGTATAGCATTAAATATTTTTATACAGCATGAGTTCTCATTACCTAATCATATGATTTGTAGAACTGAATTGGAAAGTAGGAAATAAACAAAGAAAAATATTCAAGCTATAAAAAATGTGAGTTTAAAATTTTCTTTGTATTTCTGATTAAAACGATGAGGTAGCCAAATGGTCACCCATTATTTTCAAAAGCATCTGGACATAAAAAACGGATCAATTTTGGCGGGACTTGGATGTCCGGTATTCCTGAAAAGCTTTATTTCACTGCTTCCCAAGCCTGATTCAATCCCCTTAAATGCAGCTGTATTTCAGTTGCTCAGTGAAACTGTCCATCTCATGCATATAGTTTACAAATAATCTGCAGAAAAAGCTAGCTAGATTTAAAGATCTTTTTTCTGTAAATGGCCTTCAACTGATTTCTACAAACACACAGTTGAGATTTCTGCTGTCTTCTTCAGGCCACTTCCTGCAGAGACCTCTCCATTAAATTTGTCTCGTTCTACTAAGAACGCTTCTGGTGATCCAAAGTCAGCACTGGGATTGTCCAACTGCATGGAATTACTGTCTGCTAGAGCTGCACACTGAGGGCTTCTGTGTGCAGCATCATGTGAGCCCTGCTAATGTCACCCTGTTGGTATAAACTGAGCTAAGTGGACCTTAAGGGACAAGATTGTGCACTGATTTTGTAATAGAAATGAGGTACTAAGAAGGAGGCGGGAGGATTTCAATGTTTCTGCCTCCAGCTGAAGCAACACTAAATCTCGGTCTTTATCTGAAAAACCAGGTGAATTAACCCGTTTGGCATTCATATGCCAAAAAGGTCAGTAATACACTCAGAACTGTCAAAAGAGTAACAATTCCAATCATTACTTTCTAAAAAGAATTCATTTGAAGAAGTCAGGAAGACAGATGAAACATGCAAATATCCTACCCTGAGAATGATTCTGTTGATCTGCACAGGTTTCTTATTATATTCCCATCTAATGCATTGGTCATGTGTGCTTGTGATGACACAAATACTTGCAAAGCTTACCAGATAAATCACGTTCTCTTCAAACAGCAAAACATTTCTTGATGGTTGCATTTGCTAATTCTATTTAGAATCAATGTTCTTAAAGGTCTTTTCCAACCAAAGTTCCCACCACTATTCTCTAAGTCGCGCATCCTGATTGTCCTTTAGGTTTAGGGCAAATTTGGCAGAAAACCTCACACAAAGGGCCACTGCACCCTCCCCCCCACCGAAAGCCCACCCACACAGCCCCTCCCCTCAACTGGTTTGAGGAGAGAAGTGGGAAAAAGCCGTTTCTTTAACAGGCAAAGCACTCCCCAGCACAAAAAAATGAACAATACCAGATGACAAAACTCATTTGCCGCACTGAAGAGACGACAAATCAGAAAGTCTCTCCTATGGGTGCTCACTCTGTTATCAACCCCTCCGGCAATGGGGAAGGCTGCTGCCCAGAGTAAGCCCCAGTAGGCCACAAAGTGCAAGTTCCCAATGCTTCCCAGGTCCCAGTCCGGAGCAGATTCGAAACGTTCCAAGAAAAGGGAAAGGAAAACAAAAACAGTCCAGGGAAAAATCTGCCTCAGCCAGCTGAACCAACTAAAAAGCAAATGCGTGCTCTGTTCTGCTCCGTCAGTGCCCAGACAACACAGTGCAGCGCAGAATGTGGAAGAGTGTTGCTTTTTAAGGAGTGCAGCCTCTGATAAGAAACTCGGTGCTTCTTCTTCTCCCCACCTTTGCTCTCAGAACCAGTCTTGAAGGCAGAGAATATCATATCCAGCATTAAGAGAACAGATGACTGGCGATACAAGCATCATAAAGTCACCCTCGGACACTGCTCCTTTGAGATATGTCACCAGACTATGCTAAGACCAAGTTTCGGAACTGCTCATTAAAATTCTACTATCACAGTGAAGCTGAGGAGGAAACACAGCTCACTACGGTTACCTTGTGGCATGCCAGTGCTTCCTTTCAATCACAATGGTCTTCATTTCTAAGTCCCTGACATCACAGGCATCATGAAACATCTTTTGTGCAGGAAGGAAGATAATATTCTTCTCATTGATGCTGATGGGTTAGCTGACATGCAAAGCAGTTAATTCAAAGTGACAGAGCAATCAAGTCAATAGGAAAACTCACCACAGTTTTGTTTACTCCCCTAAATCCTTACTATCCCAAAATACAAGAACAGCTGTAAAAGCCTTGTGGCTACCTAATTTTTTTCCTAGACCTACATGGTGGGGTAAGAGATAAACAATCCCAAACTATGGTAATCCACAACAAAGCATTCTTGACATCATATTCAGGTTCTGCATAGCGAGCTCTTCCTCCTGATCAAGTTATTCCATCGCAATACTTTGGGGAGTATCTCAGAGGGCTGGCTGTTGTTTGGTTTGAAGCATCTTGATCATTCAGGAACCCAGTAGCAAGGACAAAGTTTAAAAGAAATAGTGCTATGCATTGATTTTCATATATGACAGAGATATTTCTACAACACAGAAGGCTGACCTAATGCTTCACGACAACGTGGCTGAAGTGGCATCCTGGTCCCCATAGGTTTTTCTCTTTACTTTTAGCTGCTTTCTTACCAGATTAATGAGCTGAACTAGCTCGAAAAAGAATCAGATAAGTGCCAGAGCTTTCAAACAAAAAAACAAAAAAACCAACAACAACAAAAAAAAAACAGATGCAAAAAGGTGATTTGTAAGTGCATTTGAAAACAGAAGTTTTTTGTACTTTTCATAGATACATGGCATTCTCTAGAATGATATTGCTCCAATGCTTTGGGTTTGGTTTTGTTTTTGTTTTTTTCCTCAATTCTAAATGTTACACATTCTTTTTTGGCCATTTTAGTAAACTGATTTTCTGATCCATGTGAAAGACAGTCCGAAGTTCCCCTCATTTGCCTCACGACCGTCCCCAGGACAGACATCGGGACCCTGAGGACCCTGACTGGAGTGCTGGCATGCCGGTCAGAGAGGAATGCCAGAAATCCTGAGGCCCCTGAGCAGAATTCTGGCCTGCCAAGTGATTGTTGGCAGCTGTGTCTACAGTGACTGCTTCTAGCAGGGCCTGCCAAGGGGCGAGGCGACCTATGGGCCTGCACGTGCTTCGCGACACCAGCCCAGGAATTTTCCCACCTCTTGGCCAGATGAACTTGCTGGGGCAACTGTGGTAGCCGCCCCATGGAAAATCCTTCATCTGCTCCACTACCACCGTGAGGGACGCAGATTGAAGCCCCCCTCCCAAGGACTGAGGCTGAGACGCCCGTAATTCTGATCCAGGGCTGCTGGCCTGACTGAAGCAGGATGCCTGCTAAGTGTTGCCTGCAGATGTGTTCGCGGGACCTAGACTGGTTTCCCATAGAAACCAGTCCTGAAAAAATAGCTCCCACTCACTGCTGATATTGATATTGACTTCTCCTGCTGAGAACATGGACTGTCTGTACCCGTCTTCAATACCATTTTCCCCCTCAGCAATTTCAATAGACTTGCTCTTTATTGTATCTGCTCCCCCTCCGCCATTTCTAGATCTGTTTCCCCCCTCAGCAATGGACTATAATAGAACCTTGAGATAACCAGGACTTTGAGATCTCCCCTAGGAGAACTCCATCGGCTGGGCTGCGAGGACTTCATCTCTCTCCATTTGGTAGCTATACTCCCTCTCTCTTTCTCCCCCTCTTTTCTATTCTTTTCCTCTCCCTAATTCCTTGACGGCATTTGCTGTGGTCATTCTAGAAAGGTGCATTTGTTTGGAGTGATACTGCAATCCCTTTTCCATCTTGTCTTTTGCCCTCCGAGATCAGTTAAGAAAACATCATCCCCCCTTGGTATGAGCGGATCAGAACAATATGTTCTTTCCAGCTGAAATTGGTTCTAGTCAATAGAAGCACACTGGTAGGTAAAAGTAGACTGTAAAAGATAACCTTCAGAATGTATTTCCCATGTCTTCCCATTCAAGCAAGTGAAGAAAGCAGACAGATCTTCAGATAACATGCTCTGCGAATTGAAAGGAATCTTCTTGGAGGCAACTGTGAAACTCACGCAATGAAATACAGATGAGAGAGATGAAAGGGTCACATATGATGTCAAATCTATTCTTTTAATGTTTGAATGAAACAAGATTTCTTGAAGTACAATCCTACAAAATGAAGGTGAACTTGCAGAAGCAATTGAACTGGGTCTCCTTTAGAAACACAATGTTTTCTAATGAAACTGAGCATTCAGGAAGGCAACCTTGAAATCCAAAGGATTTAGAAAAATACAAATACCAAGATTGGCAGTTCGTTATCTTTCACGGTCTCTTTAAGATAAGATTGATTTGAACTTCCACTTGTAGTAGGTCTGAAGACATTAGGAATGATGCAATATGAAAAAACCAAAACAAAACAACTTTCTCAAAAAGCTTTGAGAAACCAGAGAAATGATGATTTTTAGTGGTTAGGTAGTCCTTTAAAATTTGTCTTGGGGGGAGAGGGATAAAAAACTGACTGAGATCAAATGACTGTGGAGTATATTCCAAAACAGTAATGAAGAAGGTAAGGGGCAAGAGCCTGTTAGAAAAATACTATGCTGGCTTCATCTGTTGAAAGCATTCCAGAATGGTTGAAATTATGAATCATATCTTGTGGGATTAAAAAAAAAAAAAAAAAACAAAAGAGGAAGAAAATAGAAGGAAAAAAATATTTTGAACATATTTTTCCATTCCAAGATGGTATAATGGCTTTATTTCATTTTGTTCCTATGACCGGTTAATAGCTTATGAAGTGTTTAGCAATAGAGAGTGAGAGTCTTCACACTAGCCATACCATTTGGATGTGTCTCTTTTACTTTCTAGAGCAGCAGATATGGTTTAGCACTCTACAATTCAGTCCCCAAAAGTGAGTAAGTGTGGCAGATTTAACCTAACTGCCCAGTCCACCAGAATGCCTAATTATCTTGAAAAATGCTTTGCTCTATCTCATGATCTGGACATGTCTCTCTAGCTCCACTTTGAGCTTCTTGATCTTTCATCTACAGGATGAGATCCAATTTAGCTTAGCAAGGATGTAGCCTTTCCAAACCATATCTTTTACCTTCTGTATTCTTACAAGTACATTTCTACCGCAGGGACCAGTTTGGAAGATCCTAGTTGTTTTATTCCTTAGATTATGTTGCTGCATTAATTAGCTCTTCTTTGAAGATTTTCCCTGCTCAAGTATAGGGTCAGTGCTGAAATGATTGTGATGCTAACTCCTTGTGATATATTCTGCAGGCTTACAGAGTATGCAGCAAAGTTTTCTCTTCTTCTGAGGACATTCTACTCTTTTGATGAGAAATGCTGAAGGTCTGACTTCAGTAGCAAAGGTATCTGATTGACAGATTGCAAAATTGTTAAGTCTAGTAACAGCAGGAAAAGCGTGCTCTTGCTCTGTATGTAAATGTCGTGTCAGCTGCTGTTGGGATAAAAAGCATGAGCATAAGCAAAGATATCTGCATGGATAGAAAAGAAAGAAAGAAGATATTTGTTGTGATTTCTGCACTAAGGAGCAAGAAGAAGCATGAAGGGCTAATTTCAGTGGCTAAGACAGTATCATCCTTGGGCCAGTTCTCTTCAACATCTTTTGAACCACTTGGACTCGGCACTTGAAGGAATATTAAGCAAGTTTGCCAGAGACGCTACATTGGGAGGAGCTGTCAACTAACTCCCTTGAGGCCAGTGAGACACTGCAGAGAGATCTTGACAAATAAGAGAGATGGGCAATTATGGCTGCTCGGGAGTCTATGCACAAATCACGAAAGGGGCGAGACAGCAGGGGAAGGCGTCCCAAGCTGTTATATTTTCCAGCATCAGTCTCATGACATGCTTATGACAGTGGGAAGATGCCAGCAGCTCACGTCCCCAGCAGCAGAAAAAGAACTTCATGTTACAACTTACTTGAAAAGCTTTTTGGCCAATCTCACAAAGCAAAAGCATATTGACAGTAGTTCTTTCCGATCCCTAGAAGCACACATAACTTTGGTTCAAAGAATGCTTGCTTCTTTGAATAAAAGACCTGCTTGTAAGCCTTAAGATAGAATGCACAGAGCCCCATTATTAAGCTTAGAACTTCCTAACATCTGGCTAGATCTACTTTGCTGTAGCTTAGGGAGTTCTTCTTGTCAAGCGTTAATACACAGGCCATTGTTCTATTTGTCCTTACTTCTCTACTTCTTCTATCATTTTTCTGCTGACAAACCTTATGACTACTGCTTAGCTCCAAGCACAGTTCTACTGTCTCTGAGGCCTGCCTTTTGCAGCTTTCCCAAAATCCTCTGTTTCCAAGGATTCCCACAGGCAATCCCCAACCTTAGGGAGTTGTGCAATGGCAAGTGCTGGATTCAGCACCTGGGACAGGGCAATCCTGCTCTGTGTGTGTGTATAGACTAGGGAGCCAGAGGCTGAAAGGAAGCCAGGCTCCTGGCCAATGGCAAGCTAAATGGGTATCAGCAGTGCCCTGGCAGCCAGAAGGGCCAAGCCTGTCCTGGGGTGCATCAGGCACAGTATCACCAGCTGGGCAAGAGAGGGCATTGTCCTGCTCTGCTCTGCTCTGCTCTGCTCTGCTCTGCTGTGTTCTGGGGCGGCCTCACCTTGAGTGCTTGGGGGCAGTTTTGGGTACCACCATGAAAAAAGACATGAAGGTATCAGAAAGTTCTCCAATGAGGTTTACAAGGACAGAACTGGAGGAAATGACATGCAGCTGAGTCAGGGGAGGGTCAGGTCCGGTATCAGGAAAAAGTTTTTTAACCAGAGGATGGCTGGGCACTGGAAGAGTCTCTCCAGGGTGTGGTCACAGCATCACACCTATCTTGAGTTCAAGAACCTTTGGGACATTGCTCTCAGGCATCTGGTGTGATTCTTGAGGAAGGGCCAGAAGTTGGACTTGATGCTCCTGACGGGCCCCTTCCAATTCAACTGATTCTATGACTCTATGGTTCTGTCCTGGCCACTCAAGGTATATTGCTTGATCTCACCAGATTTTGACCTGCTCTTGTTGGTCAGAATTTGTCCCTACTGCCTAATGATATTTATCACAAAAGACAAAGGGCCTTTTCTCAATTTTCTCAAGAAAGTTGAAGATGCACCCTAGAATCCTAAAAAAGTCTTTTCCTTGAAACAACACTGTCTCCTGCCCACTATTCTTTCCAGATCTTAAGGAGAAAGAAGGCAAAATCAGGGGATGGATTACAATGAAGCACTGTCAATTTTCCGGACCTTTAGCAGTATATTTGTACTTCCACTATTCTTTTCTATAAAATCATGGTTTTGTAGAGCATGTCATTTTCTAGCAAGACACATTTTTGCAACTGAGCCCATCAGTCTCTGTGAGAATATATTGTCAAAAGCACAAAACATATGAATGGGCGGTGGCAAGTGAGGGGAAAAAACAGTATGGGAAGCAGCTCCGTGATACTACAGTAAGACAAGGAGGAGGAGGTGTTCCAGTTGACAGAGCAAAGAATCCCCCGCAGTCCCTGGAGATATCCTAGTGAAGCAGGTTGTCTCCCAGCAGTCCCTAGAGAACCATGGAGGAACACATACCTACAGTGCAGCTGCTGGTGGGCTCCATGCCACAGCAGGTGAAAGTGCCTTGAAGGAAGCTGCAGCTTGTGGAGGGAGGGCCAGAAAACCATCCTTGACCTCTTCTTTAGCGGAAGAGTATGTGCAAATATTTAACAGCTGCTAACTGGAATCTATCCTCTTTCCAGTTCTTGTCGTAGGTAAGTAGGACAATACAAGAATTAGAAGCCTAAACTGTTTTGCATGAGGCTCCCATTCTCTCTGCCACGCCCTTAAAATTTACTTTGAGATGAAATAAAACTCATGATCAAGTTCCTAAGGCTTGATGGTCAGGCTTCTCAGAAAACAGGCAGTGCAAAGAACTCTTGTCACTGTCATTTTTTTTCATAGAACTAAAAAAGTTAAAGTACTGTTTTCTAAGAACTTACGAAAATCAACTGGTAGAGGTGGTGAGAGTGAAGAGTATAATTAAGCTGGAAAGAGACTATCATGTAGCTACCTCATCTGCATAGAAGTTTTTTACCAGGAACTCTGGACTTTTAAACAGACTTAGGACACAAGAGTTATCTCTGGGAATGTTTTAGTATGTATAGAACATTCATCTTTAAATAGCTCAATCTGTTTTACCGTTATGACTTACGTTTTAAATTTTATTTGAGGAGAAATATTTGCCATTCAGATCATTTCAAGTTCTGAAGCATTTCAGTTGTTGACAGTTTTTGCTGTCTCCTGAGGGCAGGAAAATAGTCTTGGAACCAATACTGAAAGAAACTAGATGGAAAAATTAGTTTTCCTCATTCTTTTCTGTCTATTCTATGAGGCACAAGAGCAAAACCACTGCTATGAGTGAGAGTTGCCTTACCACTCATGGATGACAACCTTGTAGTGAGTAGTCTGTTATTTGCACACCTTTCTGATGCTCGTTGTTACCTGTTGTGCAGAAAGATCTGTAAACTATTTTCACGGAAAGACATTCCTGAATTGCTTCACTTATCTCTGAAGCAGAGAACTAAGCTGGCACTCTACTTCGGAGATCTTCTGGTGCTCGCCCCCAAACCCGTTTCCTTCAAATGCAATTTACTTTCAACCAAAGCACTTCATTACTTCATCAGGTAATCTCTTGTTCTTAATGTTCGGGGGATTGTTTTAAAAGGGTAAGAACATATTCTAGTAAGAAGGTAGAACGTCTGTCTTAAGTAGTAGACATCACTTGGCTTTGGTTCATGTATCATAACATCAGCAAGGAATGTCTTTTACAATCAATAGATGGGTTGGGGAAACCGGCCACAAGTTTAGGAATCTTTCTCCAATTAATTATGCTTTAAAATTTGGCTCTTAGCATTTCAAGTGTGTTTTTATTGAAACAATCAACTATTTATTACCTGTACCACAATGAAGCACAATCAGCAGTGCTTGTGCATCCTTCAACAATTCCAAGAAGAAGAATGGTCTGAGCCTCCAGTGTAGCTCAGGGAGTCTGTCATCAAGCCAGAGTGCTCCAGGCATCTTCTCAGCCTGGAGAAGAGCAGACTCTGAGCAAATGTTAGAGCACTCTCCAAGATCTGAAGGCAGCCTAGCAAAAAGAGGCAGATGAGCTACACAAGGGTATGGAGCGATAGGAAAAGTGTTGATGGCTTTAAAACCTGAAGAGTATATGTTTCCTTTGGATATTGGGAAGAAATTCCTTGCCAGGAGGCTGGTGAGACACTGGAACATGGTGTGGGTGACCCATTCCTGGAAGTGTTCAAGGCCAGCTTGAATGGGTCTTTGAGCTTAAGGCGGCCTAGTGGAAGGTGTCCCTGCCAATGACGTGGGGGGTGAATTTAGGTGAATTTTAAGGTCCCTTCCAATCCCAACCATTCTGTTATTCTGTGGTAATAGTCATTCTGTGCAGTAGCAGTAACTAGCTGAAGATAGAAAAAACAGACTATTGATTCTGAGAAACTGCCAACCAGTTTATCTGTTTCGGACTCACATAGAAGTTCCTTTTAGCATTATTATATGTAGGAACAGTCTCAGCACTTAAATATCATCCACACAAATATTTTATAATTTTTAAGGTTTCGGACATTTGGGAATTTCCTTTCTTTCTTTCTTTCTTTCTTTCTTTCTTTCTTTCTTTCTTTCTTTCTTTCTTTCTTTCTTTCTTTCTTTCTTTCTTTCTTTCTTTCTTTCTCTCTCTCTCTCTCTCTTTCTCTTTCTTCCTTTCCTTCCTTCCTTCCTTCCTTCTTTCCTTCCTTCCTTCCTTTCTTTTTTACTTTTTCTTCCTCCTTTCCCTTCCTTCCTCCCTCCCTCCCTCCCTGCACTGTGATTTCAATTTGTAAAATGTGAAGTAGTTTCAGTAATTGACTCTTACCTGAATATCATTTCGAAGCTTAGAAATGGATCAAGAAGAAAATTGTGTGAAGACAGAGCATTTAAAAGATATTAATATGATATTTAGAGGTAGCTATTGAAAATTCAAAAAGACAACATTGAAATGATGCAACGGATGATTTTATAGGATTTTTTTTTTTTTTTTTGTATTTCTGTGATACCAATTAGGATCTCGCTTTTTTTCACCTTCGAAAAATACATCTTGAAAATTGTTACTTTGAAAACCAAAAATATTTCCAAAACAAGGACATGGATTGCTGCAGATGAAAATATCATCTTCTAAATAGTCATCATCTAGTCCAAAGGATTCTCCTCACACAGTAAGCTTTATGGATGTTTCTATTCTCACACAAACACAGAAGAATTTTTCAACTGACTAGAAAATCTGTAAAAACAAATGAACCTTGGTGAAAAAAGTTCAATAAAGAGCAGGAAATTATATGCATCCACCCTTATGATATGTTGGTTACTAAATATTGCCTCTGGTTTATGGGTGAGTACACTTTCCATTCACTCACACAGCTATACCTCTCCCACCCCCCCCCAGATGTCTGATAATGGGTCTCAAAGAAGGGATTATATTTTTTCTATTCAATAGGCATTGCTTCTAAAACTCAAGGCGTATTATTCTTGGATTCTCCTATTGCCTGGATTTAATACGGACAAGGTAATGTGCCTGTGTCTATTAGCACGGGGTCAGAGGGGACATGGAGAGCAGCGATTTGAAAACAACTAGGAGCTTGAAAAAAAAGAAGACTCCTTCTGGAATCCATAGCAAAGGCAAAATATGAGGCCATAATCTGGGTCAGTTTGCTGTGCTGGCACAGTTTCTTTTTGAGAGAAAGCGTGAAAAAGCTTTTCGCTAAGGTCTAGGCGGCAAGAGAAGCAGAAGACGGGCATACGCAGCTGTCTGAAGGTAGGTGCCGGTCCCCGGGCGGCTTTTGGCAGAAGCCGCGGTCCGGAGCGCACCGCGGCCAGCAGAAAGCTCTGGGCGCGAAAAAGCTGCTTCTTCGCCTCCGGCAGCCGGAGAGCTCGGCAGATGCTGAGACGCCAAGAACGAAGCCGCACAGCACCGGGATTGACTGCGCAGCTCTCAAACTGAGAGAAAACGATAACTAACCACTTTCCAACAGTTTCAACTTACATTACCAAAGGTTGGAAAAAAGGACTTGGACAACTTTCTTTTGCATCCTTCCAAACATAATGCAGCACTCCGTGGCGAAAATTTTTCTTTTCTCCAGGAGATGGTGAGAACTGGAGTACCTTCATGAAAAACGTCGTGGGACGCTTGCTGTGCTGGCACAGTTTCTTTTTGAGAGAAAGCGTGGAAAAGCTTTTCGCTAAGGTGTAGGCAGCAAGAGACGCTGAAGACGGGCATACGCAGCTCTCCGAAGGTAGGTGCCGGTAGCCGGATTCTTTTAACAGAAGCCGCTCTTCGGAGGACCCTGTTACCTTCAAAATGCTTTTTGCTGGAGGAAGCCGCCTTTTCTTTTCCGGGAATACCTAAAGAGCAACACTAGCTAAAGACGCGATTGATACCATTATGGAGAGTTTTGCTCTTTCCAGCAGTAATAACTGCGTTCTTCCTTACGCTAGGGTCGCGCTGCTTATCAAGGTTTGGCTGCTTTTAATCATTTGGGGTGCTGGATGTTCAAACGACTTATCGTAACTTCTTCTATTTAAAGTCAGGTGCTCACTGACGTAGATCCTATTAGATATAGCACACTGCAAAAAAGAGCTGAAATCGATTTATTGTTATTAGCACATGGGCACGAGTGTTAGGAATTTTATAAGGAATATGTTGCATGAATCTTTTTGACCATTCTGCAGCCATTCATACGAAACTCACACAAGTACAAGACAATATGAAGAAATTGACTGGGAACGAGAGGGGTTTGCATCAATGGTTTGAGGGATGGGAAAGAACTGGGTGGTTGAAAGATCTCGTAAATGGAGCTTTGTTTTTACCAGTAGTCATTATTTCATTGCTTTGTGTTATTCCATGCATGGTGAAACTGGTGTGCCTCTTGCTAAAAATGACATTGGAAAAGATCTGGCTGGTGCAAGAAGAAGGGGCAATTGTGACAATGTATCTGAACCGCTTAGACTACGGGCTGCACCAGCCATCCAGCGTGGAACGGTTCTTCTCAGAATTTTCTCAGGGCCCTCTGGAATTCATCAAGACATAAGCCTTGCTAAGACAAGAGAGGAAAAGCTGAGAAACTAAATTCCAAGACCACAAGAACTCCAAAACGGGGGTGGGGGTGGGGAGGGGCAAAGTACCTGGACTGTAAGGAAACACATCTTCTGAGAGGTGCACCCAGAATGCGTGGACAAGACAAAGGCACCAATAAGAAAAGCGTGACTAGCGTGTACCGAGAGTCAGAATGAGTAAATGCATCATGTAAACCATAAACGGCTTCTGCTTAATCCTCTTGGTCCATTGTGCAGGAGTCCTGAATTTCCCATAAGTGATACTTACTAAAAGGGTTCTGATTTTAATGCTAGAGTTACTGTCTATACGATGATTCATGGGAATAGTTCTTTCAAGTCCTTCCCTTGCTGACATCAGTCAGTTTCATCTTTTCCTGAATGTACTGCTGGCTATACATAAGTTATGAATAGAAGGGAATGAGTTTTAGGGATATGTTGCAAGGAAATAGATTGGTAGCTCTGCTTCCATTTCCATTGTCTAAGAAGAATTCCGAATATTTTTGGCCCTTTCATAGACCTCTGACTCGATTAGCATCAGCAGGGAGGGACATTTAATTGGTTTTTCTCCTTTTTAGAGAGAAGCTAATGAAAAAGTTTCACCAGAATCAGAGCAGGCTGTGTAACAAGAAGAGCGTCATGAAAAGGCGCCAATCCTATCCTCTTAGTATTGCTAGTTGTGATTGGACTTCAATGAAATGTGTCAACTCTGTGTTCCTGGGTATCACATCAGTAACAGGTACTTCACCTGCTGTACTTCTCTCCTAAAGCTAAGAACAGAATCCCAAATCATCTTGATTCCAAGGTCCCAATTCACCCTGTGATGCTGACAGGTGAAAAAGGAGTGGAAGGTGCACCAGTAAATGAACTTGAATGGCCTATCTAAATCAGCGGCCACTGATTTCCTGAAGGCTTAAACAGGTCAGTTGCCCCTATTTTTCTTGGGGTTCTTTTATTCTTTGGTCATGTTTTTCTTGGGATTCTTTGAATCCTTCCCCACCAGTTCAGCCTCTGCTCTCAAATGCTTTGCCGTCATTTAAAGTATCTCAAGAGCCTGGAAACCTGTTGTCTTTATTTATCAACCCATTATTCCCTTCCAAAGGTTGTTTGCCTCAAGTCTCATTCTTGCTGATTTTCTGCTAGTTCATTGTCAGATGGCAGCAGGTGTTCTGTAAGAGCAAGTACACAATCCTATAGCTTGCTTTTCTTTTGATTTGGCCTGTCTAGAAAATGGAATGACTGAACATCTCCAACAGGATTTTCTCTCCTCTTTCTGTTTCACCACAAGGGCAGATGCCAATCATCTACCTAAACTCTTGGTGGTGAAGAAACTAGTGGTATGCTGTTGCATATAGGTAGAACTTTTCAAAAGGAAGGCCTTGTAAAACCATGGCTGAGGCCCATTACTTTGGCTAAGTAGAAAATGACTAGGGGAAAGTGAGACAGCTGAATTAGAGGTAGATCAAGATGTTCTAGAAGCATTGCGTGTTCACAGCGTGGTGTATGATGGTTGGTTGAATTATGTTTGTTGTGGCTTAAAGCTATGCAAGTGATAAAGGCCTGACTGCTTCAAAAGCCTGGCTTTTGCAAGAAAGCGGCTCTCCTTTGCACCTGCCTGGGGACTCTGCGTCACTACGGACCCTGACGCCCAGTTTGCCAAGGAGATGATGAGTAGGAATGTTGCAGAGCTGCTGTGTGCATATGAAAGGAATGGCAGAGAGTGAAGCCGTGGACAATTTCTGGGCTTTAGTACAATGCTGCTGCATTGGTGCCAGTTTAGTCGGTTTTCCATCAGTGGCATTTCTGTCTAGAAGTACACTGCCCAGAGTCTTTCTAGCATTTGATGCCATTTCCTTACTGCCATTAATACCTTCCTTCAGTTTCAAGGATGAGAGAATCTTTACAGGATTTTGAAGATCCCTGTTAGGAAACACTATGCCAGAGGAGTCATCACTCCCTTTTCTTTTGCCTCCTTTGTAATTTTTATAGACTCATTTCACATTTCTGCTAATGGCAATAAGAATACTGAGACTACTTAGCAGGGTTGACGCTCTCAGCTGCTTTCCTCTTTCCTACTGCTTCATACCGTATGTGACTTGATGGCCTCGTTTTGCAATCAGCATTTTGCTGTGGTTTGCTAAAACCTGGCATGCACTGCCAACTCACAACTTGTGTGTTGGCATTTCAGGGGCTTTGATGGGTTCCTTTCTGAGATTGCCATGCACTGGACTTTCACAGTCACAAAGACTTCATCCACCATCGGTCGAATTTCAGTATTTAATACTCTTTCCTGGAATGTAGGCAACCTAGCAGCAAGTACTAAATTCGCTGCAAGCCCTGTCTTCCCAAAGGACCATTCAAAAAGTTTGCTTTTCCCCTCTGACCAATCTGACAGTATTTTGATGAAGAATTTGGTACCTTAATAGAACCTCTTAGAAGGGATCTCATGGCAGACAACATCTCAGGCTTTCTTGAAATACTGGCTCCTTTGGATCTCAATTCCATTCAGAGTGCATTTAAGATTTTTTTTCCACTGAAGCCATTCAACAATGCCTCTTCTCTTATAAAATGTGATGCAGGTGAGAAAGATGGATCCCCATGAAAGGTTCTATTGATATCAAAATTCGTGCCCAATGGACTGTGCTGATGGAAATCAAATACTAGTCTAGTATTTTGAATCCAAATAATTCCTCCCAATCAGGCCCGACAGGATTGTTTGGCTTTGAATCTGAGCACGTGGACAGTAGTGGATGGTCCACAGGTTGAAAACAGTGTAGATTCTTCTCCTTCTTTTCATTGATGGCTCAGAGACTGAAAAGGCAGCTCCAAAATGGTAAATACATCCCTACAGATTCAAAAATTGTTCTTCTTAATTTGCATCTCCACCATAACAACAGATGCTTAGAACTAAATTACCAATGGGAATTTTATAGCTTCTCAGAAATGAAACAGGACCTGGCTAATGGGCCTTAGCAGTAGCTACAAGTTTTTCAGCACAAGGCATCTCAAAAGTATTTTAACCTTACAGTACTTTTCTGTCTTATGCTTTCATCTCAACGATGCAGGTAAGAAAAAAAAAAACACAACAACAACAACAAAAAAAACCAAAAAACAACAAAACAAGAAACCCCACCAAATTGATAATAAGCAAAATCAGTGACATATATAGAAACAGATCCCATGGTTTTTAACTTCGAAACTTGTCTTCTCAGCACACTCTCTACAATGGAATTGTTTCCCTATCTGCCTTGAAACATTTTGCAGCAAAAACACTCTAAGGTCCTGATAGGTGTTTTGTTCAAAAATCACTTCTTCTGGTTTTCTGTCCATAAGCGGAGTAACGTGGCTGTGCTGGCAGCTGACCAAAGGAGGTAGGAAGAGTAATCATCATCCACAACACTGGGGCTAAAGAAATTTCCACAGAAAATTACCTGCCCTAGTACTTGTTCACGTGTTGGGTTGAACGTTCAGAATCTGTTTCCATTTTCCCCATTCATAGAATGTTCTATTTCACAGAATTCCAGCCCCTCAAACATCAGTCCTGCCAGAACTGCCCGCCATAGGGGGCTGTCATAGGGGATCTGCTAATGTCCACTGACTCTTACCAGTATAGTGCTTGTCACTGTTGCAGATCAAGAACTTCTGAATAGTTTGGATTCATGCTCTTTGAGGGGTTGAAAACAAGAAAAGAATGACTAGACATTTCCATGATCAAATCCCCTGATGGAATAAAAATAGGAGCATAATAAATGTATTCATTGTTCTAAGAAGGGAGATGAAGGCTCCAAATGATTACTTGCATACTTCCTGTTCTAAATCCCTTGTTATCTGGCAAATTGCAGAAGATTCCAGGCTTTTGCCAAAATGCAAACTAGGTTAAAATGTGAAGCCTTACAGTTTACTGGATATAAAACTTCATCATCCATTTTTAAATCTTTGAGATTGTTATGTACTTCCTATTAATATCCTGAGGTTTAGAGCTGTAATTCAGAGAGAAAAGAATGCTATCTTGAATTCATTCTAGCAAATCGGCACTCTCATCTTGTCGGCACTCTCTCCTCTTGGTTTTCACTTCTGAAACTCTGTACGGAAGAGTGCATTAATGCATAGAGCTCTGCATCAATTCTTTACAACAGTTTCCCCTGTAGTTCTTCTTTCAAGGCAAACCTATAAAAAGCCACATTTTCTTACCCCACCACTTCTAAAATTCTATTGAGAAGCAAAAAAAAAAAAAAAAACCATCAAACCACTAAATCACTGCTCCAATAAAAAAAGCAGTCCATTAACTGCTTTCTTAGCAGGTTCTTTACCTTGTATTAATATGGCAACCTTTTCTTGCTCTTCTAGATTAGAACCAAATTCTTCCAGCATATAAGGAAACATAGGTTTACTGTATCTGATTCTTAGATACAGAAGTCCCGCAAGGAGTTCAGACCTCAAAAGAAGTGTCTGTACAACAAGATTCAGCACAACCTTGAGACATATTAGCTATTTTTCAAGAAAAGCGGCCAAACTGAAACTTTTTAGACTTCTCTACAATCATGCCTGCCTGCTTCCAGAACCTGACCTTCGTTGCTGGAAACTAGCTGCAATGTTACTGTAAACAATGCTGTGAATGTCATCGTCATCGTCATTCTTCTCTTCCATTGAAAACCTCAAGTGGAGTCGCCTCACTTCTCTTCAAAATTCTGTATTTCCTTGCAAACTGGTAAAATAAGGATAAATAAAGCATTCTGTTCATTTGGTTTAAACCTAATGTTCAAAATGAAAAAAAAAATCCATTCAGATATGGTCTGAAATAATACAGTAGAAGAGAAGATGAACTAGACTGGCCTACAACAGAAAGAAGTGAAGCAGAATTTGGGAATTTGGAAGACCTTATGATGAATAATTCAAATAAATAAATAAATAAAAATATAGCCCACCCAAATTCAATCAGTGATGCACAGACAGAGAAAAAGTACTAATTACTACTAATATTTCTTTCATTCTCAGACAAGAAGTTCAATGATCCTCTTGAATGCACAGAAGATTCTTGGAAAAGACAGCAGCCTTCTACTTCACCACATACTCCTCAGAACTCCAGGAGACAAATCATTTGAGCTGTGAGGATCTTTCTCTCTGTAAAACTCCCAGAGCATAGCCAATATTCTATTCCTTTAGGGATCCTGGCCTCCCTGGGGGAGTGGTGGATAGTCTACATCCCGGTACATCAGCCAGACACTCCACCTTATTTCCCATGGCTACTGCAGCAAGGACATCATCTACACTGGCTTTCTAGCCAAAATGTATGCAAGGCACAACGAAGAACATAGCCAAAACCTTGAGCACAGCTTATGGGTTTTGAATGAAAAATCTCAGGATGGCAATACTGGATCTTCTGATCCAAACCATCAGGAAACATTTCTTTAGAGGTGTTGGGAAAGATGAAAGTTTGCCGAGAAAGTCTCACAGATATGTATGCTTGGCAGAAAGATTTTTCAATGTGGAGTCTGAAGAAGGAATAGAGTTGGAAGCAAGTTTTGATCTAGAAGAAAAGAATTGCTGAGCCAGTCTTACTGGATAACCGAGGATACCTTAGTTAGAAGAGGGTTTTATGACTTACAGCAAAGGATAAACCCACCCCAAACAAGAAGATGTTTTTACCAAGTAGGAAGCTAGCACAGGCAATCAAGTCAGCAAATGCTGCAAGCAGAAAAAGCTCTCCAAATTTTCCACTGTAAAGAAAACTGAAAAATAACTTTCCGCTTCAACTGTAATATACTGACTTTTAGTGAGTGGAGAAGAGCAACATATGGTAATTAGAGTCGTTAGGATAGGCTATAGATAATAGTTAAGGGATAGATTGGTTCTACTGTATGAAGATGCTCAGCAAAGTACCAAAACCAAAGGGTCTCCAGGCCTGCCTGCAGCTAGAGCTGACAGCTGTAGGCACAGGCTCTGTTGCCCACTACCCTGGACTGCTGCAACGTCTTGGATGGAATAAACTGCATTTTAGAGAGCCGCCTGGACTCCCACATCCCTCATTTAGGCTCTTCCATGGAGGTGAAAAAAGCCTCTGGGTATTGTACAAAAAAACAGCTATGTAATCTAGAGTTGCATGACCCAATATTTCTATTGAACTGGAACAATTTTTATCAATATTATGGATCCACTTCTTTTCAGTGCGTTTGGTCAAAAACATAAAGCATTGTTTAAAAGACATTCTTGCATGCGCACTAAGTACTACGAATTAGTTAAGGTGTTGGTTTGGCATGGCTTGGTTTTTGGTGGGGAGGGAAGAAGCCAGCCACAGAAGTGATTTTTTGTGCAAAGCTCCTAGAAGCTTCCTCCATGCCTGGCAAAGTGAATCCCTGCTTGGCACTAAGAACAGACATGCTGCTCAGCCAATTACAGAAGCTGATAGCACCTTGGTGATATATTTAAGAAGGAAATCAAAACTGCAGCCAGTTAACCTTGAAGTTGGGAAATTTTTAGGTTGGCACCTCCTCTGCTTTGAAAGCCAAACCAGTGAGACACTCTGTTGCAGTGTGTGTTTATTATTGTACTGCAGTTCTAGTAGTCCATTTTCTAAGCCTTCCTATTTTGTGCTGTTATAGCATATGTTATTATGAATGGATTGTTCCTTTCCCCCCAGTATTGTTGGCTTTTGCCCTAGCTGTCCCTCTCCCCAAAGACCTGCCCTTTTGTTCCCTGTTCCTTCTCCCATTGAACATCAACCCCTCCCCAAGCCTGCCCCTTTCTCTAGAAACTTCCCTCTCAATTTTGTACCCTTCAAAACCCCATTGGTTTCTTCAAGTTATTCTCCTCCCCTGTAGTCCCCCTACTGGTTTCAACATTGTATTCCCCTCCTTGTCTTCCACCCCCAGTTTCTCCCAGTTGGTTAAAGATTGTATCCTCCCCTGGGACCTTCCCCCCATTTAGAAATTGATGGATGCCTTTGAATCATTGTCTTTCTGTCCTTGACCCTCCAGGGAGTAAACTGAAAAATATGCAGAAGACCTCTCCCTGTTCCTTGTCCCTGCCCTCAGCGCAGTTCTATCCCCAAGGCAGTCCACCTGTGCCGTAGAGCAGCTGTGCCCTACAGCTGCAGCCCGGATTCGACAGCTTGCTTGGGGCGGCCCACTCTCGCTGTCGGTGTCGGGAGCTAGTTGGGCTGAAGAAATCCAGCACCGCAGCAAGACTCCAAGTCAGAAATCCAGTTTATTAGGAAAAGGGGGAAAAACCCAAATCCATGCAAGAGTACAAAAGAAAAACCACTGACAGAGTCAGAATACAAGCTGACGTCCTGCTAGTTAGGGTGGTGAAAGCAGTTTGGATGAAATGGTCTTGTTGAAGTGGTGATTCTGTAGAAACCATCTGGTAGCTCTCGTCCTCTGGAAAACCAGTGGCTAAGGGCGGCCGTTCCTCTGGCAATGCAGTAGAAATGGTGCTTCTTGCCTTCCAAAACCCAGATGATATCCAGGTGGGGATGCTTAGCTCCTACCCCCTGGGCAGAGCATCTCCCAATGGGCTGATATCATTCTGAGTCATGATGTGGGTCCTTGATTACCCGTGAAACAGAAATGGCTCCTGGAGGGAGTTATCTCGGAGTCATGTGGCAAGACATTGATGGGCCCATTAACAGGAGAGAAGGAAAAAACGATGCCACCCCTGGTTTCCGCAGTTCTTGAGGGTGGGAATAGGATGCATTTTGATATTGTAAGCTAGGACAATACAGGATGCAGGTTTTTGCATTTGCAGGAAGTTTGTATGGATTTGAAAAGTATCCTCATAGCAGAAGCACAAAAGTATTCTCATACACCTTTGAATCATCTTCAAATGAAGCAATTCTCCCAATAACCTAGGGCATGTATGTCTTGCAAGTGAGTTGAAGGAACACGCCGAAGATAAGTAGTGTTCAGCTGCTGAGAATTGTTTAGGGACATTATACCCTAATATTTTAAATCAGAAAGCATGGATGGACGGGTCTTTTTTCCTTAGTTGACTACAGAACCAGCGGTCCTTTGCAGGAGGGTCTTTGGATTTAGGATGAGACTGGCAACTAAGAGCATGGCTACACAGAAGGTGCTACTTTTAGACCAGAACATTCAACTACAAAAGGCAGATAGGAGAATAGCTGATTAGTGACAGCTCCGACAGGAGGAGTCTGCGGCTTACCCCATGGGAACAATAGTAGCACATTTCAAGTTTAGAAAACCATTCATTTCAGAGGACCAAGCATCAGTGAAAAGAAAAGGTCGAGTAAAGACATCCTAGTGCTCTTCTGATCAGAAGCATCTTCCTCCATATGAGAGTATTTAGGAAAGGACAGTGCGTTCATAAGGAAAGGTGTGCCAGTTACAAAACCTGCAGAACAAGGCAAGACAAACTTATATATTTTATTTGCCATTTTTATTTCACTTGCTAAAAAATGATTTTTTTAAGACTGAATTTTATGAATTCTGCAACGCTGTCTTTTTGAACGTCTTCCTATCCGAATTAAAAACCGAGGTGACAAAGAGAGCAGCAGTGGAAGGAAAGCTGGTCCATCTCCCCCTCCTTGTAGCTTTAGGCCAGTGAGCGATTAGAAGTCGGTCACTTCATTTGAGATAAATAGCTTTACCAAGAGAGAATATTATCCAGCCTTGATCTTTCCTTTGGAGCTGATCCACTTTGTAGTCATCAATTCTTGACTCAGTTGGGGAGAAACAATGGCATTACGGCCATGGATGTTAGAGTGCGCTGATGGGAAATGAAGTTTTCATCTTCCGGTCCTTGCTTCAGTAAATATTCCAAATTCATCAGAAAGAAAATTCGAAGACCAGGAATCCCCACTCAAATGACCTACTTCAAATAGTCTGCACGCATAAAAGACATCAAGCAGGTGCTCTCATCTGTTAGGGGAATACCCAGCCAGTATATTATTGTCTAGTTAGGAGGCAATAATTTTGGAAATCATTGAAGTTTTTGTATTGCAAGTGAATGGTCAACACATTTTATTACTGGATTAGGTAAAATCATGTCTTCTGCATCCTTTCAGAGAGGAAGCTTACCTGGATCTAAAGCTGCTCAGCTCCATGATGGGATGCTTTGTCTTCAAAGGGAACTCTAGTCTTTGTCCTTTTGGATTGCTTCCATAGCTTTTCACTCACTCTTCAAGTACCTGTTAAAATGTCCTCTTATCCCATGCAAATTTTTATGGGCATAGTCACTGAATTGGGAAGTATTCCATAAAGTCCACAGGCCTTGTTGAGATGGATGCACAGGTCTCAAGGGTGTTAGCAGATGTTATTCTGAGGCCACTCCTGATCATGTTGGATGGACCATGGTGACTGAGGAAAGTGGCCAAAGACTGGATGAAAGCAAATGTCACCCATCTTCAAAAAAGGCAACCAGGAGGACTCAGAAAAGTACAAGCCAGCCAGCCTCATTTTGATCCCCAGGAAGTTGATGGAGTAGCTATTCCTGGAAAGCATTGCCAGGCACACCAAGGAGGACAGAACAAATGTAGTCAGCATGGATTTACCAGGGGAAATTGGTGCTTGACGACTTTTTAAACTCCTCCGGTGAATGAACTTGCCTGGGAGATGAAGAGAATATCATCTGCCTGGGCTTCAGGGAAGTTTTGGACGTTTATCTACATGGCAGCACACATACTTACGGGAAGGAATAGTGCAAAGAGCAGGGAACCAGTGTCTTTTCAATGATGCTCAGTGAAAAGACAAGAGGCAGTGGGCACACACTGAAATACAGGAGATTGCCTCTGAGCATCACAAAATTCTTTTTTACCGTGACGGTGACTGAACCATGGCACAGAGTGTCCAGAAAGATGGTGGAGTCTGGATCATTGAAGACATTAAAAGTAGGCCCAGATATAATCCTGGGCAACAGGCTCTAGGTATCCTGGTTGAAGCAGGGGGATGGGACTTGGTGAGCCCCACAGAGCCCTTCCACCCTCATTCATTCTGTGCTAGTGAATTCTCTTAGAGATGCATTTCAAGGACTGGCATGACAAAGCTCTGTGCAGAGTGAGATCCAAATGGACATGGGATTTAAGTTCCTTAAGTAGTGTTCAAGAAGAATGTAAAACTCCAGGAAACCTGTCTCTTCCATAACTGAATCGCTTTCATGGGAAAATTCCCCAGCTCTAGAGAGATCCTCTGAGACGCATGCTTAAGACTGACACTGGCAGAGCAAATTTCTCCCTATGCGTGTCTAAGACCAGTTAGGATCTTTACCAAAAGTGTTGTCAACGTAGTCACAGAAGGCATATTGTTAAGAAGTGACAACTTACATCAGAATGGCAAATATTGGTCCAGCAATGAATTACTGTATGGGAATTATCGACTTGTATTCCAAATAAAAAAAAAGGAGTTGGTCTTTATTGAACTCTTTCATTGCAATATTCATAAGGGAAGAAAAAGACCTATGTCCTTAACTTTCTTAATTCTAACAAAGATTTAAAACATTCCTTGTAAAAAGCGTATCTGAATTATCGGTCTATGAAACAATTTGAGTTGGGAAAAAAGTCCTAAAATTGTGTAGACAGTTGCAGAGAAAGCAAGAAAATAGGAAAGAAACAAAAACAGAGAAAAAGAGTCATCTTGAGTCTGCTAGCTAGTTCTAGAAGTAGTCTGCTAGAAAAAGGAAACCCCAGTTGAATTTCAAATGTGTTCATGCACTTGATTCAGTAACTGGTCAATGTAAAACCAGTCCTTTCGTACAACTTCCCCCAGCAACAAAACTTCAACAGATTGACGCCACCATCATGCCTGTCCCAGATGTATTTAAAAGAGAAATGATGATTTTCTTGAAAATCTATTTGCGTACAAGTTGCAAGACATTGGAGGGATTCTCCACATTCTCCTTCCTCCACGCGGCTTGAAAGTATATTTGATAAAATATGCAACAAAGCATGTGATTTACAAGGTAGAGTAAAATGGATGACTTGGGAATTGATCTCTTTTGGATATGAAACTTCATATCCACTCTCTGGGAAGTTTCTAAAAGAAATGATGGAGCTGAGGCATGAATCTGCCACTCCGAGTGCTAAGCAAACATAGACACTCCCCTTCACATGGCCCCACCTTCCGCACACACCTAGGCATGCACAGAGATCAGCATAGCAGATCATGAACACCTTGGAAAAGACTGAAATGCTAAATAGCTCTCTTTGTGGACAAAATAGCCGGTACACTATTTCAAATATCTGGTACAAAAACTCTGTTGAATATCTACCTCATATTTAAAACACAGGTTTTCATTGAATTCTCTTTGCAGAATATTTTCCTTCCATTTGTTCCTTTAAAATTCCTTTCTTCTATGTCTAGAAATATTTTCTTCTAAAAATAGAAACAATTAGATGATGTCTTTTCAGAAGAAAACATTGGTTTAGACAGTTTTTAACCATCATGGTATGGAAGAATTTATTTGTCCCTCACTAAGGAGGAATACGTATTTTGATCATAGATCATTTACAGTGAAATACTCGACATTTTTAAGATGCTTTCAATCAATTTTGATCCTCATTGCTTATTCATTGTAAACAGTAAGTTTTCAGTGCATGGAAAGTGTGTGTGGTACATCTACATTAGTTCAAACACCAATTCCAACTAATGGCCAGGCTGAACTACAGTAAATAATGTCCTGAAGGATATTTTGCCGCCTTCTTTGGCATTCCTTGAAATCCTAATGATTGGGATGAAGTGTCGAAATACAGAGATTTTCTCTCAGAGGGTGTCCCATGGTGAAACCCATCCCATGTGTTTGATGTTGTAGTTCTTATCGCTTTTAAAATGTGATATCTTCTGCACAGTTTTCATGAAGCTTTCTGTTACAGTAGTGAAAATCACAGAGAAATGCAATTTTGTACAACTTTGAATTTACCCCAAGAGCTGAGAGAAAATTTGTTCGTATACCTCAATCTGAGTTTCTTCTATATTCAAGCTTTGTTTATCTCCCATCAAGGGTCGCATTCGTTGCTGTTCAAAGCCCCATCCAAGCTGACTTGAATACGTTCAGGGATGGGACATCCACAACTTCTCTGGGCAACCCGAAGCAGCGTTCCAGCACCCCAACAGCAAAAAATGTCTTCCTTTCATCTAATAGAGATCAGAAATACTAAATCTAGGTATATAAACTTTGAGGAAAGGTTTGAAATTCTATTGATTTGAAACACATTTGATAGGAATACTAACTTCCAGACGACTGAAATATGTTGATGGCCATTTGAGATTGACACTTTTTGAAAAAGTGCATGGAATTGAAAATTAAAACCGGCAAAATTAAAAACTTCTTGCCATTTTCTTTTAACTCTGATCTTCAAAATTGCATAGGTCAGATATCTGTGCTTCATGCAAATCTCTCAGATACTCTCAGACAAAAGCTTTTCTTTCAGTCTAAATTGCAGTTTAGGTTGAACACGAGTACTTAGGGAAGGTTTTTCTGGGCATAGGGGGATTTGTGTGCACAAGAGGTTTTATCCAAACTGGAAAATTCATCCCAGCTGCATTTGTTCATCATTCCTACTGCATCGGGCCTGAAGATTCTGTGAAAAGTATCCTGTGGACCTTGAACATAGCTCATGTGAAAGAGATGAGAGGTGATGGAGAAGTTGAGGGAGAGAATCAAGAGCATATGGCCCAGTAAAGGCACCAGAAAGTACTTTTTCATGTGGTCCACAGCCCAAACAATTGTTTAGCACCGTTTGAAGGCTGTGTCTGACAAAGAGGGCTGAAGCAGGTCTTCAAAATATCCGGTAGATCAAAATCCATGGAAGCAAATGACCCTGGCCAGTCACCTTGCTGCTGATAATTCACCCTCCATACCAGCTGATCAGGCCTAGCAATGCTGCTGCAAAAGTATTGTGAAAAAGGTAGGCACATTTTCACAGAGGCAGGTGGAACTGCCCTTGGATGGTGATTCCAAGGGATAACTTGATGGAGCAAGTTCGGTACCCTTATCTACTGTGCAATATCGAAGTTGGTGAGTTCACCATCTGTAAGCATCACTTTAAAAAAATAAATGTTTGATCCACAAAACAATATTTCCTATGTCCTGTCTACCTGCTTCAGTTCAGCCAATGAATAGGCTACGTTCCATCAGCAAAGTGTTCATGATCATATACTTCTTTAAACTGTGATAATTCTTTTTTTTTTTTCTAAATCAGACACTGCCTATTCCTAAGATTCAGATGTCCTTGGGTAGGGGTGTACTTAAGTTCACTATTAAAAAATATCCTTCTTGTTATCTTTTTAATAAATTACTGAGATGTAACATCAGTCTGAGAGCTGAAAGAAACCCCTTCATTTGCTGTTTGCCAAGTATCATCTATGTGATACAAATTCTATTTGACCCATCCATTGCCATCTAATACTACTAGTAATGCCTTCACAACCTTTTCTTCATCGTTAGGGATTTTGGAGAAGTGAAAGATTTGAACATAAGCAAGGGCATTTGTTCAAGATGCTCCAGAAAGAGCTGCCGTCTGTTCTCTTCCTTGCTGCCTATGTTGGCAGGAAGCTGCAAAAAACCCAAAGATAACTAGAAAGAGTGTTACTTTTAGTCTAAATTTGGAAATGATGTTTGGAATACCCTGTTAAATGACAAGGTGCTCTTTTAAAAGATGGCATCTTCAGGGGAAAAGTCAGTTTAGAGAGGTTTCGAGACAGTTGCTTCTGGAAAAAAACAAAAAAATTTGAGGTATCCGAGGTCTTTAGCCATACCACTTGGAAGATTGATTCAAAACACAGTTTCTTCATCTAGGAAGAACAGAGGACCATAGATGCAGCCCATTTCAAAACGGAGTTCTTTATGTGTCAGGTTGGGATTTACTGGACATCATTTCTTGTAAAGTCAAGGGACTGCAGTTAGCTCTCCAATAATTTCCTTCCCTGAAATTCATCGGCATTTGCTCCTTTCTCCAGCGTTCCCATTTCTTAGTGCTGGTATACTCCATCTATGCATTAGAATATTCAACTGGAGTGTGTGTCCGATATTTTCTAGTTCAAATTGGCTGGAACGCAATGGATAGTTCCAGTTGCTTGTATACAGTAGTTTTATTTTGACAAGTTTTCTTTGAACAATGTTTAAGCAGCAGTAGCAAATCGGAAGTACAGCTTGCAGCAGGGAAAGACACTTCTGCTTGCTCAAGTTTCCTGTAGTCAGATAGATGCCAAAAGGCTTTTCATAGTACTACTACTGTCTTGTAGGAATACTTGATCTAATCCTACCTTTGATACAATTACGAATGGGCTACTTTTCCACAAGGTGGAACATTTTTCTTTTAATCATATGTTTTTTGAAAGTTGGAAACATGAACTTGTGCACCAGTCAGGTGGAAGGTACTCTTACTTCTTCCTAAGTTTCACAACATTATTTAGAAAATATTGACTCTGTGTAACTTCAAAAGAAGAATTCTGGGCATCTTCATTCTATGGATGTGATTTTTTTTCTACCATGCTGTTCTTGTTTTCTATGGAACTCATTTTTACCAATAGAAATATTTTTCCCTGACACCTATGGAAAATACCTATGTTTACTCAATATTGCAGCCTCAGTACACTGTTTAGAATTATTTCAACATGGTCCCAAGCATATCCGACAGCTAGACAGCAGAGGTTAGCAACAGTGAGTGGGAATAACTTCTGAACCATTTCAGTAGATTTCCCAGGAAGGGCTTGCTTTCTGCCCCTGCACATTTTCCCAGAGATATTGTCTGGTGCACAGTTGCATCAAAAGAGTATTTTTGCCCAAACCTTGGGCCAAGCTCTGTCTCAGATTTACTAGTGAATGCAAAGAGGGTGAAAGTGCTGCTTCAAAGCCCTCTGTGTGCTTTCCGTACCAAAAGGGAGGTGACCCCAGAAATAAGTTTTTGATCTCTCTTCAAAACACGAGGCATGTCACCACCTCATTCATCTTTTTCTGGGACTCAGCATCTGAAGACCAAGAAGCCCTCTTGCTTGCTAAAGTGTGTTCAGCAAATAAACCCTTGTCCCATCAGCAAATTGGAACACAGCTGCATTCCAGTCAATACCAATGCTGGCAGGGCAATACTCTAGCCCAGTAGTAACATGCCACTGTTAGAAGACTGTGTAAAAATCTTTGTGTACAAAGTAATGGGAGGGAAAAATAGAATTGGGAAGAACTGCACATTGTTCTGGAAAAAGCCTCCTGCCACAGTCTTACAGACGTCATTTTCTGGTATCATTTTTAAGAGTTGGAGTTTCTTAAATTTTGTACAAGATAAAATCTTACTGGACCTTGAAGTTTCCCTACTAGAAGTACAGCCATTTCTTAGTAGAATAGAAGTAAGCCACTTGAATATGTACAAATGGCCTTTCAAAATACATATGCTATAGCCCACTGTGAAAGGAATTAGCTATAAAAATAGAAATTCAAAGGTTTAAAAAGGTTTTGAATAAAGTAAGTCTAAAGTGATAGAAGAAGAAGAAAACAGCAGTTTTCTTCTTCTGCTGAAAAAACATCTCCCAGGACATTGTACTCTACAGGTGTATTATATCACTTTCTGAAAAACTGAGTAGGTTTGCTATTTCAAAAGGTTTTCATTAGGAAGGAAGAGATTCCTTTGGAAAAAAAAAACTTCAAATTGACTTGACATGAATGTTATGACACTTCACTTTACCAATCATGAAGAAAAATTCTCATCACTTGATATGGAAATCATGACGGTAACGGAGTCAAGGATGTCTAAGCCGTGCCATCAGGAACATCAAAAAGCATTAGAATGCTGGTAAGACTGAGCTCCTGAACTAGTGAGAAGAGAACGCAACCAAAACATTTTCCTTTAAGAGTCTTCAGGATGAACAGCAGATCAAATGTTTTCCTGTGAAGTATTTATGAATAGAATTAACCTTTAAAAGAACATTGTTTTCAAAAACCTGTGTCCAGTATCTCTTAGAATGATACAGAGTTCTTATTACTAGAAAAAAGAAAAGCACTTTTTTCCAAACTGTTGTGCACTTTTAAACGATCTACAATAAAAAGAGTACTTTTTCATGCTGGGAATGGTGTTCATTACAAAAAAAGCCTTGTCGCACGCTTGGTACTCTAGTGTCTTGATTAGCATAGTTTTTTATTCATTGACTCTTTTTCACCTTGAAATAATGGCGTCTTTGTACTTCTGCAGCATCCATGAAGAATTTCTTGGGTGTCATTTTGTACTCGATCCTAAATGGCAGCTTCTGCATTCTGCCATTCGTCTAGCTTTCCCATTTGATGCAGCTTCTGAGAGGTCTTTTCAGAATTGAGGACTACCTGCAAGAATGATGCTAAATGCATGCATTTTACTCCTTGGTTAATGCAAAAGAGTTTTTCCTTTACAGCATAATAATAATAGGAAAAGAATGATGGTGGATTCAATTCTTATAGTAATACAAAGAGGACTATTATCATCATTAGAAACCAAGCAAGTCATATTTATTGCTCATGCAGTACAACCACTAATGCAAATTACCCTGTAAATTCAAAATGAATCTGTATCACAGGAGTGGATTGAATGTCTCTCTTGATATTTTGCTTAAAGCAGAAAATTAATTCTTTTGACAGCCAACTCATAATTGCAACCGAACTTTCAACTACAGCTTTCAAACAGTGGAAACATGTCTGTTTATAACACGATACAGTACCGTACATAAGACCAAAACAGGTCATAGACGTTCAAAGAAAGAAAATATCAAAGGACAGATTAATTCATGTCTGCAAGCCCTCAAGAGCGTGCAGGTCAAAAGTCCCCAGAAAACTAGGCCAGTGGCACAAATTCTCGATATTGGCACCAGCAGAAGCAGCTGCTATCTTTCTAGGATGCAATCTTGCTTACGTCATCCTTCAAAGCAATCTTCTGTCCCCCTGCCCAATATGCCTTCTGCTCTACTCCTTGGACTTCACGTTTGCATTTCTACAGAGTCCTGCAAACGGACTCAAAGTTCAGGTAATAGATTTCCAAGATTTAGAAAGATTGTCTTAAGTCTATTTCTTTCGTATTTCATCCCGTCTAAGCATACTGTAACTTTCTGAGGGGAAATATGTCGAGTATGTCACGTGTAGTTTACATGTTAGTTCTGCTTGACATTAAAACTTCTCACAGACCCCTGGGATGCCTTCCTGCAAAAATATATAGCTGCAAAGAGTGGTTGCACAAAGTTAGAAAGGCCAGAAAACCATGCAAACAACCTAACAGTAGAGGCTTGAATTTCTGAATATAATCTTGCACCATCTAAAGTCAAAAGAGAATATTGAAATGATTTTCATCTAATAATGAGCATGGGGAAGAAAGAATCCAGATAGGCTTTTTTTTTTTTTTTGAAACAGTTCCAGGAAATACATGGCCTTAACTTGGAAGTATAGCATTAAATATTTTTATACAGCATGAGTTCTCATTACCTAATCATATGATTTGTAGAACTGAATTGGAAAGTAGGAAATAAACAAAGAAAAATATTCAAGCTATAAAAAATATGAGTTTAAAATTTTCTTTGTATTTCCGATTAAAACGATGAGGTAGCCAAATGGTCACCCATTATTTTCAAAAGCATCTGGACATAAAAAACGGATCAATTTTGGCGGGACTTGGATGTCAGGTATTCCTGAAAAGCTTTATTTCACTGCTTCCCAAGCCTGATTCAATCCCCTTAAATGCAGCTGTATTTCAGTTGCTCAGTGAAACTGTCCATCTCATGCATATAGTTTACAAATAATCTGCAGAAAAAGCTAGCTAGATTTAAAGATCTTTTTTCTGTAAATGGCCTTCAACTGATTTCTACAAACACACAGCTGGGATTTCTGCTGTCTTCTTCAGGCCACTTCCTGCAGAGACCTCTCCATTAAATTTGTCTCGTTCTACTAAGAACGCTTCTGGTGATCCAAAGTCAGCACTGGGATTGTCCAACTGCATGGAATTACTGTCTGCTAGAGCTGCACACTGAGGGCTTCTGTGTGCAGCATCATGTGAGCCCTGCTAATGTCACCCTGTTGGTATAAACTGAGCTAAGTGGACCTTAAGGGACAAGATTGTGCACTGATTTTGTAATAGAAATGAGGTACTAAGAAGGAGGCGGGAGGATTTCAATGTTTCTGCCTCCAGCTGAAGCAACACTAAATCTCGGTCTTTATCTGAAAAACGAGGTGAATTAACCCGTTTGGCATTCATATGCCAAAAAGGTCAGTAATACACTCAGAACTGTCAAAAGAGTAACAATTCCAATCATTACTTTCTAAAAAGAATTCATTTGAAGAAGTCAGGAAGACAGATGAAACATGCAAATATCCTACCCTGAGAATCATTCTGTTGATCTGCACAGGTTTCTTATTATATTCCCATCTAATGCATTGGTCATGTGTGCTTGTGATGACACAAATACTTGCAAAGCTTACCAGATAAATCACGTTCTCTTCAAACAGCAAAACATTTCTTGATGGTTGCATTTGCTAATTCCATTTAGACTCAATGTTCTTAAAGGTCTGTTCCAACCAAAATTCCCACCACCATTCTCTAAGTCGCACATCCTGATTGTCCTTTAGGTTTAGGGCAAATTTGGCAGAAAACCTCACAAAGGGCCACTGCACCCTCCCCCCCACCGAAAGCCCACCCACACAGCCCCTCCCCTCAACTGGTTTGGGGAGAGAAGTGGGAAAAAGCTGTTGATTTAACAGGCAAAGCACTCCCCAGCACAAAAAAATGAACAATACCAGATGACAAAACTCATTTGCCGCACTGAAGAGACGACAAATTAGAAAGTCTCTCCTGTGGGTGCTCACTCTGTTATCAACCCCTCCGGCAATGGGGAAGGCTGCTGCCCAGGGTAGGCCCCAGTAGGCCACAAAGTGCAAGTTCCCAGTGCTTCCCAGGTCCCAGTCCGGAGCAGATTCGAAACGTTCCAAGAAAAGGGAAAGGAAAACAAAAACAGTCCAGGGAAAAATCTGCCTCAGCCAGCTAAACCAACTAAAAAGCAAATGCGTGCTCTGTTCTGCTCCGTCAGTGCCCAGACAACACAGTGCAGCGCAGAATGTGGAAGAGTGTTGCTTTTTAAGGAGTGCAGCCTCTGATAAGAAACTCGGTGCTTCTTCTTCTCCCCACCTTTGCTCTCAGAACCAGTCTTGAAGGCAGAGAATATCATATCCAGCATTAAGAGAACAGATGACTGGCGATACAAGCATCATAAAGTCACCCTAGGACACTGCTCCTTTGAGATATGTCACCAGACTATGCTAAGACCAAGTTTTGGAACTGCTCAATAAAATTCTACTATCACAGTGAAGCTGAGGAGGAAACACAGCTCACTACGGTTACCTTGTGGCATGCCAGTGCTTCCTTTCAATCACAATGGTCTTCATTTCTAAGTCCCTGACATCACAGGCATCATGAAACATCCTTTGTGCAGGAAGGAAGATAATATTCTTCTCATTGATGCTGATGGGTTAGCTGACATGCAAAGCAGTTAATTCAAAGTGACAGAGCAATCAAGTCAATAGGAAAACTCACCACAGTTTTGTTTATTCCCCTAAATCCTTACTATCCCAAAATACAAGAACAGCTGTAAAAGCCTTGTGGCTACCTAATTTTTTCCTAGACCTACATGGTGGGGTAAGAGATAAACAATCCCAAACTATGGTAATCCACAACAAAGCATTCTTGAGATCATATTCAGGTTCTGCATAGCAACCTCTTCCTCCTGATCAAGTTATTCCATCGCAATACTTTGGGGAGTATCTCAGAGGGCTGGCTGTTGTTTGGTTTGAAAGCATCTTGATCATTCAGGAACCCAGTAGCAAGGACAAAGTTTAAAAGAAGATAGTGCTATGCATTGATTTTCATCTAGGACAGAGATATTTCTACAACACAGAAGGCTGACCTAATGCTTCACGACAACGTGGCTGAAGTGGCATCCTGGTCCCCATAGGTTTTTCTCTTTACTTTTAGCTGCTTTCTTACCAGATTAATGAGCTGAACTAGCTCAAAAAAGAATCAGATAAGTGCCAGAGCTTTCAAACAAAAAAACAAAAAAACCAACAACAACAAAAAAAAAAAACAACAAAAAAAAAACAGATGCAAAAAGGTGATTTGTAAGTGCATTTGAAAACAGAAGTTTTTTGTACTTTTCATAGATACATGGCATTCTCTAGAATGATATTGCTCCAATGCTTTGGGTTTGGTTTTGTTTTTGTTTTTTTCCTCAATTCAAAATGTTACACATTCTTATTTGCCCCTTTAGGTAAACTGATTTTCTGATCCATGTGAAAGACAGTCCGAAGTTCCCCTCATTTGCCTCACGACCGTCCCCAGGACAGACATCGGGACCCTGAGGACCCTGACTGGAATGCTGGCATGCCGGTCAGAGAGGAATGCCAGAAATCCTGAGGCCCCTGAGCAGAATTCTGGCCTGCCAAGTGATTGTTGGCAGCTGTGTCTACAGTGACTGCTTCTAGCAGGGCCTGCCAAGGGGCGAGGCGACCTATGGGCCTGCACGTGCTTCGCGACACCAGCCCAGGAATTTTCCCACCTCTTGGCCAGATGAACTTGCTGGGGCAACTGTGGTAGCCGCCCCATGGAAAATCCTTCATCTGCTCCACTACCACCGTGAGGGATGGAGATTGAAGCCCCCCTCCCAAGGACTGAGGCTGAGACACCCGTAATTCTGATCCAGGGCTGCTGGCCTGACTGAAGCAGGATGCCTACTAAGTGTTGCCTGCAGATGTGTTCGCGGGACCTAGACTGGTTTCCCATAGAAACCAGTCCTGAAACAATAGCTCCCACTCACTGCTGATATTGATATTGACTTCTCCTGCTGAGAACATGGACTGTCTGTACCCGTCTTCAATACCATTTTCCCACTCAGCAATTTCAATAGACTTGCTCTTTATTGTATCTGCTTCCCCTCAGCCATTTCTAGATCTGTTTCCCCCCTCAGCAATGGACCATAATAGAACCTTGAGATAACCAGGACTTTGAGATCTCCCCTAGGAGAACTCCATTGGCTGGGCTGCGAGGACTTCATCTCTCTCCATTTAGTAGCTATACTCCCTCTCTCTTTCTCCCCCTCTTTTCTATTCTTTTCCTCTCCCTAATTCCTTGAAGGCATTTGCTGTGGTCATTCTAGAAAGGTGCATTTGTTTGGAGTGATACTGCAATCCCTTTTCCATCTTGTCTTTTGCCCTCCGAGATCAGTTAAGAAAACATCATCCCCCCTTGGTATGAGCGGATCAGAACAATATGTTCTTTCCAGCTGAAATTGGTTCTAGTCAATAGAAGCACACTGGTAGGTAAAAGTAGACTGTAAAAGATAACCTTCAGAATGTATTTCCCATGTCTTCCCATTCAAGCAAGTGAAGAAAGCAGACAGATCTTCAGATAACATGCTATGCGAATTGAAAGGAATCTTCTTGGAGGCAACTGTGAAACTCACGCAATGAAATACAGATGAGAGAGATGAAAGGGTCACATATGATGTCAAATCTATTCTTTTAATGTTTGAATGAAACAAGATTTCTTGAAGTACAATCCTACAAAATGAAGGTGAACTTGCAGAAGCAATTGAACTGGGTCTCCTTTAGAAACACAATGTTTTCTAATGAAACTGAGCATTCAGGAAGGCAACCTTGAAATCCAAAGGATTTAGAAAAATACAAATACCAAGACTGGCAGTTCGTTATCTTTCACGGTCTCTTTAAGATAAGATTGATTTGAACTTCCACTTGTAGTAGGTCTGAAGACATTAGGAATGATGCAATATGAAAAAACCAAAACAAAACAACTTTCTCAAAAAGCTTTGAGAAACCAGAGAAATGATGATTTTTAGTGGTTAGGTAGTCCTTTAAAATTTGTCTTGGGGGGAGAGAGATAAAAAACTGACTGAGATCAAATGACTGTGGAGTATATTCCAAAACAGTAATGAAGAAGGTAAGGGGCAAGAGCCTGTTAGAAAAATACTATGCTGGCTTCATCTGTTGAAAGCATTCCAGAATGGTTGAAATTATGAATCATATCTTCTGGGATTAAAAAAAAAAAAAAAAAAAAAAAAAAAGAGGAAGAAAACAGAAGGAAAAAAATATTTTGAACATATTTTTCCATTCCAAGATGGTATAATGGCTTTATTTCATTTTGTTCCTATGACCGGTTAATAGCTTATGAAGTGTTTAGCAATAGAGAGTGAGAGTCTTCACACTAGCCATACCATTTGGATGTGTCTCTTTTACTTTCTAGAGCAGCAGATATGGTTTAGCACTCCACAATTCAGTCCCCAAAAGTGAGTAAGGGTGGCAGATTTAACCTAACTGCCCAGTCCACCAAAATGCCTAATTATCTTGAAAAATGCTTTGCTCTATCTCATTATCTGGACATGTCTCTCTAGCTCCACTTTGAGCTTCTTGATCTTTCATCTACAGGATGAGATCCAATTTAGCTTAGCAAGGATGTAGCCTTTCCAAACCATATCTTTTACCTTCTGTATTCTTACAAGTACATTTCTACCGCAGGGACCAGTTTGGAAGATCCTAGTTGTTTTATTCCTTAGATTATGTTGCTGCATTAATTAGCTCTTCTTTGATGTTTTTTCCCTGCTCAAGTATAGGGTCAGTGCTGAAATGATTGTGATGCTAACTCCTTGTGATATATTCTGCAGGCTTACAGAGTATGCAGCAAAGTTTTCTCTTCTTCTGAGGACATTCTACTCTTTTGATGAGAAATGCTGAAGGTCTGACTTCAGTTGCAAAGGTATCTGATTGACAGATTGCAAAATTGTTAAGTCTAGTAACAGCAGGAAAAGCGTGCTCTTGCTCTGTATGTAAATGTCGTGTCAGCTGCTGTTGGGATAAAAAGCATGAGCATAAGCAAAGATATCTGCATGGATAGAAAAGAAAGAAAGAAGATATTTGTTGTGATTTCTGCACTAAGGAGCAAGAAGAAGCATGAAGCGCTAATTTCAGTGGCTAAGACAGTGTCATCCTTGGGCCAGTTCTCTTCAACATCTTTTGAACCACTTGGACTCTGCACTTGAAGGAATATTAAGCAAGTTTGCCAGAGACGCTACATTGGGAGGAGCTGTCAACTAACTCCCTTGAGGCCAGTGAGACACTGCAGAGAGATCTTGACAAATAAGAGAGATGGGCAATTATGGCTGCTCGGGAGTCTATGCACAAATCACGAAAGGGGTGGGACTGCAGGGGAAGGCGTCCCAAGCTGTTATATTTTCCAGCATCAGTCTCATGACATGCTTATGACAGTGGGAAGATGCCAGCAGCTCACGTCCCCAGCAGCAGAAAAACAACTTCATGTTACAACTTACTTGAAAAGCTTTTTGGCCAATCTCACAAAGCAAAAGCATATTGACAGTAGTTCTTTCCGATCCCTAGAAGCACACAGAACTTTGGTTCAAAGAACGCTTGCTTCTTTGAATAAAAGACCTGCTTGTAAGCCTTAAGATAGAATGCACAGAGCTCCATTATTAAGCTTAGAACTTCCTAATATCTGGCTAGATCTACTTTGCTGTAGCTTAGGGAGTTCTTCTTGTCAAGCGTTAATACACAGGCCATTGTTCTATTTGTCCTTACTTCTCTACTTCTTCTATCATTTTTCTGCTGACAAACCTTATGACTACTGCTTAGCTCCAAGCACAGTTCTACTGTCTCTGAGGCCTGCCTTTTGCAGCTTTCCCAAAATCCTCTGTTTCCAAGGATTCCCACAGGCAATCCCCAACCTTAGGGAGTTGTGCAATGGCAAGTGCTGGATTCAGCACCTGGGACAGGGCAATCCTGCTCTGTGTGTGTGTATAGACTAGGGAGCCAGAGGCTGAAAGGAAGCCAGGCTCCTGGCCAATGGCAAGCTAAATGGGTATCAGCAGTGCCCTGGCAGCCAGAAGGACCAAGCCTGTCCTGGGGTGCATCAGGCACAGTATCATCAGCTGGGCAAGAGAGGGCATTGTCCTGCTCTGCTCTGCTCTGCTCTGCTGTGTTCTGGGGCGGCCTCACCTTGAGTGCTTGGGGGCAGTTTTGGGTACCACAATGAAAAAAGACATGAAGGTATCAGAAAGTTCTCCAATGAGGTTTACAAGGACAGAACTGGAGGAAATAGCACGCAGCTGAGTCAGGGGAGGGTCAGGTCCGGTGTCAGGAAAAAGTTTTTTAACCAGAGGATGGCTGGGCACTGGAAGAGTCTCTCCAGGGTGGGCTCACAGCATCACACCTATCTTGAGTTCAAGAACCTTTGGGACATTGCTCTCAGGCATCTGGTGTGATTCTTGAGGAAGGTCCCATGCAGGGCCAGAAGTTGGACTTGATGCTCCTGACGGGCCCCTTCCAATTCAACTGATTCTACCACTCTATGGTTCTGTCCTGGCCACTCAAGGTATATTGCTTGATCTCACCACATTTTGACCTGCTCTTGTTGGTCAGAATTTGTCCCTACTGCCTAATGATATTTACCACAAAAGACAAAGGGCCTTTTCTCAATTTTCTCAAGAAAGTTGAAGATGCACCCTAGAATCCTAAAAAAGTCTTTTCCTTGAAACAACACTGTCTCCTGCCCAGTATTCTTTCCAGATCTTAAGGAGAAAGAAGGCAAAATGAGGGGATGGATTACAATGAAGCACTGTCAATTTTCCGGACCTTTAGCAGTATATTTGTACTTCCACTATTCTTTTCTATAAAATCATGGTTTTGTAGAGCATGTCATTTTCTAGCAAGACACATTTTTGCAACTGAGCCCATCAGTCTCTGTGAGAATATATTGTCAAAAGCACAAAACATATGAATGGGCGGTGGCAAGTGAGGGGAAAAAACAGTATGGGAAGCAGCTCCGTGATACTACAGTAAGACAAGGAGGAGGAGGTGTTCCAGTTGACAGAGCAAAGAATCCCCCGCAGTCCCTGGAGATATCCTAGTGAAGCAGGTTGTCTCCCAGCAGTCCCTAGAGAACCATGGAGGAACACATACCTACAGTGCAGCTGCTGGAGGGCTCCATGCCACAACAGGTGAAAGTGCCTTGAAGGAAGCTGCAGCTTGTGGAGGGAGGGCCAGAAAACCATCCTTGACCTCTTCTTTAGCGGAAGAGTATGTGCAAATGTTTAACAGCTGCTAACTGGAATCTATCCTCTTTCCCGTTCTTGTCGTAGGTAAGTAGGACAATACAAGAATTAGAAGCCTAAACTGTTTTGCATGAGGCTCCCATTCTCTCTGCCACGCCCTTAAAATTTACTTTGAGATGAAATAAAACTCATGATCAAGTTCCTAAGGCTTGATGGTCAGGCTTCTCAGAAAACAGGCAGTGCAAAGAACTCTTGTCACTGTCATTTTTTTTCATAGAACTAAAAATGTTAAACTACTGTTTTCTAAGAACTTACGAAAATCAACTGGTAGAGGTGGTGAGAGTGAAGAGTATAATTAAGCTGGAAAGAGACTATCATGTAGCTACCTCATCTGCATAGAAGTTTTTTACCAGGAACTCTGGACTTTTAAACAGACTTAGGACACAAGAGTTATCTCTGGGAATGTTTTAGTATGTATAGAACATTCATCTTTAAATAGCTCAATCTGTTTTACTGTTATGACTTACGTTTTAAATTTTATTTGAGGAGAAATATTTGTGATTCAGATCATTTCAAGTTCTGAAGCATTTCAGTTGTTGACAGTTTTTGCTGTCTCCTGAGGGCAGGAAAATAGTCTTGGAACCAATACTGAAAGAAACTAGATGGAAAAATTAGTTTTCCTCATTCTTTTCTGTCTATTCTATGAGGCACAAGAGCAAAACCACTGCTATGAGTGAGAGTTGCCTTACCACTCATGGATGACAACGTTGTAGTGAGTAGTCTGTTATTTGCACACATTTCTGATGCTTGTTGTTACCTGTTGTGCAGAAAGATCTGTAAACTATTTTCACGGAAAGACATTCCTGAATTGCTTCACTTATCTCTGAAGCAGAGAACTAAGCTGGCACTCTACTTCGGAGATCTTCCTGTGCTCGCCCCCAAACCCGTTTCCTTCAAATGTAATTTACTTTCAACCAAAGCACTTCATTACTTCATCAGGTAATCTCTTGTTCTTAATGTTCGGGGGAGTGTTTTAAAAGGGTAAGAACATATTCTAGTAAGAAGGTAGAATGTCTGTCTTAAGTAGTAGACATCACTGGGCTTTGGTTCATGTATCATAACATCAGCAAGGAATGTCTTTTACAATCAATAGATGGGTTGGGGAAACCGGCCACAAGTTTAGGAATCTTTCTCCAATTAATTATGCTTTAAAATTTGGCTCTTAGCATTTCAAGTGTGTTTTTATTAAAACAATCAACTATTTATTACCTGTACCACAATGAAGCACAATCAGCAGTGCTTGTGCATCCTTCAACAATTCCAAGAAGAAGAATGGTATGAGCCTCCAGTGTAGCTCAGGGAGTCTGTCATCAAGCCAGAGTGCTCCAGGCATCTTCTCAGCCTGGAGAAGAGCAGACTCTGAGCAAATGTTAGAGCACTCTCCAAGATCTGAAGGCAGCCTAGCAAAAAGAGGCAGATGAGCTACACAAGGGTATGGAGCGATAGGAAAAGTGTTGATGGCTTTAAAACCTGAAGAGTATATGTTTCCTTTGGATATTGGGAAGAAATTCCTTGCCAGGAGGCTGGTGAGACACTGGAACATGGTGTGGGTGAGCCATTCCTGGAAGTGTTCAAGGCCAGCTTGAATGGGTCTTTGAGCTTAAGGCGGCCTAGTGGAAGGTGTCCCTGCCAATGACGTGGGGGGTGAATTTAGGTGAATTTTAAGGTCCCTTCCAATCCCAACCATTCTGTTATTCTGTGGTAATAGTCATTCTGTGCAGTAGCAGTAACTAGCTGAAGATAGAAAAAACAGACTATTGATTCTGAGAAACTGCCAACCAGTTTATCTGTTTCGGACTCACATAGAAGTTCCTTTTAGCATTATTATATGTAGGAACAGTCTCAGCACTTAAATATCATCCACACAAATATTTTATAATTTTTAAGGTTTCGGACATTTGGGAATTTCCTTTCTTTCTTTCTTTCTTTCTTTCTTTCTTTCTTTCTTTCTTTCTTTCTTTCTTTCTTTCTTTCTTTCTTTCTTTCTCTCTCTCTCTCTCTCTCTCTCTTTCTCTTTCTTCCTTTCCTTCCTTCCTTCCTTCCTTCTTTCCTTCCTTCCTTCCTTTCTTTTTTACTTTTTCTTCCTCCTTTCCCTTCCTTCCTCCCTCCCTCCCTCCCTGCACTGTGATTTCAATTTGTAAAATGGGAAGTAGTTTCAGTAATTGACTCTTACCTGAATATCATTTCGAAGCTTAGAAATGGATCAAGAAGAAAATTGTGTGAAGACAGAGCATTTAAAAGATATTAATATGATATTTAGAGGTAGCTATTGAAAATTCAAAAAGACAACATTGAAATGATGCAACGGATGATTTTATAGGATTTTTTTTTTTTGGTATTTCTGTGATACCAATTAGGATCTCGCTTTTTTTCACCTTCGAAAAATACATCTTGAAAATTGTTACTTTGAAAACCAAAAATATTTCCAAAACAAGGAAATGGATTGCTGCAGATGAAAATATCATCTTCTAAATAGTCATCATCTAGTCCAAAGGATTCTCCTCACACAGTAAGCTTTATGGATGTTTCTATTCTCACACAAACACAGAAGAATTTTTCAACTGACTAGAAAATCTGTAAAAACAAATGAACCTTGGTGAAAAAAGTTCAATAAAGAGCAGGAAATTATATGCATCCACCCTTATGATATGTTGGTTACTAAATATTGCCTCTGGTTTATGGGTGAGTACACTTTCCATTCACTCACACAGCTATACCTCTCCCACCCCCCCCCCCAGATGTCTGATAATGGGTCTCAAAGAAGGGATTATATTTTTTCTATTCAATAGGCATTGCTTCTAAAACTCAAGGCGTATTATTCTTGGATTCTCCTATTGCCTGGATTTAATACCGACAAGGTAATGTGCCTGTGTCTATTAGCACGGGGTCAGAGGGGACATGGAGAGCGGCGATTTGAAAACAACTAGGAGCTTGAAAAAAAAGAAGACTCCTTCTGGAATCCATAGCAAAGGCAAAATATGAGGCCATAATCTGGGTCAGTTTGCTGTGCTGACACAGTTTCTTTTTGAGAGAAAGCGTGAAAAAGCTTTTCGCTAAGGTCTAGGCGGCAAGAGAAGCAGAAGACGGGCATACGCAGCTGTCTGAAGGTAGGTGCCGGTCCCCGGGCGGCTTTTGGCAGAAGCCGCGGTCCGGAGCGCACCGCGGCCAGCAGAAAGCTCTGGGCGCGAAAAAGCTGCTTCTTCGCCTCCGGCAGCCGGAGAGCTCGGCAGATGCTGAGACGCCAAGAACGAAGCCGCACAGCACCGGGATTGAGTGCGCAGCTCTCAAACTGAGAGAAAACGATAACTAACCACTTTCCAACAGTTTCAACTTACATTACCAAAGGTTGGAAAAAAGGACTTGGACAACTTTCTTTTGCATCCTTCCAAACATAATGCAGCACTCCGTGGCGAAAATTTTTCTTTTCTCCTCGGAGATGGTGAGAACTGGAGTACCTTCATGACAACCGTCGTGGGACGCTTGCTGTGCTGGCAGAGTTCCTTTTTGAGAAAATGCCTGGAAAAGCTTTTCGCTAAGGTGTAGGCGGCAAGAGACGCTGAAGATGGGCATACGCAGCTGTCCGAAGGTAGGTGCCGGTAGCCGGATTCTTTTAACAGAAGCCGCTCTTCGGAGGACCCTGTTACCTTCAAAAAGCTTTTTGCTGGAGGAAGCCGCCTTTTCTTTTCCGGGAATACCTAAAGAACAACACTAGCTAAAGACGCGATTGATACCATTATGGAGAGTTTTGCTCTTTCCAGCAGGAATAACTGCGTTCTTTATTACGCTAGGTGGCGCTGCTTATCAAGGTTTGGCTGCTTTTAATCATTTGGGGTGCTGGATGTTCAAACGACTTATCGTAACTTCTTCTATTTTAAGTCAGGTGCTCACTGACATAGATCCTATTAAATATAGCACACTGCAAAAAAGAGCTGAAATCGATTTATTGTTATTAGCACATGGGCACGAGTGTTAGGAATTTTATAAGGAATATGTTGCATGAATCTTTTTGACCATTCTGCAGCCATTCATACGAAACTCACACAAGTACAAGACAATATGAAGAAATTGACTGGGAACGAGTGGGGTTTGCATCAATGGTTTGAGGGATGGGAAAGAACTGGGTGGTTGAAAGATCTCGTAAATGGAGCTTTGTTTTTACCAGTAGTCATTATTTCATTGCTTTGTGTTATTCCATGCATGGTGAAACTGGTGTGCCTCTTGCTAAAAATTACATTGGAAAAGATCTGGCTGGTGCAAGAAGAAGGGGCAATTGTGACAATGTATCTGAACCGCTTAGACTCCGGGCTGCACCAGCCATCCAGCGTGGAACGGTTCTTCTCAGAATTTTCTCAGGGCCCTCTGGAATTCATCAAGACATAAGCCATGCTAAAACAAGAGAGGAAAAGCTGAGAAACTAAATTCCAAGACCACAAGAACTCCAAAACGGGGGGGCGGGTGGGTAGGGGCAAAGTACCTGGACTGTAAGGAAACACATCTTCTGAGAGGTGCACGCAGAATGCGTGGACAAGACAAAGGCACCAATAAGAAAAGCGTGACTAGCGTGTGCCGAGAGTCAGAATGAGTAAATGCATCATGTAAACCATAAACGGCTTCTGCTTAATCCTCTTGGTCCATTGTGCAGGAGTCCTGAATTTCCCATAAGTGATACTTACTAAAAGGGTTCTGATTTTAATGCTAGAGTTACTGTCTATACGATGATTCATGGGAATAGTTCTTTCAAGTCCTTCCCTTGCTGACATCAGTCAGTTTCATCTTTTCCTGAATGTACTGCTGGCTATACATAAGTTATGAATAGAAGGGAATGAGTTTTAGGGATATGTTGCAAGGAAATAGATTGGCAGCTCTGCTTCAATTTCCATTGTCTAAGAAGAATTCCGAAAATTTTTGGCCCTTTCATAGACCTCTGACTCAATTAGCATCAGCAGGGAGGGACATTTAATTGGTTTTTCTCCTTTTTAGAGAGAAGCTAATGAAAAAGTTTCACCAGAATCAGAGCAGGCTGTGTAACAAGAAGAGCGTCATGAAAAGGCGCCAATCCTATCCTCTTAGTATTGCTAGTTGTGATTGGACTTCAATGAAATGTGTCAACTCTGTGTTCCTGGGTATCACATCAGTAACAGGTACTTCACCTGCTGTACTTCTCTCCTAAAGCTAAGAACAGAATCCCAAATAATCTTGATTCCAAGGTCTCAATTCACCCTGTGATGCTGACAGGTGAAAAAGGAGTGGAACGTGCACCAGTAAATGAACTTGAATGGCCTATCTAAATCAGTGGCCACTGATTTCCTGAAGGCTTAAACAGGTCAGTTGCCCCTATTTTTCTTGGGGTTCTTTTATTCTTTGGTCATGTTTTTCTTGGGATTCTTTGAATCCTTCCCCACCAGTTCAGCCTCTGCTCTCAAATGCTTTGCCGTCATTTAAAGTATCTCAAGAGCCTGGAAACCTGTTGTCTTTATTTATCAACCCATTATTCCCTTCCAAAGGTTGTTTGACTCAAGTCTCATTCTTGCTGATTTTCTGCTAGTTCATTGTCAGATGGCAGCAGGTGTTCTGTAAGAGCACACAATCCTATAGCTTGCTTTTCTTTTGATTTGGCCTGTCTAGAAAATGGAATGACTGAACATCTCCAACAGGATTTTCTCTCCCCATTGTGTTTCACCGCAAGGGCAGATGCCAATCATCTACCTAAACTCTTGGTGGTGAAGAAACTAGTGGTATGCTGTTGCATATAGGTAGAACTTTTCAAAAGGAAGGCCTTGTAAAACCATGGCTGAGGCCCGTTACTTTGGCTAAGTAGAAAATGACTAGGGGAAAGTGAGACAGCTGAATTAGAGGTAGATCAAGATGTTCTAGAAGCATTGCGTGTTCACAGCGTGGTGTATGACGGTTGGTTGAATTATGTTTGTTGCGGCTTAAAGCTATGCAAGTGATAAAGGCCTGACTGCTTCAAAAGCCTGGCTTTTGCAAGAAAGCGGCTCTCCTTTGCACCTGCCTGGGGACTCTGCGTCACTACGGACCCTGACGCCCAGTTTGCCAAGGAGATGATGAGTAGGAATGTTGCAGAGCTGCTGTGTGCATATGAAAGGAATGGCAGAGAGTGAAGCCGTGGACAATTTCTGGGCTTTAGTACAATGCTGCTGCATTGGTGCCAGTTTAGTCGGTTTTCCATCAGTGGCATTTCTGTCTAGAAGTACACTGCCCAGAGTCTTTCTAGCATTTGATGCCATTTCCTTACTGCCATTAATACCTTCCTTCAGTTTCAAGGATGAGAGAATCTTTACAGGATTTTGAAGATCCCTGTTAGGAAACACTATGCCAGAGGAGTCATCACTCCCTTTTCTTTTGCCTCCTTTGTAATTTTTATAGACTCATTTCACATTTCTGCTAATGGCAATAAGAATACTGAGACTACTTAGCAGGGTTGACGCTCTCAGCTGCTTTCCTCTTTCCTACTGCTTCATACCGTATGTGACTTGATGGCCTCGTTTTGCAATCAGCATTTTGCTGTGGTTTGCTAAAACCTGGCATGCACTGCCAACTCACAACTTGTGTGTTGGCATTTCAGGGGCTTTGATGGGTTCCTTTCTGAGATTGCCATGCACTGGACTTTCACAGTCACAAAGACTTCATCCACCATTGGTCGAATTTCAGTATTTAATACTCTTTCCTGGAATGTAGGCAACCTAGCAGCAAGTACTAAATTCGCTGCAAGCCCTGTCTTCCCAAAGGACCATTCAAAAAGTTTGCTTTTCCCCTCTGACCAATCTGCCAGTATTTTGATGGAGAATTTGCTACCTTAATAGAACCTCTTAGAAGGGATCTCATGGCAGACAACATCTCAGGCTTTCTTGAAATACTGGCTCCTTTGGATCTCAATTCCATTCAGAGTGCATTTAAGATTTTTTTTCCACTGAAGCCATTCAACAATGCCTCTTCTCTTATAAAATGTGATGCAGGTGACAAAGATGGATCCCTGTGAAAGGTTCTATTGATATCAAAATTCGTGCCCAATGGACTGTGCTGATGGAAATCAAATACTAGTCTAGTATTTTGAATCCAAATAATTCCTCCCAATCAGGCCCGACAGAATTGTTTGGCTTTGAATCTGAGCACGTGGACAGTAGTGGATGGTCCACAGGTTGAAAACAGTGTAGATTCCTCTCCTTCTTTTCATTGATGGCTCAGAGACTGAAAAGGCAGCTCCAAAATGGTAAATACATCCCTACAGATTCAAAAATTGTTCTTCTTAATTTGCATCTCCACCATAACAACAGATGCTTAGAACTAAATTACCAATGGGAATTTTATAGCTTCTCAGAAATGAAACAGGACCTGGCTAATGGGCCTTAGCAGTAGCTACAAGTTTTTCAGCACAAGGCATCTCAAAAGTATTTTAACCTTACAGTACTTTTCTGTCTTATGCTTTCATCTCAAGGATGCAGGAAAGAAAAAAAAAAAACACAACAACAACAACAAAAAAACAAAAAACAACAAAACAAGAAACCCCACCAAATTGATAATAAGCAAAATCAGTGACATATATAGAAACAGATCCCATGGTTTTTAACTTCCAAACTTGTCTTCTCAGCACACTCTCTACAACGGAATTGTTTCCCTATCTGCCTTGAAACATTTTGCAGCAAAAACACTCGAAGGTCCTGATAGGTGTTTTGTTCAAAAATCACTTCTTCTGGTTTTCTGTCCATAAGCGGAGTAACGTGGCTGTGCTGGCAGCTGACCAAAGGAGGTAGGAAGAGTAATCATCATCCACAACACTGGAGCTAAAGAAATTTCCACAGAAAATTACCTGCCCTAGTACTTGTTCACGTGTTGGGTTGAACGTTCAGAATCTGTTTCCATTTTCCCCATTCATAGAATGTTCTATTTCACAGAATTCCAGCCCCTCAAACATCAGTCCTGCCAGAACTGCCCGCCATAGGGGGCTGTCATAGGGGGCTGCTAATGTCCACTGACTCTTACCAGTATAGTGCTTGTCACTGTTGCAGATCAAGAACTTCTGAATAGTTTGGATTCATGCTCTTTGAGGGGTTGAAAACAAGAAAAGAATGACTAGACATTTCCATGATCAAATCCCCTGATGGAATAAAAATAGGAGCATAATAAATGTATTCATTGTTCTAAGAAGGGAGATGAAGGCTCCAAATGATTACTTGCATACTTCCTGTTCTAAATCCCTTGTTATCTGGCAAATTGCAAAAGATTCCAGGCTTTTGCCAAAATGCAAACAAGGTTAAAATGTGAAGCCTTACAGTTTACTGGATATAAAACTTCATCATCCATTTTTAAATCTTTGAGATTGTTATGTACTTCCTATTAATATCCTGAGGTTTAGAGCTGTAATTCAGAGAGAAAAGAATGCTATCTTGAATTCATTCTAGTAAATCGGCACTCTCATCTTGTCGGCACTCTCTCCTCTTGGTTTTCACTTCTGAAACTCTGTACGGAAGAGTGCATTAATGCATAGAGCTCTGCATCAATTCTTTACAACAGTTTCCCCTGTAATTCTTCTTTCAAGGCAAACCTATAAAAAGCCACACTTTCTTACCTCACCACTTCTAAAATTCTATTGAGAAGCAAAAAAAAAACAAACCCATCAAACCACTAAATCACTGCTCCAATAAAAAAAGCAGTCCATTAACTGCTTTCTTAGCAGGTTCTTTACCTTGTATTAATATGGCAACCTTTTCTTGCTCTTCTAGATTAGAACCAAATTCTTACAGCATATAAGGAAACATAGGTTTACTGTATCTGATTCTTAGATACAGAAGTCCCGCAAGGAGTTCAGACCTCAAAAGAAGTGTCTGTACAACAAGATTCAGCACAACCTTGAGACATATTAGCTATTTTTCAAGAAAAGCGGCCAAACTGAAACTTTTTAGACTTCTCTACAATCATGCCTGCCTGCTTCCAGAACCTGACCTTCGTTGCTGGAAACTAGCTGCAATGTTACTGTAAACAATGCTGTGAATGTAGGACATCGTCATTCTTCTCTTCCATTGAAAACCTCAAGTGGAGTCGCGTCACTTCTCTTCAAAATTCTGTATTTCCTTGCAAACTGGTCAAATAAGGATCAATAAAGCGTTCTGTTCATTCAGTTTAAACCTAATGTTCAAAATGAAAAAAAAAAAAAATCCATTCAGATATGGTCTGCAATAATAGAGTAGAAGAGAAGATGAACCAGACTGGCCTACAAAAGAAAGAAGTGAAGCAGAATTTGGGAATTTGGAAGACCTTATGATGAATAATTCAAAGAAATAAATAAAGAAAATATTGCCTGCCCAAATTCAATCAGTGATGCACAGACAGAGAAAAAGTACTAATTACTACTAATATTTCTTTCATTCTCAGACAAGAAGTTCAATGATCCTCTTGAATGCACGGAAGATTCTTGGAAAAGACAGCAGCCTTCTTCTTCACCACATACTCCTCAGAACTCCAGGAGACAAATCATTTGAGCTGTGAGGATCTTTCTCTCTGTAAAACTCCCAGAGCATAGCCAATATTCTATTCCTTTAGGGATCCTGGCCTCCCTGGGGGAGTGCTGGATAGTCTACATCCCGGTACATCAGCCAGACACTCCACCTTATTTCCCATGGCTACTGCAGCAAGGACATCATCTACACTGGCTTTCTAGCCAAAATGTATGCAAGGCACAACAAAGAACATAGCCAAAACCTTGAGCACAGCTTATGGGTTTTGAATGAAAAATCTCAGGATGGCAATACTGGATCTTCTGATCCAAACCATCAGGAAACATTTCTTTAGAGGTGTTGGGAAAGATGAAAGTTTGCCGAGAAAGTCTCACAGATACGTATGCTTGGCAGAAAGATTTTTCAATGTGGAGTCTGAAGAAGGAATAGATTTGGAAGCAAGTTTTGATCTAGAAGAAAAGAATTGCTGAGCCAGTCTTACTGGATAACCGAGGATACCTTAGTTAGAAGAGGGTTTTATGACTTACAGCAAAGGATAAACCCACCCCAAACAAGAAGATGTTTTTACCAAGTAGGAAGCTAGCACAGGCAATCAAGTCAGCAAATGCTGCAAGCAGAAAAAGCTCTCCAAATTTTCCACTGTAAAGAAAACTGAAAAACAACTTTCCGCTTCAACTGTAATATACTGACTTTTAGTGAGTGGAGAATAGCAACATATGGTAATTAGAGTCGTTAGGATAGGCTATAGATAATAGTTAAGGGATAGATTGGTTCTACTGTATGAAGATGCTCAGCAAAGTGCCAAAACCAAAGGGTCTCCAGGCCTGCCTGCAGCTAGAGCTGACAGCTGTAGGCACAGGCTCTGTTGCCCACTACCCTGGACTGCTGCAACGTCTTGGATGAAATAAACTGCATTTTGGAGAGCTGCCTGGACTCCCACATCCCTCATTTAGGCTCTTCCATGGAGGTGAAAAAAGCCTCTGGGTATTGTACAAAAAAACAGCTATGTAATCTAGAGTTGCATGACCCAATATTTCTATTGAACAGGAACAATTTTTATCAATATTAGGGATCCACTTCTTTTCAGTGCGTTTGGTCAAAAACATAAAGCATCGTATAAAAGACATTATTGGATGCGCACTAAGTACTACGAATTAGTTAAGGTGTTGGTTTGGCATGGCTTGGTTTTTGGTGGGGAGGGAAGAAGCCAGCCACAGAAGTGATTTTTTGTGCAAAGCTCCTAGAAGCTTCCTCCATGCCTGGCAAAGTGAATCCCTGCTTGGCAATAAGAACAGACATACTGCTCAGCCAATTACAGAAGCTGGTAGCGCCTTGGTGATATATTTAAGAAGGAAATCAAAACTGCAGCCAGTTAACCTTGAAGTTGGGAAATTTTTAGGTTGGCACCTCTTCTGCTTTGAAAGCCAAACCAGTGAGACACTCTGTTGCAGTGTGTGTTTATTATTGTACTGCAGTTCTAGTAGTCCATTTTCTAAGCCTTCCTATTTTGTGCTGTTATAGCATATGTTATTATGAATTATTATTATTGTTCCTTTCCCCCCAGTATTGTTGGCTTTTGCCCTAGCTGTCCCTCTCCCCAAAGACCTGCCCTTTTGTTCCCTGTTCCTTCTCCCATTGAACATCAACCCTTCCTCAAGCCTGCCCCTTTCTCTAGAAACTTCCCTCTCAATTTTGTACCCTTCAAAACCCCATTGGTTTCTTCAAGTTATTCTCCTCCCCTGTAGTCCCCCTACTGGTTTCAACATTGTATTCCCCTCCTTGTCTTCCACCCCCACTTTCTCCCAGTTGGTTAAAGATTGCATCCTCCCCTGGGACCTTCCTCCCATTTAGAAGTTGATGGATGCCTTTGAATCATTGTCTTTCTGTCCTTGACCCTCCAGGGAGTAAACTGAAAAATATGCAGAAGACCTCTCCCTGTTCCTTGTCCCTGCCCTCAGCGCAGTTCTATCCCCAAGGCAGTCCACCTGTGCCGTAGAGCAGCTGTGCCCTACAGCTGCAGCCCGGATTCGACAGCTTTCTTGGGGCGGCCCACTCTCGCTGTCGGTGTCGGGAGCTAGTTGGGCTGAGGAAATCCAGCACCGCAGCAAGACTCCAAGTCAGAAATCCAGTTTATTAGGAAAAGGGGAAAAAACCCAAATCCATGCAAGAGTACAAAAGAAAAACCACTGACAGAGTCAGAATACAAGCTGACGTCCTGCTAGTTAGGGTGGTGAAAGCAGTTTGGATGAAATGGTCTTGTTGAAGTGGTGATTCTGTAGAAACCATCTGGTAGCTCTCGTCCTCTGGAAAACCAGTGGCTAAGGGTGGCCGTTCCTCTGGCAATGCAGTAGAAATGGTGCTTCTTGCCTTCCAAAACCCAGATGATATCCAGGTGGGGATGCTTAGCTCCTCCCCCCCTGGGCAGAGCATCTCCCAATGGGCTGATATCGTTCTGAGTCATGATGTGGGTCCTTGATTACCCGTGAAACAGAAATGGCTCCTGGAGGGAGTTATCTCGGAGTCATGTGGCAAGACATTGATGGGCCCATTAACAGGAGAGAAGGAAAAAACGATGCCACCCCTGGTTTCCTCAGTTCTTGAGGGTGGGAATAGGATGCATGTTGATATTGTAAGCTAGGACAATACAGGATGCAGGTTTTTGCATTTGCAGGAAGTTTGTATGGATTTGAAAAGTATCCTCATAGCAGAGGCACAAAAGTATTCTCATACCCCTTTGAATCATCTTCAAATGAAGCAATTCTCCCAATAACCTAAGGCATGAATGTCTTGCAAGTGAGTTGAAGGAACACGCCAAAGATAAGTAGTGTTCAGCTGCTGAGAATTGTTTAGGGACATCATACCCTAATATTTTAAATCAGAAAGCATGGATGGACGGGTCTTTTTTCCTTAGTTGACTACAGAACCAGCGGTCCTTTGCAGGAGGGTCTTTGGATTTAGGATGACACTGGCAACTAAGAGCATGGCTACACAGAAGGTGCTACTTTTAGACCAGAACATTCAACTACAAAAGGCAGATAGGAGAATAGCTGATTAGTGACAGCTCCGACAGGAGGAGTCCGTGGCTTGCCCCGTGGGAACAATAGTAGCACATTTCAATTTTAGAAAACCATTCATTTCAGAGGACCAAGCATCAGTGAAAAGAAAAGGTCGAGTAAAGACATCCTAGTGCTCTTCTGATCAGAAGCATCTTCCTCCATATGAGAGTATTTAGGAAAGTGCGTTCATAAGGAAAGGTGTGCCAGTTACAAAACCTGCAGAACAAGGCAAGACAAACTTATACATTTTATTTGCTATTTTTATTTCACCTGCTAAAAAATGATTTTTTTTAAGACTGAATTTTATGAATTCTGCAACGCTGTCTTTTTGAACGTCATCCTACCCGAATTAAAAACTGAGGTGACAAAGAGAGCAGCAGTGGAAGGAAAGCTGGTCCATCTCCCCCTCCTTGTAGCTTTAGGCCAGTGAGCGATTAGAAGTCGGTCACTTCATTTGAGATAAATAGCTTTACCAAGAGAGAATATTATCCAGCCTTGATCTTTCCTTTGGAGCTGATCCACTTTGTAGTCATCAATTCTTGACTCAGTTGGGGAGAAACAATGGCATTACGGCCATGGATGTTAGAGTGCGCTGATGGGAAATGAAGTTTTCATCTTCCGGTCCTTGCTTCAGTAAATATTCCAAATTCATCAGAAAGAAAATTCGAAGACCAGGAATCCCCACTCAAATGACCTACTTCAAATAGTCTGCACGCATAAGAGACATCAAGCAGGTGCTCTCATCTGTTAGGGGAATACCCAGCCAGTACATTATTGTCTAGTTAGGAGGCAATAATTTTGGAAATCATTGAATTTTTTGTATTGCAAGTGAATGGTCAACACATTTTATTACTGGATTAGGTAAAATCATGTCTTCTGCATCCTTTCAGAGAGGAAGCTTACCTGGATCTAAAGCTGCTCAGCTCCATGATGGGATGCTTTGTCTTCAAAGGGAACTCTAGTCTTTGTCCTTTTGGATTGCTTCCATAGCTTTTCACTCACTCTTCAAGTACCTGTTAAAATGTCCTCTTATCCCATGCAAATTTTTATGGGCATAGTCACTGAATTGGGAAGTATTCCATAAAGTCCACAGGCCTTGTTGAGATGGATGCACAGGTCTCAAGGGTGTTAGCAGATGTTATTCTGAGGCCACTCCTGATCATGTTGGATGGATCATGGTGACTGAGGAAAGTGTCCAAAGACTGGATGAAAGCAAATGTCACCCATCTTCAAAAAAGGCAACCAGGAGGACTCAGAAAAGTACAAGCCAGCCAGCCTCATTTTGATCCCCAGGAAGTTGATGGAGTAGCTATTCCTGGAAAGCATTGCCAGGCACACGAAGGAGGACAGAACAAATGTAGTCAGCATGGATTTACCAGGGGAAATTGGTGCTTGACGACTTTTTAAACTCCTCTGGTGAATGAACTTGCCTGGTAGATGAAGAGAATATCATCTGCCTGGGCTTCAGAGAAGTTTTGGACGTTTATCTACATGGCAGCACACATACCTACGGGAAGGAATAGTGCAAAGAGCAGGGAACCAGTGTCTTTTCAATGATGCTCAGTGAAAAGACAAGAGGCAGTGGGCACACACTGAAATACAGGAGATTGCCTCTGAGCATCAAAAAATTCTTTTTTACCGTGACGGTGACTGAACCATGGCACAGAGTGTCCAGAAAGATGGTGGAGTCTGGATCATTGAAGACATTAAAAGTAGGCCCAGATATAATCCTGGGCAACAGGCTCTAGGTATCCTGGTTGAAGCAGGGGGATGGGACTTGGTGAGCCCCACAGAGCCCTTCCACCCTCATTCATTCTGTGCTAGTGAATTCTCTTAGAGGTGCATTTCAAGGACTGGCATGACAAAGCTCTGTGCAGAGTGAGATCCAAATGGACATGGGATTTAAGTTCCTTAAGTAGTGTTCAAGAAGAATGTAAAACTCCAGGAAACCTGTCTCTTCCATAACTGAATCCCTTTCATGGGAAAATTCCCCAGCTCTAGAGAGATCCTCTGAGACGCATGCTTAAGACTGACACTGGCAGAGCAAATTTCTCCCTATGCGTGTCTAAGACCAGTTAGGATCTTTACCAAAAGTGTTGTCAACGTAGTCACAGAAGGCATATTGTTAAGAAGTGACAACTTACATCAGAATGGCAAATATTGGTCCACCAATGAATTACTGTATGGGAATTACCGACTTGTATTCCAAATAAAAAAAAAGGAGTTGGTCTTTATTGAACTCTTTCATTGCAATATTCATAAGGGAAGAAAAAGACCTATGTCCTTAACTTTCTTAATTCTAACAAAGATTTAAAACATTCCTTGTAAAAAGCGTATCTGAATTATCGGTCTATGAAACAATTTGAGTTGGGAAAAAAGTCCTAAAATTGTGTAGACAGTTGCAGAGAAAGAAGGAAAATAGGAAAGAAACAAAAACAGAGAAATAGAGTCATCTTGAGTCTGCTAGCTAGTTCTAGAAGTAGTCTGCTAGAAAAAGGAAACCCCAGTTGAATTTCAAATGTGTTCATGCACTTGATTCAGTAACTGGTCAATTGTAAAAACCAGTCCTTTTGTACAACTTCCCCCAGCAACAAAACTTCAACAGATTGACACCACCATCATGCCTGTCCCAGATGTATTTAAAAGAGAAATGATGATTTTCTTGAAAATCTATTTGCGTACAAGTTGCAAGACATTGGAGGGATTCTCCACATTCTCCTTCCTCCATGCGGCTTGAAAGTATATTTGATAAAATATGCAACAAAGCATGTGATTTACAAGGTAGAGTAAAATGGATGACTTGGGAATTGATCTCTTTTGGATATGAAACTTGATATCCACTCTCTGGGAAGTTTCTAAAAGAAATGATGGAGCTGAGGCATGAATCTGCCACTCCGAGTGCTAAGCAAACATAGACACTCCCCGTTCACATGGCCCCACCTTCCGCACACACCTAGGCATGCACAGAGATCAGCATAGCAGATCATGAACACCTTGGAAAAGACTGAAATGCTAAAAAGCTCTCTTTGTGGACAAAATAGCCGGTACACTATTTCAAATATCTGGTACAAAAACTCTGTTGAATATCTACCTCATATTTAAAACACAGGTTTTCATTGAATTCTGTTTGCAGAATATTTTCCTTCCATTTGTTCCTTTAAAATTCCTTTCTTCTATGTCTAGAAATATTTTCTTCTGAAAATAGAAAAAATTAGATGATGTCTTTTCAGAAGAAAACATTGGTTTAGACAGTTTTTAACCATCATGGTATGGAAGAATTTATTTGTCCCTCACTAAGGAGGAATACGTATTTTGATCATAGATCATTTACAGTGAAATACTTGACATTTTTAAGATGCTTTCAATCAATTTTGATCCTCATTGCTTATTCATTGTAAACAGTAAGTTTTCAGTGCATGGAAAGTGTGTGTGGTACGTCTACATTAGTTCAAACACCAATTCCAACTAATGGCCAGGCTGAACTACAGTAAATAATGTCCTGACGGATATTTTGCCGCCTTCTTTGGCATTCCTTGAAATCCTAATGATTGGCATGAAGTGTCAAAATACAGAGATTTTCTCTCAGAGGGTGTCCCATGGTGAAACCCATCCCATGTGTTTGATGTTGTAGTTCTTATCGCTTTTAAAATGTGATATCTTCTGCACAGTTTTCATGAAGCTTTCTGTTACAGTAGTGAAAATCACAGAGAAATGCAATTTTGTACAACTTTGAATTTACCCCAAGAGCTGAGAGAAAATTTGTTCGTATACCTCAATCTGAGTCTCTTCTATATTCAAGCTTTGTTTATCTACCATCAAGGGTCGCATTCGTTGCTGTTCAAAGCCCCATCCAAGCTGACCTTAAATACGTTCAGGGATGGGACATCCACAACTTCTCTGGGCAACCCGAAGCAGCGTTCCAGCACCCCAACAGCAAAAAATGTCTTCCTTTCATCTAATAGAGATCAGAAATACTAAATCTAGGTATATAAACTTTGAGGAAAGGTTTGAAATTCTATTGATTTGAAACACATTTGATATGAATACTAACTTCCAGATGACTGAAATATGTTGATGGCCATTTGAGATTGACACTTTTTGAAAAAGTGCATGGAATTGAAAATTAAAACCGGCAAAATTAAAAACTTCTTGCCATTTTCTTTTAACTCTGATCTTCAAAATTGCATAGGTCAGATATCTGTGCTTCATGCAAATCTCTCAGATACTCTCAGACAAAAGCTTTTCTTTCAGTCTAAATTGCAGTTTAGGTTGAACACGAGTACTTAGGGAAGGTTTTTCTGGGCCTAGGGGGATTTGTGTGCACAAGAGGTTTTATCCAAACTGGAAAATTCATCCCAGCTGCATTTGTTCATCATTCCTACTGCATCAGGCCTGAAGATTCTGTGAAAAGTATCCTGTGGACCTTGAACATAGCTCATGTGAAAGAGATGAGAGGTGATGGAGAAGTTGAGGGAGAGAATCAAGAGCATATGGCCCAGTAAAGGCACCAGAAGGTATTTTTTCATGTGGTCCACAGCCCGAACAATTGTTTAGCACCATTTGAAGGCTGTGTCTGACAAAGAGGGCTGAAGCAGGTCTTCAAAATATCCGGTAGATCAAAATCCATGGAAGCAAATGACCCTGGCCAGTCACCTTGCTGCTGATAATTCACCCTCCATACCAGCTGATCAGGCCTAAGAATGCTGCTGCAAAAGTATTGTGAAAAAGGTAGGCACATTTTGACAGAGGCAGGGGAAAATGCCCTTGGATGGTGATTCCAAGGGATAACTTGATGGAGCAAGTTCGGTACCCTTATCTACTGTGCAATATCGAAGTTGGTGAGTTCACCATCTGTAAGCATCACTTTAAAAAAATAAATGTTCGATCCACAAAACAATATTTCCTATGTCCTGTCTACCTGCTTCAGTTCAGCCAATGAATAGGCTACGTTCCATCAGCAAAGTGTTCATGATCATATACTTCTTTAAACTGTGATAATTCTTTTTTTTTTTTCTAAATCAGACACTGCCTATTCCTAAGATTCAGATGTCCTTGGTACGGTTGTACTTAAGTTCACTATTAAAAAATATCCTTCTTGTTATCTTTTTAATAAATTACTGAGATGTAACATCAGTCTGAGAGCTGAAAGAAACTCCTTCATTTGCTGTTTGCCAAGTATCATCTATGCGATACAAATTCTATTTGACCCATCCATTGCCATCTAATACTACTAGTAATGCCTTCACAACCTTTTCTTCATCGTTAGGGATTTTGGAGAAGTGAAAGATTTGAACATAAGCAAGGGCATTTGTTCAAGATGCTCCAGAAAGAGCTGCTGTCTGTTCTCTTCCTTGCTGCCTATGTTGGCAGGAAGCTGCAAAAAACCCAAAGATAACTAGAAAGAGTGTTACTTTTAGTCTAAATTTGGAAATGATGTTTGGAATACCCTGTTAAATGACAAGGTGCTCTTTTAAAAGATGGCATCTTCAGGGGAAATGTCAGTTTAAAGAGGTTTCGAGACAGTTGCTTCTGGAAAAAAACAAAAAAATTTGAGGTATCCGAGGTCTTTAGCCATACCACTTGGAAGATTGATTCAAAACACAGTTTCTTCATCTAGGAAGAACAGAGGACCATAGATGCAGCCCATTTCAAAACGGAGTTCTTTATGTGTCAGGTTGGGATTTACTGGACATCATTTCTTGTAAAGTCGAGGGACTGCAGTTAGCTCTCCAATAATTTCCTTCCCTGAAATTCATCTGCATTTGCTCCTTTCTCCAGCGTTCCCATTTCTTAGTGCTGGTATACTCCATCTATGCATTAGAATATTCAACTGGAGTGTGTGTCCGATATTTTCTAGTTCAAATTGGCTGGAACGCAATGGATAGTTCAGGTTGCTTGTATACACTAGTTTTATTTTGACAAGTTTTCTTTGAACAATGTTTAAGCAGCAGTAGCAAATCGGAAGTACAGCTTGCAGCAGGGAAAGACACTTCTGCTTGCTCAAGTTTCCTGTAGTCAGATAGATGCCAAAAGGCTTTTCCTAGTACTACTACTGTCTTGTAGGAATACTTGATCTAATCCTACCTTTGATACAATTACGAATGGGCTACTTTTCCACAAGGTGGAACATTTTTCTTTTAATCATATGTTTTTTGTAAGTTGGAAACATGAACTTGTGCACCAGTCAGGTGGAAGGTGCTCTTACTTCTTCCTAAGTTTCACAACATTATTTAGAAAATATTGACTCTGTGTAACTTCAAAAGAAGAATTCTGGGCATCTTCATTCTATGGATGTGATTTTTTTTCTACCATGCTGTTCTTGTTTTCTATGGAACTCATTTTTACCAATAGAAATATTTTTCCCTGACACCTATGGAAAATACCTATGTTTACTCAATATTGCAGCCTCAGTACACTGTTTAGAATTATTTCAACATGGTCCCAAGCATATCCGACAGCTAGACAGCAGAGGTTAGCAACAGTGAGTGGGAATAACTTCTGAACCATTTCAGTAGATTTCCCAGGAAGGGCTTGCTTTCTGCCCCTGCACATTTTCCCAGAGATATTGTCTGGTGCACAGTTGCATCAAAAGAGTATTTTTGCACAAACCTTGGGCCAAGCTCTGTCTCAGATTTACTAGTGAATGCAAAGAGGGTGAAAGTGCTGCTTCAAAGCCCTCTGTGTGCTTTCCGTACCAAAAGGGAGGTGACCCCAGAAATAAGTTTTTGATCTCTCTTCAAAACACGAGGCATGTCACCACCTCATTCATCTTTTTCTGGGACTCAGCATCTGAAGACCAAGAAGCCCTCTTGCTTGCTAAAGTGTGTTCAGCAAATAAACCCTTGTCCCATCAGCAAATTGGAACACAGCTGCATTCCAGTCAATACCAATGCTGGCAGGGCAATACTCTAGCCCAGTAGTAACATGCCACTGTTAGAAGACTGTGTAAAAATCTTTGTGTACAAAGTAATGGGAGGGAAAAATAGAATTGGGAAGAACTGCACATTGTTCTGGAAAAAGCCTCCTGCCACAGTCTTACAGACGTCATTTTCTGGTATCATTTTTAAGAGTTGGAGTTTCTTAAATTTTGTACAAGATAAAATCTTACTGGACCTTGAAGTTTCCCTACTAGAAGTACAGCCATTTCTTAGTAGAATAGAAGTAAGCCACTTGAATATGTACAAATGGCCTTTCAAAATACATATGCTATAGCCCACTGTGAAAGGAATTAGCTATAAAAATAGAAATTCAAAGGTTTAAAAAGGTTTTGAATAAAGTAAGTCTAAGGTGATAGAAGAAGAAGAAAACAGCAGTTTTCTTCTTCTGCTGAAAAAACAACTCCCAGGACATTGTACTCTACAGGTGTATTATATCACTTTCTGAAAAACTGAGTAGGTTTGCTATTTCAAAAGGTTTTCATTAGGAAGGAAGAGATTCCTTTGGAAAAAAAAACTTCAAATTGACTTGACATGAATGTTATGACACTTCACTTTACCAATCATGAAGAAAAATTCTCATCACTTGATATGGAAATCATGATGGTAACGGAGTCAAGGATGTCTAAGCCGTGCCATCAGGAACATCAAAAAGCATTAGAATGCTGGTAAGACTGAGCTCCTGAACTAGTGAGAAGAGAACGCAACCAAAACATTTTCCTTTAAGAGTCTTCAGGATGAACAGCAGATCAAATGTTTTCCTGTGAAGTATTTATGAATAGAATTAACCTTTAAAAGAACATTGTTTTCAAAAACCTGTGTCCAGTATCTCTTAGAATGATACAGAGTTCTTATTACTAGAAAAAAGAAAAGCACTTTTTTCCAAACTGTTGTGCACTTTTAAACGATCTACAATAAAAAGAGTACTTTTTCATGCTGGGCATGATGTTCATTACAAAAAAGCCTTGTCGCACGCTTGGTACTCTAGTGTCTTGATTAGCATAGTTTTTTATTCATTGACTCTTTTTCACCTTGAAATAATGGCGTCTTTGTACTTCTGCAGCATCCATGAAGAATTTCTTGGGTGTCATTTTGTACTCGATCCTAAATGGCAGCTTCTGCATTCTGCCATTCGTCTAGCTTTCCCATTTGATGCAGCTTCTGAGAGGTCTTTTCAGAATTGAGGACTACCTGCAAGAATGATGCTAAATGCATGCATTTTACTCCTTGGTTAATGCAAAAGAGTTTTTCCTTTACAGCATAATAATAATAGGAAAAGAATGATGGTAGATTCAATTCTTCTAGTAATACAAAGAGGACTATTATCATCATTAGAAACCAAGCAAGTCATATTTATTGCTCATGCAGTACAACCACTAATGCAAATTACCCTGTAAATTCAAAATGAATCTGTATCACAGGAGTGGATTGAATGTCTCTCTTGATATTTTGCTTAAAGCAGAAAATTAATTCTTTTGACAGCCAACTCATAATTGCAACCTAACTTTCAACTACAGCTTTCAAACAGTGGAAACATGTCTGTTTATAACACGATACAGTACCGTACACAAGACCAAAAGAGGTCCTAGACGTTCAAATGAAAGAAAAGATCAAAGGACAGATTAATTCATGTCTGCAAGCCCTCAAGAGCGTGCAGGTCAAAAGTCCCCAGAAAACTAGGCCAGTGGCACAAATTCTCGATGTTGGCACCAGCAGAAGCAGCTGCTATCTTTCTAGGATGCAATCTTGCTTACGTCATCCTTCAAAGCAATCTTCTGTCCCCCTGCCCAATATGCCTTCTGCTCTACTCCTTGGACTTCACGTTTGCATTTCTACAGAGTCCTGCAAACGGACTCAAAGTTCAGGTAATAGATTTCCAAGATTTAGAAAGATTGTCTTAAGTCTATTTCTTTCGTATTTCATCCCGTCTAAGCATACTGTAACTTTCTGAGGGGAAATATGTCGAGTATGTCACGTGTAGTTTACATGTTAGTTCTGCTTGACATTAAAACTTCTCACAGACCCCTGGGATGCCTTCCTGCAAAAATATATAGCTGCAAAGAGTGGTTGCACAAAGTTAGAAAGGCCAGAAAACCATGTAAACAACCTAACAGTAGAGGCTTGAATTTCTGAATATAATCTTGCACCATCTAAAGTCAAAATAGAATATTGAAATGATTTTCATCTAATAATGAGCGTGGGGAAGAAAGAATCCAGAAGGCTTTTTTTTTTTTTTTGAAACAGTTCCAGGAAATACATGGCCTTAACTTGGAAGTATAGCATTAAATATTTTTATACAGCATGAGTTCTCATTACCTAATCATATGATTTGTAGAACTGAATTGGAAAGTAGGAAATAAACAAAGAAAAATATTCAAGCTATAAAAAATGTGGGTTTAAAATTTTCTTTGTATTTCTGATTAAAACGATGAGGTAGCCAAATGGTCACCCATTATTTTCAAAAGCATCTGGACATAAAAAACGGATCAATTTTGGCGGGACTTGGATGTCAGCTATTCCTGAAAAGCTTTATTTCACTGCTTCCCAAGCCTGATTCAATCCCCTTAAATGCAGCTGTATTTCAGTTGCTCAGTGAAACTGTCCATCTCATGCATATAGTTTACAAATAATCTGCAGAAAAAGCTAGCTAGATTTAAAGATCTTTTTTCTGTAAATGGCCTTCAACTGATTTCTACAAACACACAGCTGGGATTTCTGCTGTCTTCTTCAGGCCACTTCCTGCAGAGACCTCTCCATTTATTTGTCTCGTTCTACTAAGAACGCTTCTGGTGATCCAAAGTCAGCACTGGGATTGTCCAACTGCATGGAATTACTGCCTGCTAGAGCTGCACACTGAGGGCTTCTGTGTGCAGCATCATGTGAGCCCTGGTAATGTCACCCTGTTGGTATAAACTGAGCTAAGTGGACCTTAAGGGACAAGATTGCGCACTGATTTTGTAATAGAAATGAGGTACTAAGAAGGAGGCGGGAGGATTTCAATGTTTCTGCCTCCAGCTGAAGCAACACTAAATCTCGGTCTTTATCTGAAAAACGAGGTGAATTAACCCGTTTGGCATTCATATGCCAAAAAGGTCAGTAATACACTCAGAACTGTCAAAAGAGTAACAATTCCAATCATTACTTTCTAAAAAGAATTCATTTGAAGAAGTCAGGAAGACAGATGAAACATGCAAATATCCTACCCTGAGAATCATTCTGTTGATCTGCACAGGTTTCTTGTTATATTCCCATCTAATGCATTGGTCATGTGTGCTTGTGATGACACAAATACTTGCAAAGCTTACCAGATAAATCACGTTCTCTTCAAACAGCAAAGCATTTCTTGATGGCTGCATTTGCTAATTCCATTTAGACTCAATGTTCTTAAAGGTCTTTTCCAACCAAAGTTCCAACCACCATTCTCTAAGTCGCACATCCTGATTGTCCTGGTTTAGGGCTAAATTTGGCAGAAAACCTCACAAAGGGCCACTGCACCCTCCCCCCCACCGAAAGCCCACCCACACAGCCGCTCCCTTCAACTGGTTTGGGGAGAGAAGTGGGAAAAAGCTGTTGATTTAACAGGCAAAGCACTCCCCAGCACAAAAAAACGAACAATACCAGATGACAAAACTCATTTGCCGCACTGAAGAGACGACAAATCAGAAAGTCTGTCCTGTGGGTGCTCACTCTGTTATCAATGCCTCCGGCAATGGGGAAGGCTGCTGCCCAGGGTAGGCCCCAGTAGGCCACAAAGTGCAAGTTCCCAGTGCTTCCCAGGTCCCAGTCCGGAGCAGATTCGAAACGTTCCAAGAAAAGGGAAAGGAAAAAAAAAAACAGTCCAGGGAAAACTCTGCCTCAGCCAGCTAAACCAACTAAAAAGCAAATGCGTGCTCTGTTCTGCTCCGTCAGTGCCCAGACAACACAGTGCAGCGCAGAATGTGGAAGAGTGTTGCTTTTTAAGGAGTGCAGCCTCTGATAAGAAACTCGGTGCTTCTTCTTCTCCCCACCTTTGCTCTCAGAACCAGTCTTGAAGGCAGAGAATATCATATCCAGCATTAAGAGAACAGATGACTGGGGATACAAGCATCATAAAGTCACCCTAGGACACTGCTCCTTTGAGATATGTCACCAGACTATGCTAAGACCAAGTTTTGGAACTGCTCAATAAAATTCTACTATCACAGTGAAGCTGAGGAGGAAACACAGCTCACTACAGTTACCTTGTGGCATGCCAGTGCTTCCTTTCAATCACAATGGTCTTCGTTTTTAAGTCCCTGACATCACAGGCATCATGAAACATCCTTTGTGCAGGAAGGAAGAAAATATTCTTCTCCTTGATGCTGATGGGTTAGCTGACATGCAAAGCAGTTAATTCAAAGGGACAGAGCAATCAAGTCAATAGGAAAACTCACCACAGTTTTGTTTACTCCCCTAAATCCTTACTATCCCAAAATACAAGAACAGCTGTAAAAGCCTTGTGGCTACCTAATTTTTTTCCTAGACCTACATGGTGGGGTAAGAGATAAACAATCCCAAACTATGGTAATCCACAACAAAGCATTCTTGACATCATATTCAGGTTCTGCATAGTGAGATCTTCCTCCTGATCAAGTTATTCCATCGCAATACTTTGGGGAGTATCTCAGAGGGCTGGCTGTTGTTTGGTTTGAAAGCATCTTGATCATTCAGGAACCCAGTAGCAAGGACAAAGTTTAAAAGAAGATAGTGCTATGCATTGATTTTCATCTAGGACAGAGATATTTCTACAACACAGAAGGCTGACCTAATGCTTCACGACAACGTGGCTGAAGTGGCATCCTGGTCCCCATAGGTTTTTCTCTTTACTTTTAGCTGCTTTCTTACCAGATTAATGAGCTGAACTAGCTCAAAAAAGAATCAGATAAGTGCCAGAGCTTTCAAACAAAAAAACAAAAAAACAAAACAAAACAAAAAAAAAAAAAAAAAAAAACAAACCCCAAAACAGATGCAAAAAGGTGATTTGTAAGTGCATTTGAAAACAGAAGTTTTTTGTACTTTTCATAGATACATGGCATTCTCTGGAATGATATTGCTCCAATGCTTTGGGTTTGGTTTTGTTTTTGTTTTTTTCCTCAATTCTAAATGTTACACATTCTTATTTGCCCCTTTAGGTAAACTGATTTTCTGATCCATGTGAAAGACAGTCCGAAGTTCCCCTCATTTGCCTCACGACCGTCCCCAGGACAGACATCGGGACCCTGAGGACCCTGACTGGAATGCTGGCATGCCGGTCAGAGAGGAATGCCAGAAATCCTGAGGCCCCTGAGCAGAATTCTGGCCTGCCAAGTGATTGTTGGCAGCTGTGTCTACAGTGACTGCTTCTAGCAGGGCCTGCCAAGGGGCAAGGCGACCTATGGGCCTGCACGTGCTTCGCGACACCAGCCCAGGAATTTTCCCACCTCTTGGCCAGATGAACTTGCTGGGGCAACTGTGGTAGCCGCCCCATGGAAAATCCTTCATCTGCTCCACTACCACCGTGAGGGACGCAGATTGAAGCCCCCCTCCCAAGGACTGAGGCCCGTAATTCTGATCCAGGGCTGCTGGCCTGACTGAAGCAGGATGCCTGCTAAGTGTTGCATGCAGATCTGTTCGAGGGACCTAGACTGGTTTCCTATAGAAACCAGTCCTGAAACAATAGCTCCCACTCACTGCTGATATTGATATTGACTTCTCCTGCTGAGAACATGGACTGTCTGTACCCGTCTTCAATACCATTTTCCCCCTCAGCAATTTCAATAGACTTGCTCTTTATTGTATCTGCTCCCCCTCAGCCATTTCTAGATCTGTTTCCCCCCTCAGCAATGGACTAGAATAGAACCTTGAGATAACCAGGACTTTGAGATCTCCCCTAGGAGAACTCCATCGGCTGGGCTGCGAGGACTTCATCTCTCTCCATTTGGTAGCTATACTCCCTCTCTCTTTCTCCCCCTCTTTTCTATTCTTTTCCTCTCCCTAATTCCTTGAAGGCATTTGCTGTGGTCATTCTAGAAAGGTGCATTTGTTTGGAGGGATACTGCAATCCCCTTTCCATCTTGTCTTTTGCCCTCCGAGATCAGTTAAGAAAACATCATCCCCCCTTGGTATGAGCGGATCAGAACAATATGTTCTTTCCAGCTGAAATTGGTTCTAGTCAATAGAAGCACACTGGTAGGTAAAAGTAGACTATAAAAGATAACCTTCAGAATGTATTTCCCATGTCTTCCCATTCAAGCAAGTGAAGAAAGCAGACAGATCTTCAGATAACATGCTATGCGAATTGAAAGGAATCTTCTTGGAGGCAACTGTGAAACTCACGCAATGAAATACAGATGAGAGAGATGAAAGGGTCACATATGATGTCAAATCTATTCTTTTAATGTTTGAATGAAACAAGATTTCTTGAAGTACAATCCTACAAAATGAAGGTGAACTTGCAGAAGCAATTGAACTGGGTCTCCTTTAGAAACACAATGTTTTCTAATGAAACTGAGCATTCAGGAAGGCAACCTTGAAATCCAAAGGATTTAGAAAAATACAAATACCAAGATTGGCAGTTCGTTATCTTTCACGGTCTCTTTAAGATAAGATTGATTTGAACTTCCACTTGTAGTAGGTCTGAAGACATTAGGAATGATGCAATATGAAAAAACCAAAACAAAACAACTTTCTCAAAAAGCTTTGAGAAACCAGAGAAATGATGAATTTTAGTGGTTAGGTAGTCCTTTAAAATTTGTCTTGGGGGGAGAGAGATAAAAAACTGACTGAGATCAAATGAGTGTGGAGTATATTCCAAAACAGTAATGAAGAAGGTAAGGGGCAAGAGCCTGTTAGAAAAATACTATGCTGGTTTCATCTGTTGAAAGCATTCCAGAATGGTTAAAATTATGAATCATATCTTCTGGGATTAAAAAAAAAAAAAAAAAAAAAAAAAGAGGAAGAAAACAGAAGGAAAAAAATATTTTGAACATATTTTTCCATTCCAAGATGGTATAATGGCTTTATTTCATTTTGTTCCTATGACCGGTTAATAGCTTATGAAGTGTTTAGCAATAGAGAGTGAGAGTCTTCACACTATCCATACCATTTGGATGTGTCTCTTTTACTTTCTAGAGCAGCAGATATGGTTTAGCACTCCACAATTCAGTCCCCAAAAGTGAGTAAGGGTGGCAGATTTAACCTAACTGCCCAGTCCACCAAAATGCCTAATTATCTTGAAAAATGCTTTGCTCTATCTCATGATCTGGACATGTCTCTCTAGCTCCACTTTGAGCTTCTTGATCTTTCATCTACAGGATGAGATCCAATTTAGCTTAGCAAGGATGTAGCCTTTCCAAACCATATCTTTTACCTTCTGTATTCTTACAAGTACATTTCTACCGCAGGGACCAGTTTGGAAGATCCTAGTTGTTTTATTCCTTAGATTATGTTGCTGCATTAATTAGCTCTTCTTTGAAGATTTTCCCTGCTCAAGTATAGGGTCAGTGCTGAAATGATTGTGATGCTAACTCCTTATGATCTATTCTGCAGGCTTACAGAGTATGCAGCAAAGTTTTCTCTTCTTCTGAGGACATTCTACTCTTTTGATGAGAAATGCTGAAGGTCTGACTTCAGTTGCAAAGGTATCTGATTGAAAGATTGCAAAATTGTTAAGTCTAGTAACAGCAGGAAAAGCGTGCTCTTGCTCTGTATGTAAATGTCGTGTCAGCTGCTGTTGGGACAAAAAGCATGAGCATAAGCAAAGATATCTGCATGGATAGAAAAGAAAGAAAGAAGATGTTTGTTGTGATTTCTGCACTAAGGAGCAAGAAGAAGCATGAAGGGCTAATTTCAGTGGCTAAGACAGTATCATCCTTGGGCCAGTTCTCTTCAATATCTTTGGAACCACTTGGACTCGGCACTTGAAGGAATATTAAGCAAGTTTGCCAGAGACGCTACATTGGGAGGAGCTGTCAACTAACTCCCTTGAGGCCAGTGAGACACTGCAGAGAGATCTTGACAAATAAGAGAGATGGGCAATTATGGCTGCTCGGGAGTCTATGCACAAATCACGAAAGGGGCGGGACTGCTGGGGAAGGCGTCCCAAGCTGTTGTATTTTCCAGCATCAGTCTCATGACATGCTTATGACAGTGGGAAGATGCCAGCAGCTCACGTCCCCAGCAGCAGAAAAAGAACTTGATGTTACAACTTACTTGAAAAGCTTTTTGACCAATCCCACAAAGCAAAAGCATATTGACAGTAGTTCTTTCTGATCCCTAGAAGCACACAGAACTTTGGTTCAAAGAACGCTTGCTTCTTTTGAATAAAAGACCTGCTAGTAAGCCTTAAGATAGAATGCACAGAGCTCCATTATTAAGCTTAGAACTTCCTAACATCTGGCTAGATCTACTTTGCTGTAGCTTAGGGAGTTCTTCTTGTCAAGCGTTAATACACAGGCCATTGTTCTATTTGTCCTTACTTCTCTACTTCTTCTATCATTTTTCTGCTGACAAACCTTATGACTACTGCTTAGCTCCAAGCACAGTTCTACTGTCTCTGAGGCCTGCCTTTTGCAGCTTTCCCAAAATCCTCTGTTTTCAAGGATTCCCACAGGCAATCCCCAACCTTCGGGAGTTGTGCGATGACAAGTGCTGGATTCAGCACCTGGGACAGGGCAATCCTGCTCTGTGTGTGTGTATAGACTAGGGAGCCAGAGGCTGAAAGGAAGCCAGGCTCCTGGCCAATGGCAAGCTAAATGGGTATCAGCAGTGCCCTGGCAGCCAGGAGGGCCAAGCCTGTCCTGGGGTGCATCAGGCACAGTATCACCAGCTGGGCAAGAGAGGGCATTGTCCTGCTCTGCTCTGCTCTGCTCTGCTCTGCTCTGCTGTGTTCTGGGGCGGCCTCACCTTGAGTGCTTGGGGGCAGTTTTGGGTACCACCATGAAAAAAGACATGAAGGTATCAGAAAGTTCTCCAATGAGGTTTACAAGGACAGAACTGGAGGAAATAGCATGCAGCTGAGTCAGGGGAGGGTCAGGTCCGGTGTCAGGAAAAAGTTTTTTAAGCAGAGGATGGCTGGGCACTGGAAGAGTCTCTCCAGGGTGTGCTCACAGCATCACACCTATCTTGAGTTCAAGAACCTTTGGGACATTGCTCTCAGGCATCTGGTGTGATTCTTGAGGAAGGTCCCATGCAGGGCCAGAAGTTGGACTTGATGCTCCTGACGGGCCCCTTCCAATTCAACTGATTCTACCACTCTATGATTCTGTCCTGGCCACTCAAGGTATATTGCTTGATCTCACCACATTTTGACCTGCTCTTGTTGGTCAGAATTTGTCCCTACTGCCTAATGATATTTATCACAAAAGACAAAGGGCCTTTTCTCAATTTTCTCAAGAAAGTTGAAGATGCACCCTAGAATCCTAAAAAAGTCTTTTCCTTGAAACAACACTGTCTCCTGCCCAGTATTCTTTCCAGATCTTAAGGAGAAAGAAGGCAAAATCAGGGGATGTATAACAATGAAGCACTGTCAATTTTCCGGACCTTTAGCAGTATATTTGTACTTCCACTATTCTTTTCTATAAAATCATGGTTTTGTAGAGCATGTCATTTTCTAGCAAGACACATTTTTGCAACTGAGCCCATCAGTCTCTGTGAGAATATATTGTCAAAAGCACAAAACATATGAATGGGCGGTGGCAAGTGAGGGGAAAAAACAGTATGGGAAGCAGCTCCGTGATACTACAGTAAGACAAGGAGGAGGAGGTGTTCCAGTTGACAGAGCAAAGAATCCCCCGCAGTCCCTGGAGATATCCTAGTGAAGCAGGTTGTCTCCCAGCAGTCCCTAGAGAACCATGGAGGAACACATACCTACAGTGCAGCTGCTGGAGGGCTCCATGCCACAACAGGTGAAAGTGCCTTGAAGGAAGCTGCAGCTTGTGGAGGGAGGGCCAGAAAACCATCCTTGACCTCTTCTTTAGCGGAAGAGTATGTGCAAATGTTTAACAGCTGCTAACTGGAATCTATCCTCTTTCCAGTTCTTGTCGTAGGTAAGTAGGACAATACAAGAATTAGAAGCCTAAACTGTTTTGCATGAGGCTCCCATTCTCTCTGCCACGCCCTTAAAATTTACTTTGAGATGAAATAAAACTCATGATCAAGTTCCTAAGGCTTGATGGTCAGGCTTCTCAGAAAACAGGCAGTGCAAAGAACTCTTGTCACTGTCATTTTTTTTCATAGAACTAAAAAAGTTAAACTACTGTTTTCTAAGAACTTACGAAAATCAACTGGTAGAGCTGGTGAGAGTGAAGAGTATAATTAAGCTGGAAAGAGACTATCATGTAGCTACCTCATCTGCATAGAAGTTTTTTTACCAGGAACTCTGGACTTTTAAACAGATTTAGGACACAATAGTTATCTCTGGGAATGTTTTAGTAAGTCTAGAACATTCATCTTTAAATAGCTCGATCTGTTTTACCGTTATGGCTTACGTTTTAAAATTTATTTGAGGAGAAATATTTGTGATTCAGATCATTTCAAGTTCTGAAGCATTTCAGTTGTTGACAGTTTTTGCTGTCTCCTGAGGGCAGGAAAATAGTCCTGGAACCAATACTGAAAGAAACTAGATGGAAAAATTAGTTTTCTGTCTATTCTAAATTCTTTTCTGTCTATTCTATGAGGCACAAGAGCAAATCCACTGCTATGAGTCTGAGTTGACTTACCACTCATGGATGACAACCTTGTAGTGAGTAGTCTGTTATTTGCACACATTTCTGATGCTGGTTGTTACCTGTTGTGCAGAAAGATCTGTAAACTATTTTCACGGAAAGACATACCTGAATTACTTCACTTATCTCTGAAGCAGAGAACTAAGCTGGCACTCTACTTCGGAGATCTTCCTGTGCTCGCCCCCAAACCCGTTTCCTTCAAATGCAATTTACTTTCAACCAAAGCACTTCATTACTTCATCAGGTAATCTCTTGTTCTTAATGTTCGGGGGACTGTTTTAAAAGGGTAAGAACATATTCTAGTAAGAAGGTAGAACATCTGTCTTAAGTAGTAGACATCACTGGGCTTTGGTTCATGCACCAGAACAACAACAAGGAATGTCTTTTGCAATCAATAGATGGGTTGGGGAAACCGGCTACAAGTTTAGGAATCTTTCTCCAATTAATTATGCTTTAAAATTTGTCTCTTAGCATTTCAAGGGTGTTTTTATTGAAACAATCATTTACACAATTTACACAATTTATCACCTGTACCACAACGAGGCAAAATCAGCAGTGCTTGTGCATCCTTCACCAATTCCAAAAAGAAGAATGGTCTGAGCCTCCAGTATAGCTCATTACCATAAGCTGGAAAAAAGTTCTTGGAAAAATTTCTTTTGCATCCTTCTAAACCTTATGCAGCACTCCCTGGCCAATCTTACATTTTCTTTTCTCCAGGAGATGGTAAGAACTCGAGTACCTTCATGACAACCGTCGTGGGACGCTTGCTGTGCTGGCAGAGTTCCTTTTTGAGAAAATGCCTGGAAAAGCTTTTCGCTAAGGTCTAGGCGGCAAGAGGCGCAGAAGACGGGCATACGCAGCTGTCCGAAGGTAGGTGCCGGTAGCCGGATTCTTTTAACAGAAGCCGCTCTTTGGCGGGCTCTCTTACCTTCATAATGGGTTTTGCTGGAGGAAGCCACTTTTTCGTTTCCGGGAATACCTAGAGAGGAACACTAGCTAAAGACGCGATTGATACCATTATGGAGAGTTTTGCTCGTTCCAGCAGGAATAACTGCGTTCTTCGTTACGCTAGGTGGCGCTGCTTATCAAGGTTTGGCTGCTTTTAATCATTTGGGGGGCTGGATGTTCAAACGACTTATCGTAACTTCTTCTATTTTAAGTCAGGTGCTCACTGACATAGATCCTATTAGATATAGCACACTGCAAATAGGAGCTGAAATCGATTTATTGTTACTAGCACATGGGTACGAGTGTTAGGAATTTTATAAGGAATATGTTGCATGAATCCTTTTAACCATTCTGCAGCCATTCATACGAAACTCACACAAGTACAAGACAATATGAAGAAATTGACTAGGAACGAGTGGGGTTTGCATCAATGGTTTGAGGGATGGGAAAGAACTGGGTGGTTGAAAGATCTCGTAAATGGAGCTTTGTTTTTACCAGTAGTCACTATTTCATTGCTTTGTGTTATTCCATGCATGGTGAAACTGGTGTGCCTCTTGCTAAAAATGACATTGGAAAAGATCTGGCTGGTGCAAGAAGAAGGGGCAATTGTGACAATGTATCTGAACCGCTTAGACTACGGGCTGCACCAGCCATCCAGCGTGGAACGGTTCTTCTCAGAATTTTCTCAGGGCCCTCTGGAATTCATCAAGACATAAGCCTTGCTAAAACAAGAGAGGAAAAGCTGAGAAACTAAATTCCAAGACCACAAGAACTCCAAAACGGGGGGGGGGGGGGGAGGGGCAAAGTACCTGGACTGTAAGGAAACACATCTTCTGAGAGGTGCACGCAGAATGCGTGGACAAGACAAAGGCACCAATAAGAAAAGCGTGACTAGCGTGTGCCGAGAGTCAGAATGAGTAAATGCATCATGTAAACCATAAACGGCTTCTGCTTAATCCTCTTGGTCCATTGTGCAGGAGTCCTGAATTTCCCATAAGTGATACTTACTAAAAGGGTTCTGATTTTAATGCTAGAGTTACTGTCTATACGATGATTCATGGGAATAGTTCTTTCAAGTCCTTCCCTTGCTGACATCAGTCAGTTTCATCTTTTCCTGAATGTACTGCTGGCTATACATAAGTTATGAATAGAAGGGAATAAGTTTTAGGGATATGTTGCAAGGAAATAGATTGGTAGCTCTGCTTCCATTTCCATTGTCTAAGAAGAATTCCGAATATTTTTGGCCCTTTCATAGACCTCTGACTCGATTAGCATCAGCAGGGAGGGACATTTAATTGGTTTTTCTCCTTTTTAGAGAGAAGCTAATGAAAAAGTTTCACCAGAATCAGAGCAGGCTGTGTAACAAGAAGAGCGTCATGAAAAGGCGCCAATCCTATCCTCTTAGTATTGCTAGTTGTGATTGGACTTCAATGAAATGTGTCAACTCTGTGTTCCTGGGTATCACATCAGTAACAGGTACTTCACCTGCTGTACTTCTCTCCTAAAGCTAAGAACAGAATCCCAAATAATCTTGATTCCAAGGTCTCAATTCACCCTGTGATGCTGACAGGTGAAAAAGGAGTGGAAGGTGCACCAGTAAATGAACTTGAATGGCCTATCTAAATCAGCGGCCACTGATTTCCTGAAGGCCTTAACAGGTCAGTTGCCCCTATTTTTCTTGGGGTTCTTTTATTCTTTGGTCATGTTTTTCTTGGGATTCTTTGAATCCTTCCCCACCAGTTCAGCCTCTGCTCTCAAATCCTTTGCTGTCATTTAAAGTATCTCAAGAGCCTGGAAACCTGTTGTCTTTATTTATCAACCCATTATTCCCTTCCAAAGGTTGTTTGCCTCAAGTCTCATTCTTGCTGATTTTCTGCTAGTTCATTGTCAGATGGCAGCAGGTGTTCTGTAAGAGCAAGTACACAATCCTATAGCTTGCTTTTCTTTTGATTTGGCCTGTCTAGAAAATGGAATGACTGAACATCTCCAACAGGATTTTCTCTCCCCATTCTGTTTCACCACAAGGGCAGATGCCAATCCATCTACCTAAACTCTTGGTGGTGAAGAAACTAGTGGTATGCTGTTGCATATAGGTAGAACTTTTCGAAAGGAAGGCCTTGTAAAACCATGGCTGAGGCCCGTTACTTTGGCTAAGTAGAAAATGACTAGGGGAAAGTGAGACAGCTGAATTAGAGGTAGATCAAGATGTTCTAGAAGCATTGCGTGTTCACAGCGTGGTGTATGACGGTTGGTTGAATTATGTTTGTTGCGGCTTAAAGCTATGCAAGTGATAAAGGCCTGACTGCTTCAAAAGCCTGGCTTTTGCAAGAAAGCGGCTCTCCTTTGCACCTGCCTGGGGACTCTGCGTCACTACAGACCCTCACGCCCAGTTTGCCAAGGAGATGATGAGTAGGAATGTTGCAGAGCTGCTGTGTGCATATGAAAGGAATGGCAGAGAGTGAAGCCGTGGACAATTTCTGGGCTATAGTACAATGCTGCTGCATTGGTGCCAGTTTAGTCGGTTTTCCATCAGTGGCATTTCTGTCTAGAAGTACACTGCCCAGAGTCTTTCTAGCATTTGATGCCATTTCCTTACTGCCATTAATACCTTCCTTCAGTTTCAAGGATGAGAGAATCTTTACAGGATTTTGAAGATCCCTGTTAGGAAACACTATGCCAGAGGAGTCATCACTCCCTTTTCTTTTGCCTCCTTTGTAATTTTTATAGACTCATTTCACATTTCTGCTAATGGCAATAAGAATACTGAGACTACTTAGCAGGGTTGACGCTCTCAGCTGCTTTCCTCTTTCCTACTGCTTCATACCGTATGTGACTTGATGGCCTCGTTTTGCTGTGGTTTGCTAAAACCTGGCATGCACTGCCAACTCACAACTTGTGTGTTGGCATTTCAGGGGCTTTGATGGGTTCCTTTCTGAGATTGCCATGCACTGGACTTTCACAGTCACAAAGACTTCATCCACCATCAGTCGAATTTCAGTATTTAATACTCTTTCCTGGAATGTAGGCAACCTAGCAGCAAGTACTAAATTCGCTGCAAGCCCTGTCTTCCCAAAGGACCATTCAAAAATTTGCTTTTCCCCTCTGACCAATCTGACAGTATTTTGATGAAGAATTTGCTACCTTAATAGAACCTCTTAGAAGGGATCTCATGGCAGACAACATCTCAGGCTTTCTTGAAATACTGGCTCCTTTGGATCTCAATTCCATTCAGAGTGCATTTAAGATTTTTTTTCCACTGAAGCCATTCAACAATGCCTCTTCTCTTATAAAATGTGATGCAGGTGAGAAAGATGGATCCCCATGAAAGGTTCTATTGATATCAAAATTCGTGCCCTATGGACTGTGCTGATGGAAATCAAATACTAGTCTAGTATTTTGAATCCAAATAATTCCTCCCAATCAGGCCCGACAGAATTGTTTGGCTTTGAATCTGAGCACGTGGACAGTAGTGGATGGTCCACAGGTTGAAAAGAGTGTCGATTCTTCTCCTTCTTTTCATTGATGGCTCAGAGACTGAAAAGGCAGCTACAAAATGGTAAATACATCCCTACAGATTCAAAAATTGTTCTTCTTAATTTGCATCTCCACCATAACAACAGATGCTTAGAACTAAATTACCAATGGGAATTTTATAGCTTCTCAGAAATGAAACAGGACCTGGTTTATGGGCCTTAGCAGTAGCTACAAGTTTTTCAGCACAAGGCATCTCAAAAGTATTTTAACCTTACAGTACTTTTCTGTCTTATGCTTTCATCTCAAGGATGCAGGAAAAAAAATAAACACATCAAAAAAAAAAAAAAAAAAAAACAAAAACAACAAAGCAAGAAACCCCACCAAAGAGATAATAAGCAAAATCAGTGACATATATAGAAACAGATCCCATGGTTTTTAACTTCCAAACTTGTCTTCTCAGCACACTCTCTACAATGGAATTGTTTCCCTATCTGCCTTGAAACATTTTGCAGCAAAAACACTCTAAGGCCCTGCTGGGTGTTTTGTTCAAAAATGACTTCTTCTGGTTTTCTGTCCATAAGCGGAGTAACGTGACTGTGCTGGCAGCTGACCAAAGGAGGTAGGAAGAGTAATCATCATCCACAACACTGGGGCTAAAGAAATTTCCACAGAAAATTACCTGCCCTATTACTTGTTCACGTGTTGGGTTGAACGTTCAGAATCTGTTTCCATTTTCCCCATTCATAGAATGTTCTATTTCACAGAATTCCAGCCCCTCAAACATCAGTCCTGCCAGAACTGCCCGCCATAGGGGGCTGGCATAGGGGATCTGCTAATGTCCACTGACTCTTACCAGTATAGTGCTTGTCACTGTTGCAGATCAAGAACTTCTGAATAGTTTGGATTCATGCTCTTTGAGGGGTTGAAAACAAGAAAAGAATGACTAGACATTTCCATGATCAAATCCCCTGATGGAATAAAAATAGGAGCATAATAAATGTATTCATTGTTCTAAGAAGGGAGATGAAGGCTCCAAATGATTACTTGCATACTTCCTGTTCTAAATCCCTTGTTATCTGGCAAATTGCAGAAGATTCCAGGCTTTTGCCAAAATGCAAACTAGGTTAAAATGTGAAGCCTTACAGTTTACTGGATATAAAACTTCATCATCCATTTTTAAATCTTTGAGATTGTTATGTACTTCCTATTACTACCCTGAGGTTTAGAGCTGTAATTCAGAGAAAAGAATGCTATCTTGAATTCATTCTAGTAAATCGGCACTCTCATCTTGTCGGCACTCTCTCCTCTTGGTTTTCACTTCTGAAACTCTGTACGGAAGAGTGCATTAATGCATAGAGCTCTGCATCAATTCTTTACAACAGTTTCCCCTGTAATTCTTCTTTCAAGGCAAACCTATAAAAAGCCACACTTTCTTACCCCACCACTTCTAAAATTCTATTGAGAAGCAAAAAAAAAAAAAAAACAAACCATCAAACCACTAAATCACTGCTCCAATAAAAAAAGCAGTCCATTAACTGCTTTCTTAGCAGGTTCTTTATCTTGTATTAATATGGCAACCTTTTCTTGCTCTTCTAGATTAGAACCAAATTCTTCCAGCATATAAGGAAACATAGGTTTACTGTATCTGATTCTTAGATACAGAAGTCCAGCAAGGAGTTCAGACCTCAAAAGAAGTGTCTGTACAACGAGATTCAGCACAACCTTGAGACATATTAGCTATTTTTCAAGAAAAGCGGCCAAACTGAAACTTTTTAGACTTCTCTACAATCATGCATGCCTGCTTCCAGAACCTGACCTTCATTGCTGGAAACTAGCTGCAATGTTACTGTAAACAATGCTGTGAATGTCATCGTCATCGTCATTCTTCTCTTCCATTGAAAACCTCAAGTGGAGTCGCGTCACTTCTCTTCAAAATTCTGTATTTCCTTGCAAACTGGTAAAATAAGGATAAATAAAGCGTTCTGTTCATTCGGTTTAAACCTAATGTTCAAAATGAAAAAAAACAAATCCATTCAGATATGGTCTGCAATAATAGAGTAGAAGAGAAGATGAACCAGACTGGCCTACAACAGAAAGAAGTGAAGCAGAATTTGGGAATTTGGAAGACCTTATGATGAATAATTCAAAGAAATAAATAAAAAAATATTGCCTACCCAAATTCAATCAGTGATGCACAGACAGAGAAAAAGTACTAATTACTACTAATATTTCTTTCATTCTCAGACAAGAAGTTCAATGATCCTGTTGAATGCACGGAAGATTCTTGGAAAAGACAGCAGCCTTCTTCTTCACCACATACGCCTCAGAACTCCAGGAGACAAATCATTTGAGCTGTGAGGATCTTTCTCTCTGTAAAACTCCCAGAGCATAGCCAATATTCTATTCCTTTAGGGATCCTGGCCTCCCTGGGGGAGTGGTGGATAGTCTACATCCCGGTACATCAGCCAGACACTCCACCTTATTTCCCATGGCTACTGCAGCAAGGACATCATCTACACTGGCTTTCTAGCCAAAATGTATGCAAGGCACAACAAAGAACATAGCCAAAACCTTGAGCACAGCTTATGGGTTTTGAATGAAAAATCTCAGGATGGCAATACTGGATCTTCTGATCCAAACCATCAGGAAACATTTCTTTAGAGGTGTTGGGAAAGATGAAAGTTTGACAAGAAAGTCTCACAGATATGTATGCTTGGCAGAAAGATTTTTCAATGTGGAGTCTGAAGAAGGAATAGAGTTGGAAGCAAGTTTTGATCTAGAAGAAAAGAATTGCTGAGCCAGTCTTACTGGATAACCGAGGATACCTTAGTTAGAAGAGGGTTTTATGACTTACAGCAAAGGATAAACCCACCCCAAAACAAGAAGATGTTTTTACCAAGCAGGAAGCTAGCACAGGCAAACAAGTCAGCAAATGCTGCAAGCAGAAAAAGCTCTCCAAATTTTCCACTGTCAAGAAAACTGAAAAACAACTTTCCGCTTCAACTGTAATATACTGACTTTTAGTGAGTGGAGAATAGCAACATATGGTAATTAGAGTCGTTAGGATAGGCTATAGATAATAGTTAAGGGATAGATTGGTTCTACTGTATGAAGATGCTCAGCAAAGTGACAAAACCAAAGGGTCTCCAGGCCTGCCTGCAGCTAGAGCTGACAGCTGTAGGCACAGGCTCTGTTGCCCACTACCCTGGACTGCTGCAACGTCTTGGATGGAATAAACTGCATTTTAGAGAGCCGCCTGGACTCCCACATCCCTCATTTAGGCTCTTCCATGGAGGTGAAAAAAGCCTCTGGGTATTGTACAAAAAAACAGCTATGTAATCTAGAGTTGCATGACCCAATATTTCTATTGAACTGGAACAATTTTTATCAATATTATGGATCCACTTCTTTTCAGTGCGTTTGGTCAAAAACATAAAGCATCGTTTAAAAGACATTCTTGGATGCGTAGTAAGTCCTACGAATTAGTTAAGGTGTTGGTTTGGCATGGCTTGGTTTTTGGTGGGGAGGGAAGAAGCCAGCCACAGAAGTGATTTTTTGTGCAAAGCTCCTAGAAGCTTCCTCCATGCCTGGCAAAGTGAATCCCTGCTTGGCACTAAGAACAGACATGCTGCTCAGCCAATTACAGAAGCTGATAGCGCCTTGGTGATATATTTAAGAAGGAAATCAAAACTGCAGCCAGTTAACCTTGAAGTTGGGAAATTTTTAGGTTGGCACCTCTTCTGCTTTGAAAGCCAAACCAGTGAGACACTCTGTTGCAGTGTGTGTTTATTATTGTACTGCAGTTCTAGTAGTCCATTTTCTAAGCCTTCCTATTTTGTGCTGTTATAGCATTCGTTATTATGAATGGATTGTTCCTTTCCCCCCAGTATTGTTGGCTTTGGCCCTAGCTGTCCCTCTCCCCAAAAACCTGCCCTTTTGTTCCCTGTTCCTTCTCCCATTGAACATCAACCCCTCCCCAAGCCTGCCCCTTTCTCTAGAAACTTCCCTCTCAATTTTGTACCCTTCAAAACCCCATTGGTTTCTTCAAGTTATTCTCCCCTGTAGTCCCCCTACTGGTTTCAACATTGTATTCCCCTCCTTGTCTTCCACCCCCAGTTTCTCCCAGTTGGTTAAAGATTGTATCCTCCCCTGGGACCTTCCCCCCATTTAGAAGTTGATGGATGCCTTTGAATCAGTGTCTTTCTGTCCTTGACCCTCCAGGGAGTAAATTGAAAAATATGCAGAAGACCTCTCCCTGTTCCTTGTCCCTGCCCTCAGCGCAGTTCTATCCCCAAGGCAGTCCACCTGTGCCGTAGAGCAGCTGTGCCCTACAGCTGCAGCCCGGATTCGACAGCTTGCTTGGGGCGGCCCACTCTCGCTGTTGGTGTCGGGAGCTAGTTGGGCTGAAGAAATCCAGCACCGCAGCAAGACTCCAAGTCAGAAATCCAGTTTATTAGGAAAAGGGGAAAAAACCCAAATCCATGCAAGAGTACAAAAGAAAAACCACTGACAGAGTCAGAATACAAGCTGACGTCCTGCTAGTTAGGGTGGTGAAAGCAGTTTGGATGAAATGGTCTTGTTGAAGTGGTGATTCTGTAGAAACCATCTGGTAGCTCTCGTCCTCTGGAAAACCAGTGGCTAAGGGTGGCCGTTCCTCTGGCAATGCAGTAGAAATGGTGCTTCTTGCCTTCCAAAACCCAGATGATATCCAGGTGGGGATGCTTAGCTCCTACCCCCTGGGCAGAGCATCTCCCAATGGGCTGATATCATTCTGAGTCATGATGTGGGTCCTTGATTACCCGTGAAACAGAAATGGCTCCTGGAGGGAGTTATCTCGGAGTCATGTGGCAAGACATTGCTGGGCCCATTAACAGGAGAGAAGGAAAAAACGATGCCACCCCTGGTTTCCGCAGTTCTTGAGGGTGGGACTAGGATGCATTTTGATATTGTAAGCTAGGACAATACAGGATGCAGGTTTTTGCATTTGCAGGAAGTTTGTATGGATTTGAAAAGTATCCTCATAGCAGAAGCACAAAAGTATTCTCATACCCCTTTGAATCATCTTCAAATGAAGCAATTCTCCCAATAACCTAACGCATGAATGTCTTGCAAGTGAGTTGAAGGAACACGCCAAAGATAAGTAGTGTTCAGCTGCTGAGAATTGTTTAGGGACATCATACCCTAATATTTTAAATCAGAAAGCATGGATGGACGGGTCTTTTTTCCTTAGTTGACTACAGAACCAGCGGTCCTTTGCAGGAGGGTCTTTGGATTTAGGATGACACTGGCAACTAAGAGCATGGCTACACAGAAGATGCTACTTTTAGACCAGAACATTCAACTACAAAAGGCAGATAGGAGAATAGCTGATTAGTGACAGCTCCGACAGGAGGAGTCTGCGGCTTACCCCGTGGGAACAATAGTAGCACATTTCAATTTTAGAAAACCATTCATTTCAGAGGACCAAGCATCAGTGAAAAGAAAAGGTCGAGTAAAGACATCCTAGTGCTCTTCTGATCAGAAGCATCTTCCTCCATATGAGAGTATTTAGGAAAGCACAGTGCATTCATAAGGAAAGGTGTGCCAGTTACAAAACCTGCAGAACAAGGCAAGACAAACTTATATATTTTATTTGCTATTTTTATTTCACCTGCTAAAAAATGATTTTTTTTAAGACTGAATTTTATGAATTCTGCAACGCTGTCTTTTTGAACGTCTTCCTACCCGTATTAAAAACCGAGGTGACAAAGAGAGCAGCAGTGGAAGGAAAGCTGGTCCATCTCCCCCTCCTTGTAGCTTTAGGCCAGTGAGCGATTAGAAGTCGGTCACTTCATTTGAGATAAATAGCTTTACCAAGAGAGAATATTATCCAGCCTTGATCTTTCCTTTGGAGCTGATCCACTTTGTAGTCATCAATTCTTGACTCAGTTGGGGAGAAACAATGGCATTACGGCCATGGATGTTAGAGTGCGCTGATGGGAAGTGAAGTTTTCATCTTCAGGTCCTTGCTTCAGTAAATATTCCAAATTCATCAGAAAGAAAATTCGAAGACCAGGAATCCCCACTCAAATGACCTACTTCAAATAGTCTGCACGCATAAAAGACATCAAGCAGGTGCTATCATCTGTTAGGGGAATACCCAGCCAGTATATTATTGTCTAGTTAGGAGGCAATAATTTTGGAAATCATTGAATTTTTTGTATTGCAAGTGAATGGTCAACACATTTTATTACTGGATTAGGTAAAATCATGTCTTCTGCATCCTTTCAGAGAGGAAGCTTACCTGGATCTAAAGCTGCTCAGCTCCATGATGGGATGATTTGTCTTCAAAGGGAACTCTAGTCTTTGTCCTTTTGGATTGCTTCCATAGCTTTTCACTCACTCTTCAAGTACCTGTTAAAATGTCCTCTTATCCCATGCAAATTTTTATGGGCATAGTCACTGAATTGGGAAGTATTCCATAAAGTCCACAGGCCTTGTTGAGATGGATGCACAGGTCTCAAGGGTGTTAGCAGATGTTATTCTGAGGCCACTCCTGATCATGTTGGATGGACCATGGTGACTGAGGAAAGTGTCCAAAGACTGGATGAAAGCAAATGTCACCCATCTTCAAAAAAGGCAACCAGGAGGACTCAGAAAAGTACAAGCCAGCCAGCCTCATTTGGATCCCCAGGAAGTTGATGGAGTAGCTATTCCTGGAAAGCATTGCCAGGCACACGAAGGAGGACAGAACAAATGTAGTCAGCATGGATTTACCAGGGGAAATTGGTGCTTGACGACTTTTTAAACTCCTCTGGTGAATGAACTTGCCTGGTAGATGAAGAGAATATCATCTGCCTGGGCTTCAGGGAAGTTTTGGACGTTTATCTACATGGCAGCAGCACACATACCTACGGGAAGGAATAGTGCAAAGAGCAGGGAACCAGTGTCTTTTCAATGATGCTCAGTGAAAAGACAAGAGGCAGTGGGCACACACTGAAATACAGGAGATTGCCTCTGAGCATCACAAAATTCTTTTTTACCGTGACGGTGACTGAACCATGGCACAGAGTGTCCAGAAAGATGGTGGAGTCTGGATCATTGAAGACATTAAAAGTAGGCCCAGATATAATCCTGGGCAACAGGCTCTAGGTATCCTGGTTGAAGCAGGGGGATGGGACTTGGGGAGCCCCACAGAGCCCTTCCACCCTCATTCATTCTGTGCTAGTGAATTCTCTTAGAGGTGCATTTCAAGGACTGGCATGACAAAGCTCTGTGCAGAGTGAGATCCAAATGGACATGGGATTTAAGTTCCTTAAGTAGTGTTCAAGAAGAATGTAAAACTCCAGGAAACCTGTCTCTTCCATAACTGAATCCCTTTCATGGGAAAATTCCCCAGCTCTAGAAAGATCCTCTGAGACGCATGCTTAAGACTGACACTGGCAGAGCAAATTTCTCCCTATGCGTGTCTAAGACCAGTTAGGATCTTTACCAAAAGTGTTGTCAACGTAGTCACAGAAGGCATATTGTTAAGAAGTGACAACTTACATCAGAATGGCAAATATTGGTCCAGCAATGAATTACTGTATGGGAATTATCGACTTGTATTCCAAATAAAAAAAAAGGAGTTGGTCTTTATTGAACTCTTTCATTGCAATATTCATAAGGGAAGAAAAAGACCTATGTCCTTAACTTTCTTAATTCTAACAAAGATTTAAAACATTCCTTGTAAAAAGCGTATCTGAATTATCGGTCTATGAAACAATTTGAGTTGGGAAAAAAGTCCTAAAATTGTGTAGACAGTTGCAGAGAAAGCAAGAAAATAGGAAAGAAACAAAAACAGAGAAAAAGAGTCATCTTGAGTCTGCTAGCTAGTTCTAGAAGTAGTCTGCTAGAAAAAGGAAACCCCAGTTGAATTTCAAATGTGTTCATGCACTTGATTCAGTAACTGGTCAATGTAAAAACCAGTCCTTTCGTACAACTTCCCCCAGCAACAAAACTTCAACAGATTGACACCACCATCATGCCTGTCCCAGATGTATTTAAAAGAGAAATGATGATTTTCTTGAAAATCTATTTGCGTACAAGTTGCAAGACATTGGAGGGATTCTCCACATTCTCCTTCCTCCACGCGGCTTGAAAGTCTATTTGATAAAATATGCAACAAAGCATGTGATTTACAAGGTAGAGTAAAATGGATGACTTGGGAATTGATCTCTTTTGGATATGAAACTTCATATCCACTCTCTGGGAAGTTTCTAAAAGAAATGATGGAGCTGAGGCATGAATCTGCCACTCCGAGTGCTAAGCAAACATAGACACTCCCCTTCACATGCCCCCACCTTCCGCACACACCTAGGCATGCACAGAGATCAGCATAGCAGATCATGAACACCTTGGAAAAGACTGAAATGCTAAATAGCTCTCTTTGTGGACAAAATAGCCGGTATACTATTTCAAATATCTGGTACAAAAACTCTGTTGAATATCTACCTCATATTTAAAACACAGGTTTTCATTGAATTCTGTTTGCAGAATATTTTCCTTCCATTTGTTCCTTTAAAATTCCTTTCTTCTATGTCTAGAAATATTTTCTTCTAAAAATAGAAAAAATTAGATGATGTCTTTTCAGAAGAAAACATTGGTTTAGACAGTTTTTAACCATCATGGTATGGAAGAATTTATTTGTCCCTCACTAAGGAGGAATAAGTATTTTGATCATAGATCAGTTACAGTGAAATACTTGACATTTTTAAGATGCTTTCAATCAATTTTGATCCTCATTGCTTATTCATTGTAAACAGTAAGTTTTCAGTGCATGGAAAGTGTGCGTGGTACGTCTACATTAGTTCAAACACCAATTCCAACTAATGGCCAGGCTGAACTACAGTAAATAATGTCCTGACGGATATTTTGCCGCCTTCTTTGGCACTCCTTGAAATCCTAATGATTGGCATGAAGTGTCGAAATACAGAGATTTTCTCTCAGAGAGTGTCCCATGGTGAAACCCATCCCATGTGTTTGATGTTGTAGTTCTTATCGCTTTTAAAATGTGATATCTTCTGCACAGTTTTCATGAAGCTTTCTGTTACAGTAGTGAAAATCACAGAGAAATGCAATTTTGTACAACTTTGAATTTACCCCAAGAGCTGAGAGAAAATTTGTTCGTATTCCTCAATCTGAGTCTCTTCTATATTCAAGCTTTGTTCATCTACCATCAAGGGTCGCATTCGTTGCTGTTCAAAGCCCCATCCAAGCTGACCTTAAATACGTTCAGGGATGGGACATCCACAACTTCTCTGGGCAACCCGAAGCAGCGTTCCAGCACCCCAACAGCAAAAAATGTCTTCCTTTCATCTAATAGAGATCAGAAATACTAAATCTAGGTATATAAACTTTGAGGAAAGGTTTGAAATTCTATTGATTTGAAACACATTTGATAGGAATACTAACTTCCAGACGACTGAAATATGTTGATGGCCATTTGAGATTGACACTTTTTGAAAAAGTGCATGGAATTGAAAATTAAAACCGGCAAAATTAAAAACTTCTTGCCATTTTCTTTTAACTCTGATCTTCAAAATTGCATAGGTCAGATATCTGTGCTTCATGCAAATCTCTCAGATACTCTCAGACAAAAGCTTTTCTTTCAGTCTAAATTGCAGTTTAGGTTGAACACGAGTACTTAGGGAAGGTTTTTCTGGGCCTAGGGGGATTTGTGTGCACAAGAGGTTTTATCCAAACTGGAAAATTCATCCCAGCTGCATTTGTTCATCATTCCTACTGCATCGGGCCTGAAGATTCTGTGAAAAGTATCCTGTGGACCTTGAACATAGCTCATGTGAAAGAGATGAGAGGTGATGGAGAAGTTGAGGGAGAGAATCAAGAGCATATGGCCCAGTAAAGGCACCAGAAAGTACTTTTTCATGTGGTCCACAGCCCAAACAATTGTTTAGCACCATTTGAAGGCTGTGTCTGACAAAGAGGGCTGAAGCAGGTCTTCAAAATATCCAGTAGATCAAAATCCATGGAAGCAAATGACCCTGGCCAGTCACCTTGCTGCTGATCATTCACCCTCCATACCAGCTGATCAGGCCTAAGAATGCTGCTGCAAAAGTATTGTGAAAAAGGTAGGCACATTTTGACAGAGGCAGGGGAAAATGCCCTTGGATGGTGATTCCAAGGGATAACTTGATGGAGCAAGTTAGGTACCCTTATCTACTGTGCAATATCGAAGTTGGTGAGTTCACCATCTGTAAGCATCACTTTAAAAAAATAAATGTTCGATCCACAAAACAATATTTCCTATGTCCTGTCTACCTGCTTCAGTTCAGCCAATGAATAGGCTACGTTCCATCAGCAAAGTGTTCATGATCATATACTTCTTTAAACTGTGATAATTCTTTTTTTTTTTTCTAAATCAGACACTGCCTATTCCTAAGATTCAGATGTCCTTGGTACGGTTGTACTTAAGTTCACTATTAAAAAATATCCTTCTTGTTATCTTTTTAATAAATTACTGAGATGTAACATCAGTCTGAGAGCTGAAAGAAACCCCTTCATTTGCTGTTTGCCAAGTATCATCTATGTGATACAAATTCTATTTGACCCATCCATTGCCATCTAATACTACTAGTAATGCCTTCACAACCTTTTCTTCATCGTTAGGGATTTTGGAGAAGTGAAAGATTGGAACATAAGCAAGGGCATTTGTTCAAGATGCTCCAGAAAGAGCTGCTGTCTGTTCTCTTCCTTGCTGCCTATGTTGGCAGGAAGCTGCAAAAAACCCAAAGATAACTAGAAAGAGTGTTACTTTTAGTCTAAATTTGGAAATGATGTTTGGAATACCCTGTTAAATGACAAGGTGCTCTTTTAAAAGATGGCATCTTCAGGGGAAATGTCAGTTTAGAGAGGTTTCGAGACAGTTGCTTCTGGAAAAAAAAAAAAAAATTTGCGGTATCCGAGGTCTTTAGCCATACCACTTGGAAGATTGATTCAAAACACAGTTTCTTCATCTAGGAAGAACAGAGGACCATAGATGCAGCCCATTTCAAAACGGAGTTCTTTATGTGTCAGGTTGGGATTTACTGGACATCATTTCTTGTAAAGTCGAGGGACTGCAGTTAGCTCTCCAATAATTTCCTTCCCTGAAATTCATCGGCATTTGCTCCTTTCTCCAGCGTTCCCATTTCTTAGTGCTGGTATACTCCATCTATGCATTAGAATATTCAACTGGAGTGTGTGTCCGATATTTTCTAGTTCAAATTGGCTGGAACACAAAGGATAGTTCCAGTTGCTTGTATACAGTAGTTTTATTTTGACAAGTTTTCTTTGAACAATGTTTAAGCAGCAGTAGCAAATCGGAAGTACAGCTTGCAGCAGGGAAAGACACTTCTGCTTGCTCAAGTTTCCTGTAGTCAGATAGATGCCAAAAGGCTTTTCATAGTACTACTACTGTCTTGTAGGAATACTTGATCTAATCCGACCTTTGATACAATTACGAATGGGCTACTTTTCCACAAGGTGGAACATTTTTCTTTTAATCATATGTTTTTTGTAAGTTGGAAACATGAACTTGTGCACCAGTCAGGTGGAAGGTACTCTTACTTCTTCCTAAGTTTCACAACATTATTTAGAAAATATTGACTCTGTGTAACTTCAAAAGAAGAATTCTGGGCATCTTCATTCTATGGATGTGATTTTTTTTCTACCATGCTGTTCTTGTTTTCTATGGAACTCATTTTTACCAATAGAAATATTTTTCCCTGACACCTATGGAAAATACCTATGTTTACTCAATATTGCAGCCTCAGTACACTGTTTAGAATTATTTCAACATGGTCCCAAGCATATCCGACAGCTAGACAGCAGAGGTTAGCAACAGTGAGTGGGAATAACTTCTGAACCATTTCAGTTGATTTCCCAGGAAGGGCTTGCTTTCTGCCCCTGCACATTTTCCCAGAGATATTGTCTGGTGAACAGTTGCATTAAAAGAGTATTTTTGCACAAACCTTGGGCCAAGCTCTGTCTCAGATTTACTAGGGAATGCAAAGAGGGTGAAAGTGCTGCTTCAAAGCCCTCTGTGTGCTTTCCATACCAAAAGGGAGGTGACCCCAGAAATAAGTTTTTGATCTCTCTTCAAAACACGAGGCATGTCACCAGCTCATTCATCTTTTTCTGGGACTCAGCATCTAAAGACCAAGAAGCCCTCTTGCTTGCTAAAGTGTGTTCAGCAAAAAAACCCTTGTCCCATCAGCAAATTGGAACACAGCTGCATTCAAGTCAATACCAATGCTGGCAGGGCAATACTCTAGCCCAGTAGTAACATGCCACTGTTAGAAGACTGTGTAAAAATCTTTGTGTACAAAGTAATGGGAGGGAAAAATAGAATTGGGAAGAACTGCACATTGTTCTGGAAAAAGCCTCCTGCCACAGTCTTACAGACGTCATTTTCTAGTATCATTTTTAAGAGTTGGAGTTTCTTAAATTTTGTACAAGATAAAATCTTACTGGACCTTGAAGTTTCCCTACTAGAAGTACAGCCATTTCTTAGTAGAATAGAAGTAAGCCCTTTGAATATGTACAAATGGCCTTTCAAAATACATATGCTATAGCCCACTGTGAAACGAATTAGCTATAAAAATAGAAATTCAAAGGTTTAAAAAGGTTTTGAATAAAGTAAGTCTAAGGTGATAGAAGAAGAAGAAAACAGCAGTTTTCTTCTTCTGCTGAAAAAACAACTCCCAGGACATTGTACTCTACAGGTGTATTATATCACTTTCTGAAAAACTGAGTAGGTTTGCTATTTCAAAAGGTTTTCATTAGGAAGGAAGAGATTCCTTTGGAAAAAAAAACTTCAAATTGACTTGACATGAATGTTATGACACTTCACTTTACCAATCATGAAGAAAAATTCTCATCACTTGATATGGAAATCATGACGGTAACAGAGACAAGGATGTCTAAGCCGTGCCATCAGGAACATCAAAAAGCATTAGAATGCAGGTAAGACTGAGCTCCTGAACTAGTGAGAAGAGAACGCAACCAAAACATTTTCCTTTAAGAGTCTTCAGGATGAACAGCAGATCAAATGTTTTCCTGTGAAGTATTTATGAATAGAATTAACCTTTAAAAGAACATTGTTTTCAAAAACCTGTGTCCAGTATCTCTTAGAATGATACAGAGTTCTTATTACTAGAAAAAAGAAAAGCACTTTTTTCCAAACTGTTGTGCACTTTTAAACGATCTACAATAAAAAGAGTACTTTTTCATGCTGGGCATGATGTTCATTACAAAAAAGCCTTGTCGCACGCTTGGTACTCTAGTGTCTTGATTAGCATAGTTTTTTATTCATTGACTCTTTTTCACCTTGAAATAATGGCGTCTTTGTACTTATGCAGCATCCATGAAGAATTTCTTGGGTGTCATTTTGTACTCGATCCTAAATGGCAGCTTCTGCATTCTGCCATCCGTCTAGCTTTCCCATTTGATGCAGCTTCTGAGAGGTCTTTTCAGAATTGAGGACTACCTGCAAGAATGATGCTAAATGCATGCATTTTACTCCTTGGGTAATGCAAAAGAGTTTTTCCTTTACAGCATAATAATAATAGGAAAAGAATGATGGTGGATTCAATTCTTATAGTAATACAAAGAGGACTATTATCATCATTAGAAACCAAGCAAGTCATATTTATTGCTCATGCAGTACAACCACTAATGCAAATTACCCTGTAAATTCAAAATGAATCTGTATCACAGGAGTGGATTGAATGTCTCTCTTGATATTTTGCTTCAAGCAGAAAATTAATTCTTTTGACAGCCAACTCATAATTGCAACCGAACTTTCAACTACAGCTTTCAAACAGTGGAAACATGTCTGTTTATAACACGATACAGTACCGTACACAAGACCAAAACAGGTCATAGATGTTCAAATGAAAGAAAAGATCAAAGGACAGATTAATTCATGTCGGCAAGCCCTCAAGAGCGTGCAGGTCAAAAGTCCCCAGAAAACTAGGCCAGTGGCACAAATTCTCGATGTTGGCACCAGCAGAAGCAGCTGCTATCTTTCTAGGATGCAATCTTGCTTACGTCATCCTTCAAAGCAATCTTCTGTCCCCCTGCCCAATATGCCTTCTGCTCTACTCCTTGGACTTCACGTTTGCATTTCTACAGAGTCCTGCAAACGGACTCAAAGTTCAGGTAATAGATTTCCAAGATTTAGAAAGATTGTCTTAAGTCTATTTCTTTCGTATTTCATCCCGTCTAAGCATACTGTAACTTTCTGAGGTGAAATACGTCGAGTATGTCACGTGTAGTTTACATGTTAGTTCTGCTTGACATTAAAACTTCTCACAGACCCCTGGGATGCCTTCCTGCAAAAATATATAGCTGCAAAGAGTGGTTGCACAAAGTTAGAAAGGCCAGAAAACCATGTAAACAACCTAACAGTAGAGGCTTGAATTTCTGAATATAATCTTGCACCATCTAAAGTCAAAATAGAATATTGAAATGATTTTCATCTAAAAATGAGCGTGGGGAAGAAAGAATCCAGATAGGCTTTTTTTTTTTTTTTGAAACAGTTCCAGGAAATACATGGCCTTAACTTGGAAGTATAGCATTAAATATTTTTATACAGCATGAGTTCTCATTACCTAATCATATGATTTGCAGAACTGAATTGGAAAGTAGGAAATAAACAAAGAAAAATATTCAAGCTATAAAAAATGTGAGTTTAAAATTTTCTTTGTATTTCCGATTAAAACGATGAGGTAGCCAAATGGTTACCCATTATTTTCAAAAGCATCTGGACATAAAAAACGGATCAATTTTGGCGGGACTTGGATGTCAGGTATTCCTGAAAAGCTTTATTTCACTGCTTCCCAAGCCTGATTCAATCCCCTTAAATGCAGCTGTATTTCAGTTGCTCAGTGAAACTGTCCATCTCATGCATATAGTTTACAAATAATCTGCAGAAAAAGCTAGCTAGATTTAAAGATCTTTTTTCTGTAAATGGCCTTCAACTGATTTCTACAAACACACAGCTGGGATTTCTGCTGTCTTCTTCAGGCCACTTCCTGCCGAGACCTCTCCATTAAATTTGTCTCGTTCTACTAAGAACGCTTCTGGTGATCCAAAGTCAGCACTGGGATTGTCCAACTGCATGGAATTACTGCCTGCTAGAGCTGCACACTGAGGGCTTCTGTGTGCAGCATCATGTGAGCCCTGGTAATGTCACCCTGTTGGTATAAACTGAGCTAAGTGGACCTTAAGGGACAAGATTGTGCACTGATTTTGTAATAGAAATGAGGTACTAAGAAGGAGGCGGGAGGATTTCAATGTTTCTGCCTCCAGCTGAAGCAACACTAAATCTCGGTCTTTATCTGAAAAACGAGGTGAATTAACCCGTTTGGCATTCATATGCCTAAAAGGTCAGTAATACACTCAGAACTGTCAAAAGAGTAACAATTCCAATCATTACTTTCTAAAAAGAATTCATTTGAAGAAGTCAGGAAGACAGATGAAACATGCAAATATCCTACCCTGAGAATCATTCTGTTGATCTGCACAGGTTTCTTATTATATTCCCATCTAATGCATTGGTCATGTGTGCTTGTGATGACACAAATACTTGCAAAGCTTACCAGATAAATCACGTTCTCTTCAAACAGCAAAACATTTCTTGATGGTTGCATTTGCTAATTCTATTTAGACTCAATGTTCTTAAAGGTCTGTTCCAACCAAAGTTCCCACCACCATTCTCTAAGTCGCACATCCTGATTGTCCTTTAGGTTTAGGGCAAATTTGGCAGAAAACCTCACACAAAGGGCCACTGCACCCTCCCCCCCACCGAAAGCCCACCCACACAGCCCCTCCCCTCAACTGGTTTGGGGAGAGAAGTGGGAAAAAGCCGTTTCTTTAACAGGCAAAGCACTTCCCAGCACAAAAAAATGAACAATACCAGATGACAAAACTCATTTGCCGCACTGAAGAGACGATAAATCAGAAAGTCTCTCCTATGGGTGCTCACTCTGTTATCAACCCCTCCGGCAATGGGGAAGGCTGCTGCCCAGAGTAAGCCCCAGTAGGCCACAAAGTGCAAGTTCCCAGTGCTTCCCAGGTCCCAGTCCGGAGCAGATTCGAAACGTTCCAAGAAAAGGGAAAGGAAAACAAAAACAGTCCAGGGAAAAATCTGCCTCAGCCAGCTGAACCAATTAAAAAGCAAATGCGTGCTCTGTTCTGCTCCGTCAGTGCCCAGACAACACAGTGCAGCGCAGAATGTGGAAGAGTGTTGCTTTTTAAGGAGTGCAGCCTCTGATAAGAAACTCAGTGCTTCTTCTTCTCCCCACCTTTGCTCTCAGAACACGTCTTGAAGGCAGAGAATATCATATCCAGCATTAAGAGAACAGATGACTGGCGATACAAGCATCATAAAGTCACCCTAGGACACTGCTCCTTTGAGATATGTCACCAGACTATGCTAAGACCAAGTCTTGGAACTGCTCATTAAAATTCTACTATCACAGTGAAGCTGAGGAGGAAACACAGCTCACTACAGTTACCTTGTGGCATGCCAGTGCTTCCTTTCAATCACAATGGTCTTCATTTCTAAGTCCCTGACATCACAGGCATCATGAAACATCCTTTGTGCAGGAAGGAAGATAATATTCTTCTCCTTGATGCTGATGGGTTAGCTGACATGCAAAGCAGTTTATTCAAAGTGACAGAGCAATCAAGTCAATAGGAAAACTCACCACAGTTTTGTTTACTCCCCTAAATCCTTACTATCCCAAAATACAAGAACAGCTGTAAAAGCCTTGTGGCTACCTAATTTTTTTCCTAGACCTACATGGTGGGGTAAGAGATAAACAATCCCAAACTATGGTAATCCACAACAAAGCATTCTTGACATCATATTCAGGTTCTGCATAGCGAGCTCTTCCTCCTGATCAAGTTATTCCATCGCAATACTTTGGGGAGTATCTCAGAGGGCTGGCTGTTGTTTGGTTTGAAAGCATCTTGATCATTCAGGAACCCAGTAGCAAGGACAAAGTTTAAAAGAAGATAGTGCTATGCATTGATTTTCATCTAGGACAGAGATATTTCTACAACACAGAAGGCTGACCTAATGCTTCACGACAACGTGGCTGAAGTGGCATCCTGGTCCCCATAGGTTTTTCTCTTTACTTTTAGCTGCTTTCTTACCAGATTAATGAGCTGAACTAGCTCAAAAAAGAATCAGATAAGTGCCAGAGCTTTCAAACAAACAAAAAAAACCAAAAAAACAAAACAAAAAAAAAATACAAAACCAAAACAGATGCAAAAAGGTGATTTGTAAGTGCATTTGAAAACAGAAGTTTTTTGTACTTTTCATAGATAGATGGCATTCTCTGGAATGATATTGCTCCAATGCTTTGGGTTTGGTTTTGTTTTTGTTTTTTTCCTCAATTCTAAATGTTAGACATTCTTTTTTGGCCATTTTAGTAAACTGATTTTCTGATCCATGTGAAAGACAGTCCGAAGTTCCCCTCATTTGCCTCACGACCGTCCCCAGGACAGACATCGGGACCCTGAGGACCCTGACTGGAATGCTGCCATGCCGGTCAGAGAGGAATTCCAGAAATCCTGAGGCCCCTGAGCAGAATTCTGGCCTGCCAAGTGATTGTTGGCAGCTGTGTCTACAGTGACTGCTTCTAGCAGGGCCTGCCAAGGGGCGAGGCGACCTATGGGCCTGCACGTGCTTCGCGACACCAGCCCAGGAATTTTCCCACCTCTTGGCCAGATGAACTTGCTGGGGCAACTGTGGTAGCCGCCCCATGGAAAATCCTTCATCTGCTCCACTACCACCGTGAGGGACGCAGATTGAAGCCCCCCTCCCAAGGACTGAGGCTGAGACACCCGTAATTCTGATCCAGGGCTGCTGGCCTGACTGAAGCAGGATGCCTGCTAAGTGTTGCCTGCAGATGTGTTCGCGGGACCTAGACTGGTTTCCTATAGAAACCAGTCCTGAAACAATAGCTCCCACTCACTGCTGATATTGATATTGACTTCTCCTGCTGAGAACATGGACTGTCTGTACCCGTCTTCAATACCATTTTCCCCCTCAGCAATTTCAATAGACTTGCTCTTTATTGTATCTGCTTCCCCTCAGCCATTTCTAGATCTGTTTCCCCCCTCAGCAATGGACTAGAATAGAACCTTGAGATAACCAGGACTTTGAGATCTCCCCTAGGAGAACTCCATTGGCTGGGCTGCGAGGACTTCATCTCTCTCCATTTGGTAGCTGTACTCCCTCTCTCTTTCTCCCCCTCTTTTCTATTCTTTTCCTCTCCCTAATTCCTTGAAGGCATTTGCTGTGGTCATTCTAGAAAGGTGCATTTGTTTGGAGTGATACTGCAATCCCTTTTCCATCTTGTCTTTTGCCCTCCGAGATCAGTTAAGAAAACATCATCCCCCCTTGGTATGAGCGGATCAGAACAATATGTTCTTTCCAGCTGAAATTGGTTCTAGTCAATAGAAGCACACTGGTAGGTAAAAGTAGACTGTAAAAGATAACCTTCAGAATGTATTTCCCATGTCTTCCCATTCAAGCAAGTGAAGAAAGCAGACAGATCTTCAGATAACATGCTCTGCGAATTGAAAGGAATCTTCTTGGAGGCAACTGTGAAACTCACGCAATGAAATACAGATGAGAGAGATGAAAGGGTCACATATGATGTCAAATCTATTCTTTTAATGTTTGAATGAAAGAAGATTTCTTGAAGTACAATCCTACAAAATGAAGGTGAACTTGCAGAAGCAATTGAACTGGGTCTCCTTTAGAAACACAATGTTTTCTAATGAAACTGAGCATTCAGGAAGGCAACCTTGAAATCCAAAGGATTTAGAAAAATACAAATACCAAGACTGGCAGTTCGTTATCTTTCACGGTCTCTTTAAGATAAGATTGATTTGAACTTCCACTTGTAGTAGGTCTGAAGACATTAGGAATGATGCAATATGAAAAAACCAAAACAAAACAACTTTCTCAAAAAGCTTTGAGAAACCAGAGAAATGATGAATTTTAGTGGTTAGGTAGTCCTTTAAAATTTGTCTTGGGGGGAAAGAGATAAAAAACTGACTGAGATCAAATGAGTGTGGAGTATATTCCAAAAGAGTAATGAGGAAGGTAAGGGGCAAGAGCCTGTTAGAAAAATGCTATGCTGGCTTCATCTGTTGAAAGCATTCCAGAATGGTTGAAATTATGAATCATATCTTCTGGGATTAAAAAAAAAAAAAAAAAAAAAAAAAAAGAGGAAGAAAACAGAAGGAAAAAAAAATATTTTGAACATATTTTTCCATTCCAAGATGGTATAATGGCTTTATTTCATTTTGTTCCTATGACCGGTTAATAGCTTATGAAGTGTTTAGCAATAGAGAGTGAGAGTCTTCACACTAGCCATACCATTTGGATGTGTCTCTTTTACTTTCTAGAGCAGCAGATATGGTTTAGCACTCCACAATTCAGTCCCCAAAAGTGAGTAAGGGTGGCAGATTTAACCTAACTGCCCAGTCCACCAAAATGCCTAATTATCTTGAAAAATGCTTTGCTCTATCTCATGATCTGGACATGTCTCTCTAGCTCCACTTTGAGCTTCTTGATCTTTCATCTACAGGATGAGATCCAATTTAGCTTAGCAAGGATGTAGCCTTTCCAAACCATATCTTTTACCTTCTGTATTCTTACAAGTACATTTCTACCGCAGGGACCAGTTTGGAAGATCCTAGTTGTTTTATTCCTTAGATTATGTTGCTGCATTAATTAGCTCTTCTTTGAAGTTTTTTCCCTGCTCAAGTATAGGGTCAGTGCTGAAATGATTGTGATGCTAACTCCTTGTGATATATTCTGCAGGCTTACAGAGTATGCAGCAAAGTTTTCTCTTCTTCTGAGGACATTCTACTCTTTTGATGAGAAATGCTGAAGGTCTGACTTCAGTAGCAAAGGTATCTGATTGACAGATTGCAAAATTGTTAAGTCTAGTAACAGCAGGAAAAGCGTGCTCTTGCTCTGTATGTAAATGTCGTGTCAGCTGCTGTTGGGATAAAAAGCATGAGCATAAGCAAAGATATCTGCATGGATAGAAAAGAAAGAAAGAAGATATTTGTTGTGATTTCTGCACTAAGGAGCAAGAAGAAGCATGAAGCGCTAATTTCAGTGGCTAAGACAGTATCATCCTTGGGCCAGTTCTCTTCAACATCTTTTGAACCACTTGGACTCGGCACTTGAAGGACTATTAAGCAAGTTTGCCACAGACACTACATCGGGAGGAGCTGTCAACTAACTCCCTTGAGGCCAGTGAGACACTGCAGAGAGATCTTGACAAATAAGAGAGATGGGCAATTATGGCTGCTCGGGAGTCTATGCACAAATCACGAAAGGGGCGAGACTGCAGGGGAAGGCGTCCCAAGCTGTTATATTTTCCAGCATCAGTCTCATGACATGCTTATGACAGTGGGAAGATGCCAGCAGCTCATGTCCCCAGCAGCAGAAAAAGAACTTCATGTTACAACTTACTTGAAAAGCTTTTTGGCCAATCTCACAAAGCAAAAGCATATTGACAGTAGTTCTTTCCGATCCCTAGAAGCACACAGAACTTTGGTTCAAAGAACGCTTGCTTCTTTGAATAAAAGACCTGCTTGTAAGCCTTAAGATAGAATGCACAGAGCTCCATTATTAAGCTTAGAACTTCCTAACATCTGGCTGGATCTACTTTGCTGTAGCTGAGGGAGTTCTTCTGGTCAAGCGTTAATACACAGGCCATTGTTCTATTTGTCCTTACTTCTCTACTTCTTCTATCATTTTTCTGCTGACAAACCTTATGACTACTGCTTAGCTCCAAGCACAGTTCTACTGTCTCTGAGGCCTGCCTTTTGCAGCTTTCCCAAAATCCTCTGTTTCCAAGGATTCCCACAGGCAATCCCCAACCTTAGGGAGTTGTGCGATGACAAGTGCTGGATTCAGCACCTGGGACAGGGCAATCCTGCTCTGTGTATGTGTATAGACTAGGGAGCCAGAGGCTGAAAGGAAGCCAGGCTCCTGGCCAATGGCAAGCTAAATGGGTATCAGCAGTGCCCTGGCAGCCAGAAGGACCAAGCCTGTCCTGGGGTGCATCAGGCACAGCATCACCAGCTGGGCAAGAGAGGACATTGTCCTGCTCTGCTCTGCTCTGCTCTGCTGTGTTCTGGGGCGGCCTCACCTTGAGTGCTTGGGGGCAGTTTTGGGTACCACCATGAAAAAAGACATGAAGGTATCAGAAAGTTCTCCAATGAGGTTTACAAGGACAGAACTGGAGGAAATAGCATGCAGCTGAGTCAGGGGAGGGTCAGGTCCGGTGTCAGGAAAAAGTTTTTTAACCAGAGGATGGCTGGGCACTGGAAGAGTCTCTCCAGGGTGTGGTCACAGCATCACACCTATCTTGAGTTCAAGAACCTTTGGGACATTGCTCTCAGGCATCTGGTGTGATTCTTGAGGAAGGTCCCATGCAGGGCCAGAAGTTGGACTTGATGCTCCTGACGGGCCCCTCCCAATTCAACTGATTCTACCACTCTATGGTTCTGTCCTGGCCACTCAAGGTATATTGCTTGATCTCACCACATTTTGACCTGCTCTTGTTGGTCAGAATTTGTCCCTACTGCCTAATGATATTTACCACAAAAGACAAAGGGCCTTTTCTCAATTTTCTCAAGAAAGTTGAAGATGCACCCTAGAATCCTAAAAAAGTCTTTTCCTTGAAACAACACTGTCTCCTGCCCAGTATTCTTTCCAGATCTTAAGGAGAAAGAAGGCAAAATCAGAGGATGTATTACAATGAAGCACTGTCAATTTTCCGGACCTTTAGCAGTATATTTGTACTTCCACTATTCTTTTCTATAAAATCATGGTTTTGTAGAGCATGTCATTTTCTAGCAAGACACATTTTTGCAACTGAGCCCATCAGTCTCTGTGAGAATATATTGTCAAAAGCACAAAACATATGAATGGGCGGTGGCAAGTGAGGGGAAAAAACAGTATGGGAAGCAGCTCCGTGATACTACAGTAAGACAAGGAGGAGGAGGTGTTCCAGTTGACAGAGCAAAGAATCCCCCGCAGTCCCTGGAGATATCCTAGTGAAGCAGGTTGTCTCCCAGCAGTCCCTAGAGAACCATGGAGGAACACATACCTACAGTGCAGCTGCTGGAGGGCTCCATGCCACAGCAGGTGAAAGTGCCTTGAAGGAAGCTGCAGCTTGTGGAGGGAGGGCCAGAAAACCATCCTTGACCTCTTCTTTAGCGGAAGAGTATGTGCAAATGTTTAACAGCTGCTAACTGGAATCTATCCTCTTTCCAGTTCTTGTCGTAGGTAAGTAGGACAATACAAGAATTAGAAGCCTAAACTGTTTTGCATGAGGCTCCCATTCTCTCTGCCACGCCCTTAAAATTTACTTTGAGATGAAATAAAACTCATGATCAAGTTCCTAAGGCTTGATGGTCAGGCTTCTCAGAAAACAGGCAGTGCAAAGAACTCTTGTCACTGTCATTTTTTTTCATAGAACTAAAAATGTTAAACTACTGTTTTCTAAGAACTTACGAAAATCAACTGGTAGAGGTGGTGAGAGTGAAGAGTATAATTAAGCTGGAAAGAGACTATCATGTAGCTACCTCATCTGCATAGAAGTTTTTTACCAGGAACTCTGGACTTTTAAACAGACTTAGGACACAAGAGTTATCTCTGGGAATGTTTTAGTATGTATAGAACATTCATCTTTAAATAGCTCGATCTGTTTTACTGTTATGACTTACGTTTTAAATTTTATTTGAGGAGAAATATTTGCCATTCAGATCATTTCAAGTTCTGAAGCATTTCAGTTGTTGACAGTTTTTGCTGTCTCCTGAGGGCAGGAAAATAGTCCTGGAACCAATACTGAAAGAAACTAGATGCAAAAATTAGTTTTCCGCATTCTTTTCTGTCTTTTCTATGAGGCACAAGAGCAAAACCACTGCTATGAGTGAGAGTTGCCTTACCACTCATGGATGACAACCTTGTAGTGAGTAGTCTGTTATTTGCACACATTTCTGATGCTGGTTGTTACCTGTTGTGCAGAAAGATCTGTAAACTATTTTCACGGAAAGACATACCTGAATTGCTTCGCTTATCTCTGAAGCAGAGAACTAAGCTGGCACTCTACTTCGGAGATCTTCCTGTGCTCGCCCCCAAACCCGTTTCCTTCAAATGCAATTTACTTTCAACCAAAGCACTTCATTACTTCATCAGGTAATCTCTTGTTCTTAATGTTTGCGGGATTGTTTTAAAAGGGTAAGAACATATTCTAGTAAGAAGGTAGAACGTCTGTCTTAAGTAGTAGACATCACTTGGCTTTGGTTCATGTATCATAACATCAGCAAGGAATGTCTTTTACAATCAATAGATGGGTTGGGGAAACCGGCCACAAGTTTAGGAATCTTTCTCCAATTAATTATGCTTTAAAATTTTGCTCTTAGCATTTCAAGTGTGTTTTTATTAAAACAATCAACTATTTATTACCTGTACCACAATGAAGCACAATCAGCAGTGCTTGTGCATCCTTCAACAATTCCAAGAAGAAGAATGGTCTGAGCCTCCAGTGTAGCTCAGGGAGTCTGTCATCAAGCCAGAGTGCTCCAGGCATCTTCTCAGCCTGGAGAAGAGCAGACTCTGAGCAAATGTTAGAGCACTCTCCAAGATCTGAAGGCAGCCTAGCAAAAAGAGGCAGATGAGCTACACAAGGGTATGGAGCGATAGGAAAAGTGTTGATGGCTTTAAAACCTGAAGAGTATATGTTTCCTTTGGATATTGGGAAGAAATTCCTTGCCAGGAGGCTGGTGAGACACTGGAACATGGTGTGGGTGAGCCATTCCTGGAAGTGTTCAAGGCCAGCTTGAATGGGTCTTTGAGCTTAAGGCGGCCTAGTGGAAGGTGTCCCTGCCAATGACGTGGGGGGTGAATTTAGGTGAATTTTAAGGTCCCTTCCAATCCCAACCATTCTGTTATTCTGTGGTAATAGTCATTCTGTGCAGTAGCAGTAACTAGCTGAAGATAGAAAAAACAGACTATTGATTCTGAGAAACTACCAACCAGTTTATCTGTTTTGGACTCACATAGAAGTTCCTTTTAGCATTATTATATGTAGGAACAGTCTCAGCACTTAAATATCATCCACACAAATATTTTATAATTTTTAAGGTTTCGGACATTTGGGAATTTCCTTTCTTTCTTTCTTTCTTTCTTTCTTTCTTTCTTTCTTTCTTTCTTTCTTTCTTTCTTTCTTTCTTTCTTTCTTTCTTTCTTTCTTTCTTTCTCTCTCTCTCTCTCTCTCTCTCTCTCTCTTTCTCTTTCTTCCTTTCCTTCCTTCCTTCCTTCCTTCCTTCTTTCCTTCCTTCCTTCCTTTCTTTTTTACTTTTTCTTCCTCCTTTCCCTTCCTTCCTCCCTCCCTCCCTCCCTGCACTGTGATTTCAATTTGTAAAATGGGAAGTAGTTTCAGTAATTGACTCTTACCTGAATATCATTTCGAAGCTTAGAAATGGATCAAGAAGAAAATTGTGTGAAGACAGAGCATTTAAAAGATATTAATATGATATTTAGAGGTAGCTATTGAAAATTCAAAAAGACAACATTGAAATGATGCAACGGATGATTTTATAGGATTTTTTTTTTTTGGTATTTCTGTGATACCAATTAGGATCTCGCTTTTTTTCACCTTCGAAAAATACATCTTGAAAATTGTTACTTTGAAAACCAAAAATATTTCCAAAACAAGGACATGGATTGCTGCAGATGAAAATATCATCTTCTAAATAGTCATCATCTAGTCCAAAGGATTCTCCTCACACAGTAAGCTTTATGGATGTTTCTATTCTCACACAAACACAGAAGAATTTTTCAACTGACTAGAAAATCTGTAAAAACAAATGAACCTTGGTGAAAAAAGTTCAATAAAGAGCAGGAAATTATATGCATCCACCCTTATGATATGTTGGTTACTAAATATTGCCTCTGGTTTATGGGTGAGTACACTTTCCATTCACTCACACAGCTATACCTCTCCCACCCCCCCCCCAGATGTCTGATAATGGGTCTCAAAGAAGGGATTTTTTTTTTCTATTCAATAGGCATTGCTTCTAAAACTCAAGGTGTATTATTCTTGGATTCTCCTATTGCCTGGATTTAATACCGACAAGGTAATGTGCCTGTGTCTATTAGCACGGGGTCAGAGGGGACATGGAGAGCGGCGATTTGAAAACAACTAGGAGCTTGAAAAAAAAGAAGACTCCTTCTGGAATCCATAGCAAAGGCAAAATATGAGGCCATAATCTGGGTCAGTTTGCTGTGCTGGCACAGTTTCTTTTTAAAAGAAAGCGTGAAAAAGCTTTTCGCTAAGGTGTAGGCGGCAAGAGAAGCAGAAGACGGGCATAGGCAGCTGTCTGAAGGTAGGTGCCGGTCCCAGGCGGCTTTCGGCAGAAGCCGCGGTTCGGAGCGCACCGCCGCCAGCAGAAATCTCTGGGCGCGAAAAAGCCGCTTCTTCGCCTCCGGCAGCCGGAGAGCTCGGCAGATGCTGAGAAGCCAAGAACGAAGCCGCACAGCACCGGGATTGAGTGCGCAGCTCTCAAACTGAGAGAAAACGATAACTAACCACTTTCCAACAGTTTCAACTTACATTACCAAAGGTTGGAAAAAAGGACTTGGACAACTTTCTTTTGCATCCTTCCAAACATAATGCAGCACTCCGTGGCGAAAATTTTTCTTTTCTCCTCGGAGATGGTGAGAACTGGAGTACCTTCATGAAAAACGTCGTGGGACGCTTGCTGTGCTGGCACAGTTTCTTTTTGAGAGAAAGCGTGGAAAAGCTTTTCGCTAAGGTGTAGGCGGCAAGAGACGCTGAAGACGGGCATACGCAGCTGTCCGAAGGTAGGTGCCGGTAGCCGGATTCTTTTAACAGAAGCCGCTCTTCGGAGGACCCTGTTACCTTCAAAAAGCTTTTTGCTGGAGGAAGCCGCCTTTTCTTTTCCGGGAATACCTAAAGAACAACACTAGCTAAAGACGCGATTGATACCATTATGGAGAGTTTTGCTCTTTCCAGCAGGAATAACTGCGTTCTTTATTACGCTAGGTGGCGCTGCTTATCAAGGTTTGGCTGCTTTTAATCATTTGGGGTGCTGGATGTTCAAACGACTTATCCTAACTTCTTCTATTTTAAGTCAGGTGCTCACTGACATAGATCCTATTAGATATAGCACACTGCAAAAAAGAGCTGTAATCGATTTATTGTTATTAGCACATGGGCACGAGTGTTAGGAATTTTATAAGGAATATGTTGCATGAATCTTTTTGACCATTCTGCAGCCATTCATACGAAACTCACACAAGTACAAGACAATATGAAGAAATTGACTGGGAACGAGAGGGGTTTGCATCAATGGTTTGAGGGATGGGAAAGAACTGGGTGTTTGAAAGATCTCGTAAATGGAGCTTTGTTTTTACCAGTAGTCATTATTTCATTGCTTTGTGTTATTCCATGCATCGTGAAACTGTTGTGCCTCTTGCTAAAAATGACATTGGAAAAGATCTGGCTGGTGCAAGAAGAAGGGGCAATTGTGACAATGTATCTGAATCGCTTAGACTACGGCTGCACCAGCCATCCAGCGTGGAACGGTTCTTCTCAGAATTTTCTCAGGGCCCTCTGGAATTCATCAAGACATAAGCCTTGCTAAAACAAGAGAGGAAAAGCTGAGAAACTAAATTCCAAGACCACAAGAACTCCAAAACAGGGGCGGGGGAGGGGCAAAGTACCTGGACTGTAAGGAAACACATCTTCTGAGAGGTGCACCCAGAATGCGTGGACAAGACAAAGGCACCAATAAGAAAAGCGTGACTAGCGTGTGCCGAGAGTCAGAATGAGTAAGTGCATCATGTAAGCCGTCAACGGCTTCTGCTTAATCCTCTTGGTCCATTGTGCAGGAGTCTTGAATTTCCCATAAGTGATACTTACTAAAAGGGTTCTGATTTTAATGCTAGAGTTACTGTCTATACGATGATTCATGGGAATAGTTCTTTCAAGTCCTTCCCTTGCTGACATCAGTCAGTTTCATCTTTTCCTGAATGTACTGCTGGCTGTGCATAAGTTATGAATAGAAGGGAATGAGTTTTAGGGATATGTTGCAAGGAAATAGATTGGTAGCTCTGCTTCCATTTCCATTGTCTAAGAAGAATTCCGAATATTTTTGGCCCTTTCATAGACCTCTGACTCGATTAGCATCAGCAGGGAGGGACATTTAATTGGTTTTTCTCCTTTTTAGAGAGAAGCTAATGAAAAAGTTTCACCAGAATCAGAGCAGGCTGCGTAACAAGAAGAGCGTCATGAAAAGGCGCCAATCCTATCCTCTTAGTAGTGCTAGTTGTGATTGGACTTCAATGAAATGTGTCAACTCTGTGTTCCTGGGTATCACATCAGTAACAGGTACTTCACCTGCTGTACTTCTCTCCTAAAGCTAAGAACAGAATCCCAAATAATCTTGATTCCAAGGTCCCAATTCACCCTGTGATGCTGACAGGTGAAAAAGGAGTGGAAGGTGCACCAGTAAATGAACTTGAATGGCCTATCTAAATCAGCGGCCACTGATTTCCTGAAGGCCTTAACAGGTCAGTTGCCCCTATTTTTCTTGGGGTTCTTTTATTCTTTGGTCATGTTTTTCTTGGGATTCTTTGAATCCTTCCCCACCAGTTCAGCCTCTGCTCTCAAATCCTTTGCTGTCATTTAAAGTATCTCAAGAGCCTGGAAACCTGTTGTCTTTATTTATCAACCCATTATTCCCTTCCAAAGGTTGTTTGCCTCAAGTCTCATTCTTGCTGATTTTCTGCTAGTTCATTGTCAGATGGCAGCAGGTGTTCTGTAAGAGCAAGTACACAATCCTATAGCTTGCTTTTCTTTTGATTTGGCCTGTCTAGAAAATGGAATGACTGAACATCTCCAACAGGATTTTCTCTCCCCATTCTGTTTCACCGCAAGGGCAGATGCCAATCCATCTACCTAAACTCTTGGTGGTGAAGAAACTAGTGGTATGCTGTTGCATATAGGTAGAACTTTTCGAAAGGAAGGCCTTGTAAAACCATGGCTGAGGCCCGTTACTTTGGCTAAGTAGAAAATGACTAGGGGAAAGTGAGACAGCTGAATTAGAGGTAGATCAAGATGTTCTAGAAGCATTGCGTGTTCACAGCGTGGTGTATGACGGTTGGTTGAATTATGTTTGTTGCGGCTTAAAGCTATGCAAGTGATAAAGGCCTGACTGCTTCAAAAGCCTGGCTTTTGCAAGAAAGCGGCTCTCCTTTGCACCTGCCTGGGGACTCTGCGTCACTACAGACCCTGAAGCCCAGTTTGCCAAGGAGATGATGAGTAGGAATGTTGCAGAGCTGCTGTGTGCATATGAAAGGAATGGCAGAGAGTGAAGCCGTGGACAATTTCTGGGCTATAGTACAATGCTGCTGCATTGGTGCCAGTTTAGTCGGTTTTCCATCAGTGGCATTTCTGTCTAGAAGTACACTGCCCAGAGTCTTTCTAGCATTTGATGCCATTTCCTTACTGCCATTAATACCTTCCTTCAGTTTCAAGGATGAGAGAATCTTTACAGGATTTTGAAGATCCCTGTTAGGAAACACTATGCCAGAGGAGTCATCACTCCCTTTTCTTTTGCCTCCTTTGTAATTTTTATAGACTCATTTCACATTTCTGCTAATGGCAATAAGAATACTGAGACTACTTAGCAGGGTTGACGCTCTCAGCTGCTTTCCTCTTTCCTACTGCTTCATACCCTATGTGACTTGATGGCCTCGTTTTGCAATCAGCATTTTGCTGTGGTTTGCTAAAACCTGGCATGCACTGCCAACTCACAACTTGTGTGTTGGCATTTCAGGGGCTTTGATGGGTTCCTTTCTGAGATTGCCATGCAATGGACTTTCACAGTCACAAAGACTTCATCCACCATCGGTCGAATTTCAGTATTTAATGCTCTTTCCTGGAATGTAGGCAACCTAGCAACAAGTACTAAATTCGCTGCAAGCCCTGTCTTCCCAAAGGACCATTCAAAAAGTTTGCTTTTCCCCTCTGACCAATCTGCCAGTATTTTGATGGAGAATTTGATACCTTAATAGAACCTCTTAGAAGGGATCTCATGGCAGACAACATCTCAGGCTTTCTTGAAATACTGGCTCCTTTGGATCTCAATTCCATTCAGAGTGCATTTAAGATTTTTTTCCACTGAAGCCATTCAACAATGCCTCTTCTCTTTAAAATGTGATGCAGGTGAGAAAGATGGATCCCCGTGAAAGGTTCTATTGATATCAAAATTCGTGCCCAATGGGCTGTGCTGGTGGAAATCAAATACTAGTCTAGTATTTTGAATCCAAATAATTCCTCCCAATCAGGCCCGACAGGATTGTTTGGCTTTGAATCTGAGCACGCGGACAGTAGTGGATGGTCCACAGGTTGAAAAGAGTGTCGATTCTTCTCCTTCTTTTCATTGATGGCTCAGAGACTGAAAAGGCAGCTACAAAATGGTAAATACATCCCTACAGATTCAAAAATTGTTCTTCTTAATTTGCATCTCCACCATAACAACAGATGCTTAGAACTAAATTACCAATGGGAATTTTATAGCTTCTCAGAAATGAAACAGGACCTGGCTAATGGGCCTTAGCAGTAGCTACAAGTTTTTCAGCACAAGGCATCTCAAAAGTATTTTAACCTTACAGTACTTTTCTGTCTTATGCTATCATCTCAAGGATGCAGGAAAAAAAATAAACACAACAAAAAAAAAAAAAAAAAAACCAACAACAAAACAAGAAACACCACCAAATTGATAATAAGCAAAATCAGTGACATATATAGAAACAGATCCCATGGTTTTTAACTTCCAAACTTGTCTTCTCAGCACACTCTCTACAATGGAATTGTTTCCCTATCTGCCTTGAAACATTTTGCAGCAAAAACACTCTAAGGCCCCTGCTGGGTGTTTTGTTCAAAAATCACTTCTTCTGGTTTTCTGTCCATAAGCGGAGTAACGTGGCTGTGCTGGCAGCTGACCAAAGGAGGTAGGAAGAGTAATCATCATCCACAACACTGGGGCTAAAGAAATTTCCACAGAAAATTACCTGCCCTATTACTTGTTCACGTGTTGGGTTGAACGTTCAGAATCTGTTTCCATTTTCCCCATTCATAGAATGTTCTATTTCACAGAATTCCAGCCCCTCAAACATCAGTCCTGCCAGAACTGCCCGCCATAGGGGCTGTCATAGGGGATCTGCTAATGTCCACTGACTCTTACCAGTATAGTGCTTGTCACTGTTGCAGATCAAGAACTTCTGAATAGTTTGGATTCATGCTCTTTGAGGGGTTGAAAACAAGAAAAGAATGACTAGACATTTCCATGATCAAATCCCCTGATGGAATAAAAATAGGAGCATAATAAATGTATTCATTGTTCTAAGAAGGGAGATGAAGGCTCCAAATGATTACTTGCATACTTCCTGTTCTAAATCCCTTGTTATCTGGCAAATTGCAGAAGATTCCAGGCTTTTGCCAAAATGCAAACCAGGTTAAAATGTGAAGCCTTACAGTTTACTGGATATAAAACTTCATCATCCATTTTTAAATCTTTGAGATTGTTATGTACTTCCTATTACTACCCTGAGGTTTAGAGCTGTAATTCAGAGAGAAAAGAATGCTATCTTGAATTCATTCTAGTAAATCGGCACTCTCATCTTGTCGGCACTCTCTCCTCTTGGTTTTCACTTCTGAAACTCTGTACGGAAGAGTGCATTAATGCATAGAGCTCTGCATCAATTCTTTACAACAGTTTCCCCTGTAATTCTTCTTTCAAGGCAAACCTATAAAAAGCCACACTTTCTTACCCCACCACTTCTAAAATTCTATTGAGAAGCAAAAAAATAAAAAAAAAACCCATCAAACCACTAAATCACTGCTCCAATAAAAAAAGCAGTCCATTAACTGCTTTCTTAGCAGGTTCTTTACCTTGTATTAATATGGCATCCTTTTCTTGCTCTTCTAGATTAGAACCAAATTCTTACAGCATATAAGGAAACATAGGTTTACTGTATCTGATTCTTAGATACAGAAGTCCAGCAAAGAGTTCAGACCTCAAAAGAAGTGTCTGTACAACGAGATTCAGCACAACCTTGAGACATATTAGCTATTTTTCAAGAAAAGCGGCCAAACTGAAACTTTTTAGACTTCTCTACAATCATGCATGCCTGCTTCCAGAACCTGACCTTCATTGCTGGAAACTAGCTGCAATGTTACTGTAAACAATGCTGTGAATGTCATCATCATCGTCATTCTTTTCTTCCATTGAAAACCTCAAGTGGAGTCGCGTCACTTCTCTTCAAAATTCTGTATTTCCTTGCAAACTGGTAAAATAAGGATAAATAAAGCGTTCTGTTCATTCGGTTTAAACCTAATGTTCAAAATGAAAAAAAACAAATCCATTCAGATATGGTCTGCAATAATACAGTAGAAGAGAAGATGAACCAGACTGGCCTACAACAGAAAGAAGTGAAGCAGAATTTGGGAATTTGGAAGACCTTATGATGAATAATTCAAAGAAATAAATAAAAAAAATATTGCCTACCCAAATTCAATCAGTGATGCACAGACAGAGAAAAAGTACTAATTACTACTAATATTTCTTTCATTCTCAGACAAGAAGTTCAATGACCCTCTTGAATGCATGGAAGATTCTTGGAAAAGACAGCAGCCTTCTTCTTCACCACATACTCCTCAGAACTCCAGGAGACAAATCATTTGAGCTGTGAGGATCTTTCTCTCTGTAAAACTCCCAGAGCATAGCCAATATTCTATTCCTTTAGGGATCCTGGCCTCCCTGGGGGAGTGGTGGATAGTCTACATCCCGGTACATCAGCCAGACACTCCACCTTATTTCCCATGGCTACTGCAGCAAGGACATCATCTACACTGGCTTTCTAGCCAAAATGTATGCAAGGCACAACAAAGAACATAGCCAAAACCTTGAGCACAGCTTATGGGTTTTGAATGAAAAATCTCAGGATGGCAATACTGGATCTTCTGATCCAAACCATCAGGAAACATTTCTTTAGAGGTGTTGGGAAAGATGAAAGTTTGCCGAGAAAGTCTCACAGATATGTATGCTTGGCAGAAAGATTTTTCAATGTGGAGTCTGAAGAAGGAATAGAGTTGGAAGCAAGTTTTGATCTAGAAGAAAAGAATTGCTGAGCCAGTCTTACTGGATAACCGAGGATACCTTAGTTAGAAGAGGGTTTTATGACTTACAGCAAAGGATAAACCCACCCCAAACAAGAAGATGTTTTTACCAAGCAGGAAGCTAGCACAGGCAATCAAGTCAGCAAATGCTGCAAGCAGAAAAAGCTCTCCAAATTTTCCACTGTCAAGAAAACTGAAAAACAACTTTCCGCTTCAACTGTAATATACTGACTTTTAGTGAGTGGAGAATAGCAACATATGGTAATTAGAGTCGTTAGGATAGGCTATAGATAATAGTTAAGGGATAGATTGGTTCTACTGTATGAAGATGCTCAGCAAAGTGCCAAAACCAAAGGGTCTCCAGGCCTGCCTGCAGCTAGAGCTGACAGCTGTAGGCACAGGCTCTGTTGCCCACTACCCTGGACTGCTGCAACGTCTTGGATGGAATAAACTGCATTTTGGAGAGCCGCCTGGACTCTCACATCCCTCCTTTAGGCTCTTCCATGGAGGTGAAAAAAGCCTCTGGGTGTTGTACAAAAAAACAGCTATGTAATCTAGAGTTGCATGACCCAATATTTCTATTGAACTGGAACAATTTTTATCAATATTATGGATCCACTTCTTTTCAGTGCGTTTGGTCAAAAACATAAAGCATCGTTTAAAAGACATTCTTGCATGCGTACTAAGTACTACGAATTAGTTAAGGTGTTGGTTTGGCATGGCTTGGTTTTTGGTGGGGAGGGAAGAAGCCAGCCACAGAAGTGATTTTTTGTGCAAAGCTCCTAGAAGCTTCCTCCATGCCTGGCAAAGTGAATCCCTGCTTGGCACTAAGAACAGACATGCTGCTCAGCCAATTACAGAAGCTGATAGCGCCTTGGTGATATATTGAAGAAGGAAATCAAAACTGCAGCCAGTTAACCTTGAAGTTGGGAAATTTTTAGGTTGGCACCTCTTCTGCTTTGAAAGCCAAACCAGTGAGACACTCTGTTGCAGTGTGTGTTTATTATTGTACTGCAGTTCTAGTAGTCCGTTTTCTAAGCCTTCCTATTTTGTGCTGTTATAGCATATGTTATTATGAATGGATTGTTCCTTTCCCCCCAGTATTGTTGGCTTTTGCCCTAGCTGTCCCTCTCCCCAAAGACCTGCCCTTTTGTTCCCTGTTCCTTCTCCCATTGAACATCAACCCCTCCCCAAGCCTGCTCCTTTCTCTAGAAACTTCCCTCTCAATTTTGTACCCTTCAAAACCCCATTGGTTTCTTCAAGTTATTCTCCTCCCCTGTAGTCCCCCTACTGGTTTCAACATTGTATTCCCCTCCTTGTCTTCCACCCCCAGTTTCTCCCAGTTGGTTAAAGATTGTATCCTCCCCTGGGACCTTCCCCCCATTTAGAAGTTGATGGATGCCTTTGAATCAGTGTCTTTCTGTCCTTGACCCTCCAGGGAGTAAACTGAAAAATATGCAGAAGACCTCTCCCTGTTCCTTGTCCCTGCCCTCAGTGCAGTTCTATCCCCAAGGCAGTCCACCTGTGCCGTAGAGCAGCTGTGCCCTACAGCTGCAGCCCGGATTCGACAGCTTTCTTGGGGCGGCCCACTCTCGCTGTCGGTGTCGGGAGCTAGTTGGGCTGAAGAAATCCAGCACCGCAGCAAGACTCCAAGTCAGAAATCCAGTTTATTAGGAAAAGGGGGAAAAACCCAAATCCATGCAAGAGTACAAAAGAAAAACCACTGACAGAGTCAGAATACAAGCTGACGTCCTGCTAGTTAGGGTGGTAAAAGCAGTTTGGATGAAATGGTCTTGTTGAAGTGGTGATTCTGTAGAAACCATCTGGTAGCTCTCGTCCTCTGGAAAACCAGTGGCTAAGGGTGGCCGTTCCTCTGGCAATGCAGTAGAAATGGTGCTTCTTGCCTTCCAAAACCCAGATGATATCCAGGTGGGGATGCTTAGCTCCTACCCCCTGGGCAGAGCATCTCCCAATGGGCTGATATCATTCTGAGTCATGATGTGGGTCCTTGATTACCCGTGAAACAGAAATGGCTCCTGGAGGGAGTTATCTCGGAGTCATGTGGCAAGACATTGCTGGGCCCATTAACAGGAGAGAAGGAAAAAACGATGCCACCCCTGGTTTCCGCAGTTCTTGAGGGTGGGACTAGGATGCATTTTGATATTGTAAGCTAGGACAATACAGGATGCAGGTTTTTGCATTTGCAGGAAGTTTGTATGGATTTGAAAAGTATCCTCATAGCAGAAGCACAAAAGTATTCTCATACCCCTTTGAATCATCTTCAAATGAAGCAATTCTCCCAATAACCTAACGCATGAATGTCTTGCAAGTGAGTTGAAGGAACACGCCAAAGATAAGTAGTGTTCAACTGCAGAGAATTGTTTAGGGACATCATACCCTAATATTTGAAGTCAGAAAGCATGGATGGACGGGTCCTTTTTCCTTAGTTGACTACAGAACCAGCGGTCCTTTGCAAGAGGGTCTTTGGATTTAGGATGACACTGGCAACTAAGAGCATGGCTACACAGAAGATGCTACTTTTAGACCAGAACATTCAACTACTAAAGGCAGATAGGAGAATAGCTGATTAGTGACAGCTCCGACAGGAGGAGTCTGCGGCTTACCCCATGGGAACAATAGTAGCACATTTCAATTTTAGAAAACCATTCATTTCAGAGGACCAAGCATCAGTGAAAAGAAAAGGTCGAGTAAAGACATCCTAGTGCTCTTCTGATCAGAAGCATCTTCCTCCATATGAGAGTATTTAGGAAAGGACAGTGCGTTCATAAGGAAAGGTGTGCCAGTTACAAAACCTGCAGAACAAGGCAAGACAAACATATATATTTTATTTGCTATTTTTATTTCACTTGCTAAAAAATGATTTTTTTTAAGACTGAATTTTATGAATTCTGCAACGCTGTCTTTTTGAACGTCTTCCTACCCGAATTAAACACCGAGGTGACTAAGAGAGCAGCAGTGGAAGGAAAGCTGGTCCATCTCCCCCTCCTTGTGGCTTTAGGCCAGTGAGCGATTAGAAGTCGGTCACTTCATTTGAGATAAATAGCTTTACCAAGAGAGAATATTATCCAGCCTTGATCTTTCCTTTGGAGCTGATCCACTTTGTAGTCATCAATTCTTGACTCAGTTGGGGAGAAACAATGGCATTACGGCCATGGATGTTAGAGTGCGCTGATGGGAAATGAAGTTTTCATCTTCCGGTCCTTGCTTCAGTAAATATTCCAAATTCATCAGAAAGAAAATTCGAAGACCAGGAATCCCCACTCAAATGACCTACTTCAAATAGTCTGCACGCATAAAAGAAATCAAGCAGGTGCTCTCATCTGTTAGGGGAATACCCAGCCAGTATATTATTGTCTAGTTAGGAGGCAATAATTTTGGAAATCATTGAATTTTTTGTATTGCAAGTGAATGGTCAACACATTTTATTACTGGATTAGGTAAAATCATGTCTTCTGCATCCTTTCAGAGAGGAAGCTTACCTGGATCTAAAGCTGCTCAGCTCCATGATGGGATGCTTTGTCTTCAAAGGGAACTCTAGTCTTTGTCCTTTTGGATTGCTTCCATAGCTTTTCACTCACTCTTCAAGTACCTGTTAAAATGTCCTCTTATCCCATGCAAATTTTTATAGGGTATGGTCACTGAATTGGGAAGTATTCCATAAAGTCCACAGGCCTTGTTGAGATGGATGCACAGGTCTCAAGGGTGTTAGCAGATGTTATTCTGAGGCCACTCCTGATCATGTTGGATGGATCATGGTGACTGAGGAAAGTGTCCAAAGACTGGATGAAAGCAAATGTCACCCATCTTCAAAAAAGGCAACCAGGAGGACTCAGAAAAGTACAAGCCAGCCAGCCTCATTTTGATCCCCAGGAAGTTGATGGAGTAGCTATTCCTGGAAAGCATTGCCAGGCACACGAAGGAGGACAGAACAAATGTAGTCAGCATGGATTTACCAGGGGAAATTGGTGCTTGACGACTTTTTAAACTCCTCCGGTGAATGAACTTGCCTGGTAGATGAAGAGAATATCATCCGCCTGGGCTTCAGGGAAGTTTTGGACGTTTATCTACATGGCAGCACACATACTTACGGGAAGGAATAGTGCAAAGAGCAGGGAACCAGTGTCTTTTCAATGATGCTCAGTGAAAAGACAAGAGGCAGTGGGCACACACTGAAATACAGGAGATTGCCTCTGAGCATCACAAAATTCTTTTTTACCGTGACGGTGACTGAACCATGGCACAGAGTGTCCAGAAAGATGGTGGAGTCTGGATCATTGAAGACATTAAAAGTAGGCCCAGATATAATCCTGGGCAACAGGCTCTAGGTATCCTGGTTGAAGCAGGGGGATGGGACTTGGGGAGCCCCACAGAGCCCTTCCACCCTCATTCATTCTGTGCTAGTGAATTCTCTTAGAGATGCATTTCAAGGACTGGCATGACAAAGCTCTGTGCAGAGTGAGATCCAAATGGACATGGGATTTAAGTTCCTTAAGTAGTGTTCAAGAAGAATGTAAAACTCCAGGAAACCTGTCTCTTCCATAACTGAATCCCTTTCATGGGAAAATTCCCCAGCTCTAGAGAGATCCTCTGAGACGCATGCTTAAGACTGACACTGGCAGAGCAAATTTCTCCCTATGCGTGTCTAAGACCAGTTAGGATCTTTACCAAAAGTGTTGTCAACGTAGTCACAGAAGGCATATTGTTAAGAAGTGACAACTTACATCAGAATGGCAAATATTGGTCCAGCAATGAATTACTGTATGGGAATTATCTACTTGTATTCCAAATAAATAAAAAGGACTTGGTCTTTATTGAACTCTTTCATTGCAATATTCATAAGGGAAGAAAAAGACCTATGTCCTTAACTTTCTTAATTCTAACAAAGATTTAAAACATTCCTTGTAAAAAGCGTATCTGAATTATCGGTCTATGAAACAATTTGAGTTGGGAAAAAAGTCCTAAAATTGTGTAGACAGTTGCAGAGAAAGCAAGAAAATAGGAAAGAAACAAAAACAGAGAAAAAGAGTCATCTTGAGTCTGCTAGCTAGTTCTAGAAGTAGTCTGCTAGAAAAAGGAAACCCCAGTTGAATTTCAAATGTGTTCATGCACTTGATTCAGTAACTGGTCAATGTAAAACCAGTCCTTTCGTACAACTTCCCCCAGCAACAAAACTTCAACAGATTGACGCCACCATCATGCCTGTCCCAGATGTATTTAAAAGAGAAATGATGATTTTCTTGAAAATCTATTTGCGTACAAGTTGCAAGACATTGGAGGGATTCTCCACATTCTCCTTCCTCCACGCGGCTTGAAAGTATATTTGATAAAATATGCAACAAAGCATGTGATTTACAAGGTAGAGTAAAATGGATGACTTGGGAATTGATCTCTTTTGGATATGAAACTTCATATCCACTCTCTGGGAAGTTTCTAAAAGAAATGATGGAGCTGAGGCATGAATCTGCCTCTCCGAGTGCTAAGCAAACATAGACACTCCCCTTCACATGCCCCCACCTTCCGCACACACCTAGGCATGCACAGAGATCAGCATAGCAGATCATGAACACCTTGGAAAAGACTGAAATGCTAAATAGCTCTCTTTGTGGACAAAATAGCCGGTACACTATTTCAAATATCTGGTACAAAAACTCTGTTGAATATCTACCTCATATTTAAAACACAGGTTTTCATTGAATTCTGTTTGCAGAATATTTTCCTTCCATTTGTTCCTTTAAAATTCCTTTCTTCTATGTCTAGAAATATTTTCTTCTAAAAATAGAAAAAATTAGATGATGTCTTTTCAGAAGAAAACATTGGTTTAGACAGTTTTAAACCATCATGGTATGGAAGAATTTATTTGTCCCTCACTAAGGAGGAATACGTATTTTGATCATAGATCATTTACAGTGAAATACTCGACATTTTTAAGATGCTTTCAATCAATTTTGATCCTCATTGCTTATTCATTGTAAACAGTAAGTTTTCAGTGCATGGAAAGTGTGCGTGGTACATCTACATTAGTTCAAACACCAATTCCAACTAATGGCCAGGCTGAACTACAGTAAATAATGTCCTGACGGATATTTTGCCGCCTTCTTTGGCACTCCTTGAAATCCTAATGATTGGGATGAAGTGTCGAAATACAGAGATTTTCTCTCAGAGAGTGTCCCATGGTGAAACCCATCCCATGTGTTTGATGTTGTAGTTCTTATCGCTTTTAAAATGTGATATCTTCTGCACAGTTTTCATGAAGCTTTCTGTTACAGTAGTGAAAATCACAGAGAAATGCAATTTTGTACAACTTTGAATTTACCCCAAGAGCTGAGAGAAAATTTGTTCGTATACCTCAATCTGAGTCTCTTCTATATTCAAGCTTTGTTTATCTACCATCAAGGGTCGCATTCGTTGCTGTTCAAAGCCCCATCCAAGCTGACCTTAAATACGTTCAGGGATGGGACATCCACAACTTCTCTGGGCAACCCGAAGCAGCGTTCCAGCACCCCAACAGCAAAAAATGTCTTCCTTTCATCTAATAGAGATCAGAAATACTAAATCTAGGTATATAAACTTTGAGGAATGGTTTGAAATTCTATTGATTTGAAACACATTTGATAGGAATACTAACTTCCAGACGACTGAAATATGTTGATGGCCATTTGAGATTGACACTTTTTGAAAAAGTGCATGGAATTGAAAATTAAAACCGGCAAAATTAAAAACTTCTTGCCATTTTCTTTTAACTCTGATCTTCAAAATTGCATAGGTCAGATATCTGTGCTTCATGCAAATCTCTCAGATACTCTCAGACAAAAGCTTTTCTTTCAGTCTAAATTGCAGTTTAGGTTGAACACGAGTACTTAGTGAAGGTTTTTCTGGGCATAGGGGGATTTGTGTGCACAAGAGGTTTTATCCAAACTGGAAAATTCATCCCAGCTGCATTTGTTCATCATTCCTACTGCATCAGGCCTGAAGATTCTGTGAAAAGTATCCTGTGGACCTTGAACATAGCTCATGTGAAAGAGATGAGAGGTGATGGAGAAGTTGAGGGAGAGAATCAAGAGCATATGGCCCAGTAAAGGCACCAGAAGGTATTTTTTCATGTGGTCCACAGCCCAAACAATTGTTTAGCACCGTTTGAAGGCTGTGTCTGACAAAGAGGGCTGAAGCAGGTCTTCAAAATATCCAGTAGATCAAAATCCATGGAAGCAAATGACCCTGGCCAGTCACCTTGCTGCTGATCATTCACCCTCCATACCAGCTGATCAGGCCTAGCAATGCTGCTGCAAAAGTATTGTGAAAAAGGTAGGCACATTTTCACAGAGGCAGGTGGAAATGCCCTTGGATGGTGATTCCAAGGGATAACTTGATGGAGCAAGTTAGGTACCCTTATCTACTGTGCAATATCGAAGTTGGTGAGTTCACCATCTGTAAGCATCACTTTAAAAAAATAAATGTTTGATCCACAAAACAATATTTCCTATGTCCTGTCTACCTGCTTCAGTTCAGCCAATGAATAGGCTACGTTCCATCAGCAAAGTGTTCATGATCATATGCTTCTTTAAACTGTGATAATTCTTTTTTTTTTTTCTAAATCAGACACTGCCTATTCCTAAGATTCAGATGTCCTTGGTACGGTTGTACTTAAGTTCACTATTAAAAAATATCCTTCTTGTTATCTTTTTAATAAATTACTGAGATGTAACATCAGTCTGAGAGCTGAAAGAAACCCCTTCATTTGCTGTTTGCCAAGTATCATCTATGCGATACAAATTCTATTTGACCCATCCATTGCCATCTAATACTACTAGTAAAGCCTTCACAACCTTTTCTTCATCGTTAGGGATTTTGGAGAAGTGAAAGATTTGAACATAAGCAAGGGCATTTGTTCAAGATGCTCCAGAAAGAGCTGCTGTCTGTTCTCTTCCTTGCTGCCTATGTTGGCAGGAAGCTGCAAAAAACCCAAAGATAACTAGAAAGAGTGTTACTTTTAGTCTAAATTTGGAAACGATGTTTGGAATACCCTGTTAAATGACAAGGTGCTCTTTTAAAAGATGGCATCTTCAGGGGAAAAGTCAGTTTAAAGAGGTTTCGAGACAGTTGCTTCTGGAAAAAAAAATAAAAATTGGAGGTATCCGAGGTCTTTAGCCATACCACTTGGAAGATTGATTCAAAACACAGTTCCTTCATCTAGGAAGAACAGAGGACCATAGATGCAGCCCATTTCAAAACGGAGTTCTTTATGTGTCAGGTTGGGATTTACTGGACATCATTTCTTGTAAAGTCAAGGGACTGCAGTTAGCTCTCCAATAATTTCCTTCCCTGAAATTCATCGGCATTTGCTCCTTTCTCCAGCGTTCCCATTTCTTAGTGCTGGTATACTCCATCTATGCATTAGAATATTCAACTGGAGTGTGTGTCCGATATTTTCTAGTTCAAATTGGCTGGAACGCAATGGATAGTTCCAGTTGCTTGTATACACTAGTTTTATTTTGACAAGTTTTCTTTGAACAATGTTTGAGCAGCAGTAGCAAATCGGAAGTACAGCTTGCAGCAGGGAAAGACACTTCTGCTTGCTCAAGTTTCCTGTAGTCAGATAGATGCCAAAAGGCTTTTCATAGTACTACTACTGTCTTGTAGGAATACTTGATCTAATCCTACCTTTGATACAATTACGAATGGGCTACTTTTCCACAAGGTGGAACATTTTTCTTTTAATCATATGTTTTTGGTAAGTTGGAAACATGAACTTGTGCACCAGTCAGGTGGAATGTACTCCTACTTCTTCATAAGTTTCACAACATTATTTAGAAAATATTGACTCTGTGTAACTTCAAAAGAAGAATTCTGGGCATCTTCATTCTATGGATGTGATTTTTTTTCTACCATGCTGTTCTTGTTTTCTATGGAACTCATTTTTACCAATAGAAATATTTTTCCCTGACACCTATGGAAAATACCTATGTTTACTCAATATTGCAGCCTCAGTACACTGTTTAGAATTATTTCAACATGGTCCCAAGCATATCCGACAGCTAGACAGCAGAGGTTAGCAACAGTGAGTGGGAATAACTTCTGAAGTTATTTCAGTAGATTTCCCAGGAAGGGCTTGCTTTCTGCCCCTGCAAATTTTCCCAGAGATATTGTCTGGTGCACAGTTGCATCAAAAGAGTATTTTTGCACAAACCTTGGGCCAAGCTCTGCCTCAGATTTACTAGTGAATGCAAAGAGGGTGAAAGTGCTGCTTCAAAGCCCTCTGTGTGCTTTCCGTACCAAAAGGGAGGTGACCCCAGAAATAAGTTTTTGATCTCTCTTCAAAACACGAGGCATGTCACCAGCTCATTCATCTTTTTCTGCGACTCAGCATCTAAAGACCAAGAAGCCCTCTTGCTTGCTAGAGTGTGTTCAGCAAAAAAACCCTTGTCCCATCAGCAAATTGGAACACAGCTGCATTCCAGTCAATACCAATGCTGGCAGGGCAATACTCTAGCCCAGTAGTAACATGCCACTGTTAGAAGACTGTGTAAAAATCTTTGTGTACAAAGTAATGGGAGGGAAAAATAGAATTGGGAAGAACTGCACATTGTTCTGGAAAAAGCCTCCTGCCACAGTCTTACAGACGTCATTTTCTGGTATCATTTTTAAGAGTTGGAGTTTCTTAAATTTTGTACAAGATAAAATCTTACTGGACCTTGAAGTTTCCCTACTAGAAGTACAGCCATTTCTTAGTAGAATAGAAGTAAGCCCTTTGAATATGTACAAATGGCCTTTCAAAATACATATGCTATAGCCCACTGTGAAAGGAATTAGCTATAAAAATAGAAATTCAAAGGTTTAAAAAGGTTTTGAATAAAGTAAGTCTAAGGTGATAGAAGAAGAAGAAAACAGCAGTTTTCTTCTTCTGCTGAAAAAACAACTCCCAGGACATTGTACTCTACAGGTGTATTATATCACTTTCTAAAAAACTGAGTAGGTTTGCTATTTCAAAAGGTTTTCATTAGGAAGGAAGAGATTCCTTTGGAAAAAAAAACTTCAAATTGACTTGACATGAATGTTATGACACTTAACTTCACCAATCATGAAGAACAATTCTCATCACTTGATATGGAAATCATGACGGTAACAGAGACAAGGATGTCTAAGCCGTGCCATCAGGAACATCAAAAAGCATTAGAATGCAGGTAAGACTGAGCTCCTGAACTAGTGAGAAGAGAACGCAACCAAAACATTTTCCTTTAAGAGTCTTCAGGATGAACAGCAGATCAAATGTTTTCCTGTGAAGTATTTATGAATAGAATTACCCTTTAAAAGAACATTGTTTTCAAAAACCTGTGTCCAGTATCTCTTAGAATGATACAGAGTTCGTATTACTAGAAAAAAGAAAAGCACTTGTTTCCAAACTGTTGTGCTCTTTTAAACGATCTACAATAAAAAGAGTACTTTTTCATGCTGGGCATGATGTTCATTACAAAAAAGCCTTGTGGCACGCTTGGTACTCTAGTGTCTTGATTAGCATAGTTTTTTATTCATTGACTCTTTTTCACCTTGAAATAATGGCGTCTTTGTACTTCTGCAGCATCCATGAAGAATTTCTTGGGTGTCATTTTGTACTCGATCCTAAATGGCAGCTTCTGCATTCTGCCATCCGTCTAGCTTTCCCATTTGATGCAGCTTCTGAGAGGTCTTTTCAGAATTGAGGACTACCTGCAAGAATGATGCTAAATGCATGCATTTTACTCCTTGGTTAATGCAAAAGAGTTTTTCCTTTACAGCATAATAATAATAGGAAAAGAATGATGGTGGATTCAATTCTTATAGTAATACAAAGAGGACTATTATCATCATTAGAAACCAAGCAAGTCATATTTATTGCTCATGCAGTACAACCACTAATGCAAATTACCCTGTAAATTCAAAATGAATCTGTATCACAGGAGTGGATTGAATGTCTCTCTTGATATTTTGCTTAAAGCAGAAAATTAATTCTTTTGACAGCCAACTCATAATTGCAACCGAACTTTCAACTACAGCTTTCAAACAGTGGAAACATGTCTGTTTATAACACGATATAGTACCGTACACATGACCAAAACAGGTCCTAGATGTTCAAATGAAAGAAAAGATCAAAGGACAGATTAATTCATGTCTGCAAGCCCTCAAGAGCGTGCAGGTCAAAAGTCCCCAGAAAACTAGGCCAGTGGCACAAATTCTCGATGTTGGCACCAGCAGAAGCAGCTGCTATCTTTCTAGGATGCAATCTTGCTTACGTCATCCTTCAAAGCAATCTTCTGTCCCCCTGCCCAATATGCCTTCTGCTCTACTCCTTGGACTTCACGTTTGCATTTCTACAGAGTCCTGCAAACGGACTCAAAGTTCAGGTAATAGATTTCCAAGATTTAGAAAGATTGTCTTAAGTCTATTTCTTTCGTATTTCATCCCGTCTAAGCATACTGTAACTTTCTGAGGTGAAATATGTCGAGTATGTCACGTGTAGTTTACATGTTAGTTCTGCTTGACATTAAAACTTCTCACAGACCCCTGGGATGCCTTCCTGCAAAAATATATAGCTGCAAAGAGTGGTTGCACAAAGTTAGAAAGGCCAGAAAACCATGCAAACAACCTAACAGTAGAGGCTTGAATTTCTGAATATAATCTTGCACCATCTAAAGTCAAAATAGAATATTGAAATGATTTTCATCTAATAATGAGCGTGGGGAAGAAAGAATCCAGATAGGCTTTTTTTTTTTTTTGAAACAGTTCCAGGAAATACATGGCCTTAACTTGGAAGTATAGCATTAAATATTTTTATACAGCATGAGTTCTCATTACCTAATCATATGATTTGTAGAACTGAATTGGAAAGTAGGAAATAAACAAAGAAAAATATTCAAGCTATAAAAAATGTGAGTTTAAAATTTTCTTTGTATTTCTGATTAAAACGATGAGGTAGGCAAATGGTTACCCATTATTTTCAAAAGCATCTGGACATAAAAAACGGATCAATTTTGGCGGGACTTGGATGTCAGCTATTCCTGAAAAGCTTTATTTCACTGCTTCCCAAGCCTGATTCAATCCCCTTAAATGCAGCTGTGTTTCAGTTGCTCAGTGAAACTGTCCATCTCATGCATATAGTTTACAAATAATCTGCAGAAAAAGCTAGCTAGATTTAAAGATCTTTTTTCTGTAAATGGCCTTCAACTGATTTCTACAAACACACAGCTGGGATTTCTGCTGTCTTCTTCAGGCCACTTCCTGCAGAGACCTCTCCATTAAATCTGTCTCGTTCTACTAAGAACGCTTCTGGTGATCCAAATTCAGCACTGGGATTGTCCAACTGCATGGAATTACTGTCTGCTAGAGCTGCATACTGAGGGCTTCTGTGTGCAGCATCATGTGAGCCCTGCTAATGTCACCCTGTTGGTATAAACTGAGCTAAGTGGACCTTAAAGGACAAGATTGTGCACTGATTTTGTAATAGAAATTAGGTACTAAGAAGGAGGCGGGAGGATTTCCATGTTTCTGCCTCCAGCTGAAGCAACACTAAATCTCGGTCTTTATCTGAAAAACGAGGTGAATTAACACGTTTGGCATTCATATGCCAAAAGGGTCAGTAATACACTCAGAACTGTCAAAAGAGTAACAATTCCAATCATTACTTTCTAAAAAGAATTCATTTGAAGAAGTCAGGAAGACAGATGAAACATGCAAATATCCTACCCTGAGAATCATTCTGTTGATCTGCACAGGTTTCTTGTTATATTCCCATCTAATGCATTGGTCATGTGTGCTTGTGATGACACAAATACTTGCAAAGCTTACCAGAAAATCACATTCTCTTCAAACAGCAAAGCATTTCTTGATGGTTGCATTTGCTAATTCCATTTAGACTCAATGTTCTTAAGGATCTTTTCCAACCAAAGTTCCAACCACCATTCTCTAAGTCGCACATCCTGATTGTCCTGGTTTAGGGCAAATTTGGCAGAAAACCTCAAAAAGGGCCACTGCACCCTCCCCGCCACCGAAAGCCCACCCACACAGCCCCTCCCCTCAACTGGTGTGGGGAGAGAAGTGGGAAAAAGCTGTTGATTTAACAGGCAAAGCACTTCCCAGCACAAAAAAATGAACAATACCAGATGACAAAACTCATTTGCCGCACTGAAGAGACGACAAATCAGAAAGTCTCTCCTGTGGGTGCTCACTCTGTTATCAATGCCTCCGGCAATGGGGAAGGCTGCTGCCCAGGGTAGGCCCCAGTAGGCCACAAAGTGCAAGTTCCCAGTGCTTCCCAGGTCCCAGTCCGGAGCAGATTTGAAACGTTCCAAGAAAAGGGAAAGGAAAAAAAAAAACCAGTCGAGGGAAAACTCTGCCTCAGCCAGCTAAACCAACTAAAAAGCAAATGCGTGCTCTGTTCTGCTCCGTCAGCGCCCAGACAACACAGTGCAGCGCAGAATGTGGAAGAGTCTTGCTTTTTAAGGAGTGCAGCCTCTGATAAGAAACTCGGTGCTTCTTCTTCTCCCCACCTTTGCTCTCAGAACCAGTCTTGAAGGCAGAGAATATCATATCCAGCATTAAGAGAACAGATGACTGGCGATACAAGCATCATAAAGTCACCCTAGGACACTGCTCCTTTGAGATATGTCACCAGACTATGCTAAGACCAAGTTTTGGAACTGCTCATTAAAATTCTACTCTCACAGTGAAGCTGAGGAGGAAACACAGCTCACTACAGTTACCTTGTGGCATGCCAGTGCTTCCTTTCAATCACAATGGTCTTTGTTTTTAAGTCCCTGACATCACAGGCATCATGAAACATCCTTTGTGCAGGAAGGAAGAAAATATTCTTCTCCTTGATGCTGATGGGTTAGCTGACATGCAAAACAGTTAATTCAAAGGGACAGAGCAATCAAGTCAATAGGAAAACTCACCACAGTTTTGGTTACTCCCCTAAATCCTTACTATCCCAAAATACAAGAACAGCTGTAAAAGCCTTGTGGCTACCTAATTTTTTCCTAGACCTACATGGTGGGGTAAGAGATAAACAATCCCAAACTATGGTAATCCACAACAAAGCATTCTTGACATCATATTCAGGTTCTGCATAGTGAGATCTTCCTCCTGATCAAGTTATTCCATCGCAATACTTTGGGGAGTATCTCAGAGGGCTGGCTGTTGTTTGGTTTGAAAGCATCTTGATCATTCAGGAACCCAGTAGCAAGGACAAAGTTTAAAAGAAGATAGTGCTATGCATTGATTTTCATCTAGGACAGAGATATTTCTACAACACAGAAGGCTGACCTAATGCTTCACGACAACGTGGCTGAAGTGGCATCCTGGTCCCCATAGGTTTTTCTCTTTACTTTTAGCTGCTTTCTTACCAGATTAATGAGCTGAACTAGCTCAAAAAAGAATCAGATAAGTGCCAGAGCTTTCAAACAAACAAAAAAAACCAAAAAAACAAAACAAAAAAAAAATACAAAACCAAAACAGATGCAAAAAGGTGATTTGTAAGTGCATTTGAAAACAGAAGTTTTTTGTACTTTTCATAGATAGATGGCATTCTCTGGAATGATATTGCTCCAATGCTTTGGGTTTGGTTTTGTTTTTGTTTTTTTCCTCAATTCTAAATGTTACACATTCTTTTTTGGCCATTTTAGTAAACTGATTTTCTGATCCATGTGAAAGACAGTCCGAAGTTCCCCTCATTTGCCTCACGACCGTCCCCAGGACAGACATCGGGACCCTGAGGACCCTGACTGGAATGCTGCCATGCCGGTCAGAGAGGAATTCCAGAAATCCTGAGGCCCCTGAGCAGAATTCTGGCCTGCCAAGTGATTGTTGGCAGCTGTGTCTACAGTGACTGCTTCTAGCAGGGCCTGCCAAGGGGCGAGGCGACCTATGGGCCTGCACGTGCTTCGCGACACCAGCCCAGGAATTTTCCCACCTCTTGGCCAGATGAACTTGCTGGGGCAACTGTGGTAGCCGCCCCATGGAAAATCCTTCATCTGCTCCACTACCACCGTGAGGGACGCAGATTGAAGCCCCCCTCCCAAGGACTGAGGCTGAGAGGCCCGTAATTCTGATCCAGGGCTGCTGGCCTGACTGAAGCAGGATGCCTGCTAAGTGTTGCCTGCAGATGTGTTCGCGGGACCTAGACTGGTTTCCTATAGAAACCAGTCCTGAAACAATAGCTCCCACTCACTGCTGATATTGATATTGACTTCTCCTGCTGAGAACATGGACTGTCTGTACCCGTCTTCAATACCATTTTCCCCCTCAGCAATTTCAATAGACTTGCTCTTTATTGTATCTGCTTCCCCTCAGCCATTTCTAGATCTGTTTCCCCCCTCAGCAATGGACTAGAATAGAACCTTGAGATAACCAGGACTTTGAGATCTCCCCTAGGAGAACTCCATTGGCTGGGCTGCGAGGACTTCATCTCTCTCCATTTGGTAGCTGTACTCCCTCTCTCTTTCTCCCCCTCTTTTCTATTCTTTTCCTCTCCCTAATTCCTTGAAGGCATTTGCTGTGGTCATTCTAGAAAGGTGCATTTGTTTGGAGTGATACTGCAATCCCTTTTCCATCTTGTCTTTTGCCCTCCGAGATCAGTTAAGAAAACATCATCCCCCCTTGGTATGAGCGGATCAGAACAATATGTTCTTTCCAGCTGAAATTGGTTCTAGTCAATAGAAGCACACTGGTAGGTAAAAGTAGACTGTAAAAGATAACCTTCAGAATGTATTTCCCATGTCTTCCCATTCAAGCAAGTGAAGAAAGCAGACAGATCTTCAGATAACATGCTCTGCGAATTGAAAGGAATCTTCTTGGAGGCAACTGTGAAACTCACGCAATGAAATACAGATGAGAGAGATGAAAGGGTCACATATGATGTCAAATCTATTCTTTTAATGTTTGAATGAAAGAAGATTTCTTGAAGTACAATCCTACAAAATGAAGGTGAACTTGCAGAAGCAATTGAACTGGGTCTCCTTTAGAAACACAATGTTTTCTAATGAAACTGAGCATTCAGGAAGGCAACCTTGAAATCCAAAGGATTTAGAAAAATACAAATACCAAGACTGGCAGTTCGTTATCTTTCACGGTCTCTTTAAGATAAGATTGATTTGAACTTCCACTTGTAGTAGGTCTGAAGACATTAGGAATGATGCAATATGAAAAAACCAAAACAAAACAACTTTCTCAAAAAGCTTTGAGAAACCAGAGAAATGATGATTTTTAGTGGTTAGGTAGTCCTTTAAAATTTGTCTTGTGGGGAAAGAGATAAAAAACTGACTGAGATCAAATGACTGTGGAGTATATTCCAAAACAGTAATGAAGAAGGTAAGGGGCAAGAGCCTGTTAGAAAAATACTATGCTGGCTTCATCTGTTGAAAGCATTCCAGAATGGTTGAAATTATGAATCATATCTTCTGGGATTAAAAAAAAAAAAAAAAAAAAAAAAAAAAAAAAAAAAAAGAGGAAGAAAACAGAAGGAAAAAAAATATTTTGAACATATTTTTCCATTCCAAGATGGTATAATGGCTTTATTTCATTTTGTTCCTATGACCGGTTAATAGCTTATGAAGTGTTTAGCAATAGAGAGTGAGAGTCTTCACACTAGCCATACCATTTGGATGTGTCTCTTTTACTTTCTAGAGCAGCAGATATGGTTTAGCACTCCACAATTCAGTCCCCAAAAGTGAGTAAGGGTGGCAGATTTAACCTAACTGCCCAGTCCACCAAAATGCCTAATTATCTTGAAAAATGCTTTGCTCTATCTCATTATCTGGACATGTCTCTCTAGCTCCACTTTGAGCTTCTTGATCTTTCATCTACAGGATGAGATCCAATTTAGCTTAGCAAGGATGTAGCCTTTCCAAACCATATCTTTTACCTTCTGTATTCTTACAAGTACATTTCTACCGCAGGGACCAGTTTGGAAGATCCTAGTTGTTTTATTCCTTAGATTATGTTGCTGCATTAATTAGCTCTTCTTTGAAGTTTTTTCCCTGCTCAAGTATAGGGTCAGTGCTGAAATGATTGTGATGCTAACTCCTTATGATATATTCTGCAGGCTTACAGAGTATGCAGCAAAGTTTTCTCTTCTTCTGAGGACATTCTACTCTTTTGATGAGAAATGCTGAAGGTCTGACTTCAGTTGCAAAGGTATCTGATTGAAAGATTGCAAAATTGTTAAGTCTAGTAACAGCAGGAAAAGCGTGCTCTTGCTCTGTATGTAAATGTCGTGTCAGCTGCTGTTGGGATAAAAAGCATGAGCATAAGCAAAGATATCTGCATGGATAGAAAAGAAAGAAAGAAGATATTTGTTGTGATTTCTGCACTAAGGAGCAAGAAGAAGCATGAAGCGCTAATTTCAGTGGCTAAGACAGTATCATCCTTGGGCCAGTTCTCTTCAACATCTTTGGAACCACTTGGACTCGGCACTTGAAGGAATATTAAGCAAGTTTGCCAGAGACGCTACATTGGGAGGAGCTGTCAACTAACTCCCTTGAGGCCAGTGAGACACTGCAGGGAGATCTTGACAAATAAGAGAGATGGGCAATTATGGCTGCTCGGGAGTCTATGCACAAATCACGAAAGGGGTGGGACTGCAGGGGAAGGCGTCCCAAGCTGTTGTATTTTCCAGCATCAGTCTCATGACATGCTTATGACAGTGGGAAGATGCCAGCAGCTCACGTCCCCAGCAGCAGAAAAACAACTTGATGTTACAACTTACTTGAAAAGCTTTTTGACCAATCCCACAAAGCAAAAGCATATTGACAGTAGTTCTTTCCGATCCCTAGAAGCACACAGAACTTTGGTTCAAAGAACGCTTGCTTGTTTTGAATAAAAGACCTGCTTGTAAGCCTTAAGATAGAATGCACAGAGCTCCATTATTAAGCTTAGAACTTCCTAACATCTGGCTAGATCTACTTTGCTGTAGCTTAGGGAGTTCTTCTTGTCAAGCGTTAATACACAGGCCATTGTTCTATTTGTCCTTACTTCTCTACTTCTTCTATCATTTTTCTGCTGACAAACCTTATGACTACTGCTTAGCTCCAAGCACAGTTCTGTTGTCTCTGAGGCCTGCCTTTTGCAGCTTTCCCAAAATCCTCTGTTTTCAAGGATTCCCACAGGCAATCCCCAACCTTCGGGAGTTGTGAGATGGCAAGTGCTGGATTCAGCACCTGGGACAGGGCAATCCTGCTCTGTGTGTGTATAGACTAGGGAGCCAGAGGCTGAAAGGAAGCCAGGCTCCTGGCCAATAGCAAGCTAAATGTGTATCAGCAGTGCCCTGGCAGCCAGGAGGGCCAAGCCTGTCCTGGGGTGCATCAGGCACAGTATCACCAGCTGGGCAAGAGAGGGCATTGTCCTGCTCTGCTCTGCTGTGTTCTGGGGCGGCCTCACCTTGAGTGCTTGGGGGCAGTTTTGGGTACCACAATGAAAAAAGACATGAAGGTATCAGAAAGTTCTCCAATGAGGTTTACAAGGACAGAACTGGAGGAAATAGCATGCAGCTGAGTCAGGGGAGGGTCAGGTCCGGTATCAGGAAAAAGTTTTTTAACCAGAGGATGGCTGGGCACTGGAAGAGTCTCTCCAGGGTGTGCTCACAGCATCACACCTATCTTGAGTTCAAGAACCTTTGGGACATTGCTCTCAGGCATCTGGTGTGATTCTTGAGGAAGGTCCCATGCAGGGCCAGAAGCTGGACTTGATGCTCCTGACGGGCCCCTTCCAATTCAACTGATTCTACCACTCTATGATTCTGTCCTGGCCACTCAAGGTATATTGCTTGATCTCACCACATTTTGACCTGCTCTTGTTGGTCAGAATTTGTCACTACTGCCTAATGATATTTACCACAAAAGACAAAGGGCCTTTTCTCAATTTTCTCAAGAAAGTTGAAGATGCACCCTAGAATCCTAAAAAAGTCTTTTCCTTGAAACAACACTGTCTCCTGCCCACTATTCTTTCCAGATCTTAAGGAGAAAGAAGGCAAAATCAGGGGATGTATAACAATGAAGCACTGTCAAGTTTCCGGACCTTTAGCAGTATATTTGTACTTCCACTATTCTTTTCTATAAAATCACGTTTTTGTAGAGCATGTCATTTTCTAGCAAGACACATTTTTGCAACTGAGCCCATCAGTCTCTGTGAGAATATATTGTCAAAAGCACAAAACATATGAATGGGCAGTGGCAAGTGAGGGGAAAAAACAGTATGGGAAGCAGCTCCGTGATACTACAGTAAGACAAGGAGGAGGAGGTGTTCCAGTTGACAGAGCAAAGAATCCCCCGCAGTCCCTGGAGATATCCTAGTGAAACAGGTTGTCTCCCAGCAGTCCCTAGAGAACCATGGAGGAACACATACCTACAGTGCAGCTGCTGGTGGGCTCCATGCCACAGCAGGTGAAAGTGCCTTGAAGGAAGCTGCAGCTTGCAGAGGGAGGGCCAGAAAACCATCCTTGACCTCTTCTTTAGCGGAAGAGTATGTGCAAATGTTTAACAGCTGCTAACTCGAATCTATCCTCTTTCCAGTTCTTGTCGTAGGTAAGTAGGACAATACAAGAATTAGAAGCCTAAACTGTTTTGCATGAGGCTCCCATTCTCTCTGCCACTCCCTTAAAATTTACTTTGAGATGAAATAGAACTCATGATCAAGTTCCTAAGGCTTGATGGTCAGGCTTCTCAGAAAACAGGGAGTGCAAAGAACTCTTGTCACTGTCATTTTTTTTCATGACATTTTTTTCAATTTAACTTTTTTAACTAAAAAAGTTAAATTACTCTTTTCTAAGAACTTACGAAAATCAACTGGTAGAGGTGGTGAGAGTGAAGAGTATAAGTAAGCTGGAAAGAGACTATCATGTAGCTGCCTCATCTGCATAGAAGTTTTTTTACCAGGAACTCTGGACTTTTAAACAGATTTAGGACACAAGAGTTATCTCTGGGAATGTTTTAGTAAGTCTAGAACATTCATCTTTAAATAGCTCAATCTGTTTTACCCTTATGACTTACGTTTTAAATTTTATTTGAGGAGAAATATTTGCCATTCAGATCATTTCAAGTTCTGAAGCATTTCAGTTGTTGACAGTTTTTGCTGTCTCCTGAGGGCAGGAAAATAGTCCTGGAACCAATACTGAAAGAAACTAGATGGAAAAATTAGTTTTCCTCATTCTTTTCTGTCTATTCTATGAGGCACAAGAGCAAAACCACTGCTATGAGTGAGAGTTGCCTTACCACTCATGGATGACAACCTTGTAGTGAGTAGTCTGTTATTTGCACACATTTCTGATGCTGGTTGTTACCTGTTGTGCAGAAAGATCTGTAAACTATTTTCACGGAAAGACATTCCTGAATTGCTTCACTTATCTCTGAAGCAGAGAACTAAGCTGGCACTCTACTTCGGAGATCTTCCTGTGCTCGCCCCCAAACCCGTTTCCTTCAAATGCAATTTACTTTCAACCAAAGCACTTCATTACTTCATCAGGTAATCTCTTGTTCTTAATGTTCGGGGGACTGTTTTAAAAGGGTAAGAACATCTTCTAGTAAGAAGGTAGAACGTCTGTCTTAAGTAGTAGACATCACTGGGCTTTGGTTCATGCATCATAAAAACAGCAAGGAATGTCGTTTGCAATCAATAGATGGGTTGGGGAAACCGGCCACAAGTTTAGGAATTTTTCTCCAATTAATTATGCTTTAAAATTTGGCTCTTAGCATTTCAAGTGTGTTTTATTAAAACAATCAACTATTTATTACCTGTACCACAACGAAGCACAATCAGCAGTGCTTGTGCATCCTTCAACAATTCCAAGAAGAAGAATGGTCTGAGCCTCCAGTGTAGCTCATTACCATAAGTTGGAAAAAAGTTCTTGGACAGCTTTCTTTTGCATCCTTCCAAACCTTATGCAGCACTTCCTGGCCAATCTAACTTTTTCTTTTCTCCAGGAGCTGGTAAGATCTCGAGTACCTTCATGAAAAACGTCGTGGGACGCTTGCTGTGCTGGCAGAGTTCCTTTTTGAGATAATGCCTGGAAAAGCTTTTCGCTAAGGTCTAGGCGGCAAGAGACGCAGAAGACGGGCATAGGCAGCTGTCCCAAGGTAGGTGCCGCTCCCGGGCGGCTTTCGGCAGAAGCCGCGGTTCGGAGCGCACCGCGACCGGCAGAAAGCTCTGGGCGCGAAAAAGCCGCTTCTTCGCCTCCGGCAGCCGGAGTTCTCGGCCGATGCGGAGACGTCCAGAATGATGCCGCACAGCACTGGGATTAAATGAGCAGCTCTCAAACTGAGGGAAAACGATAACTAACCACTTTCCAACAATTTCAACTTACATTACCATAAGTAGGGAAAAAGTTCTTGGACAGCTTTCTTTTGCATCCTTCTAAACTTTATGCAGCACTTTGTGGTCAATCTTACATTTTCTTTTCTCCAGGAGATGGTAAGAACTCGAGTACCTTCAGGACAACCGTCGTGGGACGCTTGCTGTGCTGGCAGAGTTCCTTTTTGAGATAATGCCTGGAAAAGCTTTGCGCTAAGGTCTAGGCGGCAAGAGACGCAGAAGACGGGCGTACGCAGCTGTCCGAAGGTAGGTGCCGCTCCCGGGCGGCTTTCGGCAGAAGCCGCGGTTCGGAGCGCACCGCGACCGGCAGAAAGCTGTGGGCGCGAAAAAGCCGCTTCTTCGCCTCCGGCAACCGGAGAGCTCGGCCGATGCTGAGACGTCAAGAACGAAGCCGCACAGCACCGGGATTAAGAGAGCAGCTCTCAAACAGAGGGAAAACGATAACTAACCACTTTCCAACAATTTCAACTTACATTACCATAAGTAGGAAAATTTTCTCAAACAACTTTCTTTTCTATCGTTCTTAGCCATTTGCAGCACTTTCTGGTCAATCTTACATTTTCTTTTCTCCAGGAGATGGTAAGAGCTCGAGTACCTTCAGGACAACCGTTGTGCGACGCTTGCTGTGCTGGCAGAGTTCCTTTTTGAGATAATGCCTGGAAAAGCTTTTCGCTAAGGTCTAGGCGGCAAGAGACGCAGAAGACGGGCATAGGCAGCTGTCCCAAGGTAGGTGCCGCTCCCGGGCGGCTTTCGGCAGAAGCCGCGGTTCGGAGCGCACCGCGACCGGCAGAAAGCTCTGGGCGCGAAAACGCAGCTTCTTCACCTCCGGCAACCGGAGAGCTCGGCCGATGCGGAGACGCCCAGAATGATGCCGCACAGCACTGGGATTAAGTGAGCAGCTCTGAAACTGAGGGAAAACGATAACTAACCACTTTCCAACAATTTCAACTTACATTACCATAAGTAGGAAAAAAGTTCTTGGACAGCTTTCTTTTGCATTCTTCTAAACTTTATGCAGCACTTTCAGGTCAATCTTACATTTTCTTTTCTCCAGGAGATGGTAAGAGCTCGAGTACCTTCAGGACAACCGTTGTGCGACGCTTGCTGTGCTGGCAGAGTTCCTTTCTGAGATAATGCCTGGAAAAGCTTTTCGCTAAGGTCTAGGCGGCAAGAGACGCAGAAGACGGGCATAGGCAGCTGTCCGAAGGTAGGTGCCGCTCCCGGGCGGCCTTCGGCAGAAGCCGCGGTTCGGAGCGCACCGCGACCGGCAGAAAGCTCTGGGCGCGAAAAAGCCGCTTCTTCGCCTCCGGCAACCGGAGAGCTCGGCCGATGCTGAGACGTCAAGAACGAGGCCGCACAGCACTGGGATTAAATGAGCAGCTCTCAAACTGGGGGAAAACGATAACTAACCACTTTCCAACAATTTCAACTTACATTTCCATAAGTCGGGAAAAAGTTCTTGGACAGCTTTCTTTTGCATCCTTCTAAACCTTATGCAGCACTTTCAGGTCAATCTTACATTTTATTTTCTCCAGGAGATGGTAAGAACTCTAGTACCTTCATGAAAAACGTCCTGGGACGCTTGCTGTGCTGGCAGAGTTCCTTTTTGAGAAAATGCCTGGAAAAGCTTTTCGCTAAGGTCTAGGCGGCAAGAGACGCAGAAGACGGGCATAGGCAGCTGTCCCAAGGTAGGTGCCGCTCCCGGGCGGCTTTCGGCAGAAGCCGCGGTTCGGAGCGCACCGCGACCGGCAGAAAGCTCTGGGCACGAAAAAGCCGCTTCTTCGCCTCCGGCAACCGGAGAGCTCGGCCGATGCTGAGACGTCAAGAACGAAGCCGCACAGCACTGGGATTAAGTGAGCAGCTCTCAAACTGGGGGAAAACGATAACTAACCACTTTCCAACAATTTCAACTTACATTACCATAAGTAGGAAAATTTTCTCAAACAACTTTCTTTTCTATCGTTCTTAGCCATTTGCAGCACTTTCTGGTCAATCTTACATTTTATTTTCTCCAGGAGAATGTAAGAACACGAGTACCTTCAAGACAACCGTTGTGGGACGCTTGCTGTGCTGGCAGAGTTCCTTTTTGAGATAATGCCTGGAAAAGCTTTTCGCTACGGTCTAGGCGGCAAGAGACGCAGAAGACGGGCATACGCAGCTGTCCGAAGGTAGGTGCCGGTAGCAGGATTCTTTTAACAGAAGCCGCTCTTTGGCGGGCTCTCTTACCTTTATAATGGGTTTTGCTGGAGGAAGTCGCTTTTTCGTTTCCGGGAATACCTAGAGAGCAACACTAGCTTAAGACGCGATTGGCACCATTATGTGGAGTTTTGCTCGTTCCAGCAGGAATAACTGCGTTCTTCCTTACGCTAGGTGGCGATGCTTATCAAGGTTTGGCTGCTTTTAATCATTTGGGGTGCTGGATGTTCAAACGACTTATCGTAACTTCTTCTATTTTAAGTCAGGTGCTCACTGACGTAGATCCTATTAGATATAGCACACTGCAAATAGGAGCTGAAATCGATTTATTGTTACTAGCACATGGGTACGAGTGTTAGGAATTTTATAAGGAATATGTTGCATGAATCTTTTTGACCATTCTGCGGCCATTCATACGAAACTCACACAAGTACAAGACAATATGAAGAAATTGACTGGGAACGAGTGGGGTTTGCATCAATGGTTTGAGGGATGGGAAAGAACTGGGTGGTTGAAAGATCTCGTAAATGGAGCTTTGTTTTTACCAGTAGTCATTATTTCATTGCTTTGTGTTATTCCATGCATGGTGAAACTGGTGTGCCTCTTGCTAAAAATGACATTGGAAAAGATCTGGCTGGTGCAAGAAGAAGGGGCAATTGTGACAATGTATCTGAACCGCTTAGACTACGGGCTGCACCAGCCATCCAGCGTGGAACGGTTCTTCTCAGAATTTTCTCAGGGCCCTCTGGAATTCATCAAGACATAAGCCTTGCTAAAACAAGAGAGGAAAAGCTGAGAAACTAAATTCCAAGACCACAAGAACTCCAAAACAGGGGCGGGGGAGGGGCAAAGTACCTGGACTGTAAGGAAACACATCTTCTGAGAGGTGCACCCAGAATGCGTGGACAAGACAAAGGCACCAATAAGAAAAGCGTGACTAGCGTGTGCCGAGAGTCAGAATGAGTAAGTGCATCATGTAAGCCGTCAACGGCTTCTGCTTAATCCTCTTGGTCCATTGTGCAGGAGTCCTGAATTTCCCATAAGTGCTACTTACTAAAAGGGTTCTGATTTTAATGCTAGAGTTACTGTCTATACGATGATTCATGGGAATAGTTCTTTCAAATCCTTCCCTTGCTGACATCAGTCAGTTTCATCTTTTCCTGAATGTACTGCTGGCTATACATAAGTTATGAATAGAAGGGAATGAGTTTTAGGGATATGTTGCAAGGAAATAGATTGGTAGCTCTGCTTCCATTTCCATTGTCTAAGAAGAATTCTGAATATTTTTGGCCCTTTCATAGACCTCTGACTCGATTAGCATCAGCAGGGAGGGACATTTAATTGGTTTTTCTCCTTTTTAGAGAGAAGCTAATGAAAAAGTTTCACCAGAATCAGAGCAGGCTGCGTAACAAGAAGAGGGTCATGGAAAGGCGCCAATCCTATCCTCTTAGTATTGCTAGTTGTGATTGGACTTCAATGAAATGTGTCAACTCTGTGTTCCTGGGTATCACATCAGTAACAGGTACTTCACCTGCTGTACTTCTCTCCTAAAGCTAAGAACAGAATCCCAAATAATCTTGATTCCAAGGTCCCAATTCACCCTGTGATGCTGACAGGTGAAAAAGGAGTGGAAGGTGCACCAGTAAATGAACTTGAATGGCCTATCTAAATCAGCAGCCACTGATTTCCTGAAGGCCTTAACAGGTCAGTTGCCCCTATTTTTCTTGGGGTTCTTTTATTCTTTGGTCATGTTTTTCTTGGGATTCTTTAAATCCTTCCACACCAGTTCAGCCTCTGCTCTCAAATCCTTTGCTGTCATTTAAAGTATCTCAAGAGCCTGGAAACCTGTTGTCGTTATTTATCAACCCATTATTCCCTTCCAAAGGTTGTTTGCCTCAAGTCTCATTCTTGCTGATTTTCTGCTAGTTCATTGTCAGATGGCAGCAGGTGTTCTGTAAGAGCAAGTACACGATCCTATAGCTTGCCTTTCTTTTGATTTGGCCTGTCTAGAAAATGGAATGACTGAACATCTCCAACAGGATTTTCTCTCCCCATTGTGTTTCACCGCAAGGGCAGATGCCAATCATCTACCTAAACTCTTGGTGGTGAAGAAACTAGTGGTATGCTGTTGCATATAGGTAGAACTTTCTGAAAGGAAGGCCTTGTAAAACCATGGCTGAGGCCCGTTACTTTGGCTAAGTAGAAAATGACTAGGGGAAAGTGAGACAGCTGAATTAGAGGTAGATCAAGAAGTTCTAGAAGCATTGCGTGTTCACAGCGTGGTGTATGACGGTTGGTTGAATTATGTTTGTTGTGGCTTAAAGCTATGCAAGTGATAAAGGCCTGATTGCTTCAAAGGCCTGGCTTTTGCAAGAAAGCGGTTCTCCTTTGCACCTGCCTGGGGACTCTGCGTCACTACAGACCCTCACGCCCAGTTTGCCAAGGAGATGATGAGTAGGAATGTTGCAGAGCTGCTGTGTGCATATGAAAGGAATGGCAGAGAGTGAAGCCGTGGACAATTTCTGGGCTATAGTACAATGCTGCTGCATTGGTGCCAGTTTAGTCGGTTTTCCATCAGTGGCATTTCTGTCTAGAAGTACACTGCCCAGAGTCTTTCTAGCATTTGATGCCATTTCCTTACTGCCATTAATACCTTCCTTCAGTTTCAAGGATGAGAGAATCTTTACAGGATTTTGAAGATCCCTGTTAGGAAACACTATGCCAGAGGAGTCATCACTCCCTTTTCTTTTGCCTCCTTTGTAATTTTTATAGACTCATTTCACATTTCTGCTAATGGCAATAAGAATACTGAGACTACTTAGCAGGGTTGACGCTCTCAGCTGCTTTCCTCTTTCCTACTGCTTCATACCCTATGTGACTTGATGGCCTCGTTTTGCAACCAGCATTTTGCTGTGGTTTGCTAAAACCTGGCATGCACTGCCAACTCCCAACTTGTGTGTTGGCATTTCAGGGGCTTTGATGGGTTCCTTTCTGAGATTGCCATGCACTGGACTTTCACAGTCACAAAGACTTCATCCACCATCAGTCGAATTTCAGTATTTAATACTCTTTCCTGGAATGTAGGCAACCTAGCAGCAAGTACTAAATTTGCTGCAAGCCCTGTCTTCCCAAAGGACCATTCAAAAAGTTTGCTTTTCCCCTCTGACCAATCTGCCAGTATTTTGATGGAGAATTTGCTACCTTAATAGAACCTCTTAGAAGGGATCTCATGGCAGACAACATCTCAGGCTTTCTTGAAATACTGGCTCCTTTGGATCTCAATTCTATTCAGAGTGCATTTAAGATTTTTTTCCACTGAAGCCATTCAACAATGCCTCTTCTCTTATAAAATGTGATGCAGGTGAGAAAGATGGATCCCCGTGAAAGGTTCTATTGATATCAAAATTCGTGCCCAATGGACTGTGCTGGTGGAAATCAAATACTAGTCTAGTATTTTGAATCCAAATAATTCCTCCCAATCAGGCCCGACAGGATTGTTTGGCTTTGAATCTGAGCACGTGGACAGTAGTGGATGGTCCACAGGTTGAAAACAGTGTCGATTCTTCTCCTTCTCCATTGATGGCTCAGAGACTGAAAAGGCAGCTACAAAATGGTAAATACATCCCTACAGATTCAAAAATTGTTCTTCTTAATTTGCATCTCCACCATAAAAACAGATGCTTAGAACTAAATTACCAATGGGAATTTTATAGCTTCTCAGAAATGAAACAGGACCTGGCTAATGGGCCTTAGCAGTAGCTACAAGTTTTTCAGCACAAGGCATCTCAAAAGTATTTTAACCTTACAGTACTTTTCTGTCTTATGCTTTCATCTCAAGGATGCAGGAAAGAAAATAAACACAACAAAAAAAAAAAAAACAACAACAAAACAAGAAACCCCACCAAATTGATAATAAGCAAAATCAGTGACATATATAGAAACAGATCCCATGGTTTTTAACTTCCAAACTTGTCTTCTCAGCACACTCTCTACAATGGAATTGTTTCCCTATCTGCCTTGAAACATTTTGCAGCAAAAACACTCTAAGGCCCTGCTGGGTGTTTTGTTCAAAAATCACTTCTTCTGGTTTTCTGTCCATAAGCGGAGTAACGTGGCTGTGCTGGCAGCTGACCAAAGGAGGTAGGAAGAGTAATCATCATCCACAACACTGGGGCTAAAGAAATTTCCACAGAAAATTACCTGCCCTAGTACTTGTTCACGTGTTGGGTTGAACGTTCAGAATCTGTTTCCATTTTCCCCATTCATAGAATGTTCTATTTCACAGAATTCCAGCCCCTCAAACATCAGTCCTGCCAGAACTGCCCGCCATAGGGGGCTGTCATAGGGGATCTACTAATGTCCACTGACTCTTACCAATACTGGTAAGAGTGCTTGTCACTGTTGCAGATCAAGAACTTTTGAATAGTTTGGATTCATGCTCTTTGAGGGGTTGAAAACAAGAAAAGAATGACTAGATATTTCCATGATCAAATCCCCTGATGGAATAAAAATAGGAGCATAATAAATGTATTCATTGTTCTAAGAAGGGAGATGAAGGCTCCAAATGATTACTTGCATACTTCCTGTTCTAAATCCCTTGTTATCTGGCAAATTGCAAAAGATTCCAGGCTTTTGCCAAAATGCAAACCAGGTTAAAATGTGAAGCCTTACAGTTTACTGGATATAAAACTTCATCATCCATTTTTAAATCTTTGAGATTGTTATGTACTTCCTATTACTACCCTGAGGTTTAGAGCTGTAATTCAGAGAGAAAAGAATGCTATCTTGAATTCATTCTAGCAAATCGGCACTCTCATCTTGTCGGCACTCTCTCCTCTTGCTTTTCACTTCTGAAACTCTGTACGGAAGAGTGCATTAATGCATAGAGCTCTGCATCAATTCTTTACAACAGTTTCCCCTGTAATTCTTCTTTCAAGGCAAACCTATAAAAATCCACACTTTCTTACCCCACTTCTAAAATTCTATTGAGAAGCAAAAAAAAAAAAAAAACCCATCAAACCACTAAATCACTGCTCCAATAAAAAAAGCAGTCCATTAACTGTTTTCTTAACAGGTTTTTACCTTGTATTAATATGGCAACCTTTTCTTGCTCTTCTAGATTAGAACCAAATTCTTACAGCATATAAGGAAACATAGGTTTACAGTATCTGATTCTTAGATACAGAAGTCCAGCAAGGAGTTCAGACCTCAAAAGAAGTGTCTGTACAACAAGATTCAGCACAACGTTGAGACATATTAGCTATTTTTCAAGAAAAGCGGCCAAACTGAAACTTTTTAGACTTCTCTACAATCATGCCTGCCTGCTTCCAGAACCTGACCTTCGTTGCTGGAAACTAGCTGCAATGTTACTGTAAACAATGCTGTGAATGTAGGACATCGTCATTCTTCTCTTCCATTGAAAACCTCAAGTGGAGTCGCGTCACTTCTCTTCAAAATTCTGTATTTCCTTGCAAACTGGTCAAATAAGGATCAATAAAGCGTTCTGTTCATTCAGTTTAAACCTAATGTTCAAAATGAAAAAAAAAAAAATCCATTCAGATATGGTCTGCAATAATACAGTAGAAGAGAAGATGAACCAGACTGGCCTACAACAGAAAGAAGTGAAGCAGAATTTGGGAATTTGGAAGACCTTATGATGAATAATTCAAATAAATAAATAAAAAAAATATTGACTGCCCAAATTCAATCAGTGATGCACAGACAGAGAAAAAGTACTAATTACTACTAATATTTCTTTCATTCTCAGACAAGAAGTTCAATGATCCTCTTGAATGCACGGAAGATTCTTGGAAAAGACAGCAGCCTTCTTCTTCACAACATACTCCTCAGAACTCCAGGAGACAAATCATTTGAGCTGTGAGGATCTTTCTCTCTGTAAAACTCCCAGGGCATAGCCAATATTCTATTCCTTTAGGGATCCTGGCCTCCCTGGGGGAGTGCTGGATAGTCTACATCCCGGTACATCAGCCAGACACTCCACCTTATTTCCCATGGCTACTGCAGCAAGGACATCATCTACACTGGCTTTCTAGCCAAAATATATGCAAGGCACAACAAAGAACATAACCAAAACCTTGAGCACAGCTTATGGGTTTTGAATGAAAAATCTCAGGATGGCAATACTGGATCTTCTGATCCAAACCATCAGGAAACATTTCTTTAGAGGTGTTGGGAAAGATGAAAGTTTGACAAGAAAGTCTCACAGATATGTATGCTTGGCAGAAAGATTTTTCAATGTGGAGTCTGAAGAAGGAATAGAGTTGGAAGCAAGTTTTGATCTAGAAGAAAAGAATTGCTGAGCCAGTCTTACTGGATAACCGAGGAGACGTTCGTTAGAAGAGGGTTTTATGACTTACAGCAAAGGATAAACCCACCCCAAACAAGATGTTTTTACCAAGTAGGAAGCTAGCACAGGCAAACAAGTCAGCAAATGCTGCAAGCAGAAAAAGCTCTCCAAATTTTCCACTGTCAAGAAAACTGAAAAACAACTTTCCACTTCAACTTTAATATACTGACTTTTAGTGAGTGGAGAATAGCAACATATGGTAATTAGAGTCGTTAGGATAGGCTATAGATAATAGTTAAGGAATAGATTGGTTCTACTGTATGAAGATGCTCAGCAAAGTGCCAAAACCAAAGGGTCTCCAGGCCTGCCTGCAGCTAGAGCTGACAGCTGTAGGCACAGGCTCTGTTGCCCACTACCCTGGACTGCTGCAACGTCTTGGATGGAATAAACTGCATTTTGGAGAGCCGCCTGGACTCTCACATCCCTCCTTTAGGCTCTTCCATGGAGGTGAAAAAAGCCTCTGGGTGTTGTACAAAAAAACAGCTATGTAATCTAGAGTTGCATGACCCAATATTTCTATTGAACTGGAACAATTTTTATCAATATTATGGATCCACTTCTTTTCAGTGCGTTTGGTCAAAAACATAAAGCATCGTTTAAAAGACATTCTTGGATGCGTACTAAGTACTACGAATTAGTTAAGGTGTTGGTTTGGCATGGCTTGGTTTTTGGTGGGGAGGGAAGAAGCCAGCCACAGAAGTGATTTTTTGTGCAAAGCTCCTAGAAGCTTCCTCCATGCCTGGCAAAGTGAATCCCTGCTTGGCACTAAGAACAGACATGCTGCTCAGCCAATTACAGAAGCTGGTAGCGCCTTGGTGATATATTGAAGAAGGAAATCAAAACTGCAGCCAGTTAACTTTGAAGTTGGGAAATTTTTAGGTTGGCACCTCTTCTGCTTTGAAAGACAAACCAGTGAGACACTCTGTTGCAGTGTGTGTTTATTATTGTACTGCAGTTCTAGTAGTCCGTTTTCTAAGCCTTCCTATTTTGTGCTGTTATAGCATATGTTCTTATGAATGGATTGTTCCTTTCCCCCCAGTATTGTTGGCTTTTGCCCTAGCTGTCCCTCTCCCCAAAGACCTGCCCTTTTGTTCCCTGTTCCTTCTCCCATTGAACATCAACCCCTCCCCAAGCCTGCCCCTTTCTCTAGAAACTTCCCTCTCAATTTTGTACCCTTCAAAACCCCATTGGTTTCTTCAAGTTATTCTCCTCCCCTGTGGTCCCCCTACTGGTTTCAACATTGTATTCCCCTACTTGTCTTCCACCCCCAGTTTCTCCCAGTTGGTTAAAGATTGTATCCTCCCCTGGGACCTTCCCCCCATTTAGAAGTTGATGGGTGCCTTTGAATCAGTGTCTTTCTGTCCTTGACCCTCCAGGGAGTAAACTGAAAAATATGCAGAAGACCTCTCCCTGTTCCTTGTCCCTGCCCTCAGCGCAGTTCTATCCCCAAGGCAGTCCACCTGTGCCGTAGAGCAGCTGTGCCCTACAGCTGCAGCCCGGATTCGACAGCTTGCTTGGGGCGGCCCACTCTCGCTGTCGGTGTCGGGAGCTAGTTGGGCTGAAGAAATCCAGCACCGCAGCAAGACTCCAAGTCAGAAATCCAGTTTATTAGGAAAAGGGGGAAAAACCCAAATCCATGCAAGAGTACAAAAGAAAAACCACTGACAGAGTCAGAATACAAGCTGACGTCCTGCTAGTTAGGGTGGTGAAAGCAGTTTGGATGAAATGGTCTTGTTGAAGTGGTGATTCTGTAGAAACCATCTGGTAGCTCTCGTCCTCTGGAAAACCAGTGGCTAAGGGTGGCCGTTCCTCTGGCAATGCAGTAGAAATGGTGCTTCTTGCCTTCCAAAACCCAGATGATATCCAGGTGGGGATACTTAGCTCCTACCCCCTGGGCAGAGCATCTCCCAATGGGCTGATATCATTCTGAGTCATGATGTGGGTCCTTGATTACCCGTGAAACAGAAATGGCTCCTGGAGGGAGTTATCTCTGAGTCATGTGGCAAGACATTGATGGGCCCATTAACAGGAGAGAAGGAAAAAACGATGCCACCCCTGGTTTCCGCAGTTCTTGAGGGTGGGACTAGGATGCATTTTGATATTGTAAGCTAGGACAATACAGGATGCAGGTTTTTGCATTTGCAGGAAGTTTGTATGGATTTGAAAAGTATCCTCATAGCAGAAGCACAAAAGTATTCTCATACCCCTTTGAATTATCTTCAAATGAAGCAATTCTCCCAATAACCTAACGCATGAATGTCTTGCAAGTGAGTTGAAGGAACATGCCAAAGATAAGTAGTGTTCAACTGCAGAGAATTGTTTAGGGACATCATACCCTAATATTTTAAATCAGAAAGCATGGATGGACGGGTCTTTTTTCCTTAGTTGACTACAGAACCAGCGGTCCTTTGCAGGAGGGTGTTTGGATTTAGGATGACACTGGCAACTAAGAGCATGGCTACACAGAAGGTGCTACTTTTAGACCAGAACATTCAACTACTAAAGGCAGATAGGAGAATAGCTGATTAGTGACAGCTCCGACAGGAGGAGTCTGCGGCTTACCCCGTGGGAACAATAGTAGCACATTTCAATTTTAGAAAACCATTCATTTCAGAGGACCAAGCATCAGTGAAAAGAAAAGGTCGAGTAAAGACATCCTAGTGCTCTTCTGATCAGAAGCATCTTCCTCCATATGAGAGTATTTAGGAAAGGACAGTGCGTTCATAAGGAAAGGTGTGCCAGTTACAAAACCTGCAGAACAAGGCAAGACAAACTTATATATTTTATTTGCTATTTTTATTTCACCTGCTAAAAAATGATTTTTTTAAAGACTGAATTTTATGAATTCTGCAAAGCTGTCTTTTTGAACGTCTTCCTACCCGTATTAAACACCGAGGTGACAAAGAGAGCAGCAGTGGAAGGAAAGCTGGTCCATCTCCCCCTCCTTGTAGCTTTAGGCCAGTGAGCGATTAGAAGTCGGTCACTTCATTTGAGATAAATAGCTTTACCAAGAGAGAATATTATCCAGCCTTGATCTTTCCTTTGGAGCTGATCCACTTTGTAGTCATCAATTCTTGACTCAGTTGGGGAGAAACAATGGCATTACGGCCATGGATGTTAGAGTGCGCTGATGGGAAATGAAGTTTTCATCTTCAGGTCCTTGCTTCAGTAAATATTCCAAATTCATCAGAAAGAAAATTCGAAGACCAGGAATCCCCACTCAAATGACCTACTTCAAATAGTCTGCACGCATAAAAGACATCAAGCAGGTGCTCTCATCTGTTAGGGGAATACCCAGCCAGTATATTATTGTCTAGTTAGGAGGCAATAATTTTGGAAATCATTGAATTTTTTGTATTGCAAGTGAATGGTCAACACATTTTATTACTGGATAAGGTAAAATCATGTCTTCTGCATCCTTTCAGAGAGGAAGCTTACCTGGATCTAAAGCTGCTCAGCTCCATGATGGGATGATTTGTCTTCAAAGGGAACTCTAGTCTTCGTTTTTTTGGATTGCTTCCATAGCTTTTCACTCACTCTTCAAGTACCTGTTAAAATGTCCTCTTATCCCATGCAAATTTTTATGGGCATAGTCACTGAATTGGGAAGTATTCCATAAAGTCCACAGGCCTTGTTGAGATGGACGCACAGGTCTCAAGGGTGTTAGCAGATGTTATTCTGAGGCCACTCCTGATCATGTTGGATGGATCATGGTGACTGAGGAAAGTGTCCAAAGACTGGATGAAAGCAAATGTCACCCATCTTCAAAAAAGGCAACCAGGAGGACTCAGAAAAGTACAAGCCAGCCAGCCTCATTTGGATCCCCAGGAAGTTGATGGAGTAGCTATTCCTGGAAAGCATTGCCAGGCACACGAAGGAGGACAGAACAAATGTAGTCAGCATGGATTTACCAGGGGAAATTGGTGCTTGACGACTTTTTAAACTCCTCTGGTGAATGAACTTGCCTGGTAGATGAAGAGAATATCATCTGCCTGGGCTTCAGAGAAGTTTTGGACGTTTATCTACATGGCAGCACACATACCTACGGGAAGGAATAGTGCAAAGAGCAGGGAACCAGTGTCTTTTCAATGATGCTCAGTGAAAAGACAAGAGGCAGTGGGCACACACTGAAATACAGGAGATTGCCTCTGAGCATCACAAAATTCTTTTTTACCGTGACGGTGACTGAACCATGGCACAGAGTGTCCAGAAAGATGGTGGAGTCTGGATCATTGAAGACATTAAAAGTAGGCCCAGATATAATCCTGGGCAACAGGCTCTAGGTATCCTGGTTGAAGCAGGGGGATGGGACTTGGTGAGCCCCACAGAGCCCTTCCACCCTCATTCATTCTGTGCTAGTGAATTCTCTTAGAGATGCATTTCAAGGACTGGCATGACAAAGCTCTGTGCAGAGTGAGATCCAAATGGACATGGGATTTAAGTTCCTTAAGTAGTGTTCAAGAAGAATGTAAAACTCCAGGAAACCTGTCTCTTCCATAACTGAATCCCTTTCATGGGAAAATTCCCCAGCTCTAGAAAGATCCTCTGAGACGCATGCTTAAGACTGACACTGGCAGAGCAAATTTCTCCCTATGCGTGTCTAAGACCAGTTAGGATCTTTACCAAAAGTGTTGTCAACGTAGTCACAGAAGGCATATTGTTAAGAAGTGACAACTTACATCAGAATGGCAAATATTGGTCCAGCAATGAATTACTGTATGGGAATTACCGACTTGTATTCCAAATAAAAAAAAAGGAGTTGGTCTTTATTGAACTCTTTCATTGCAATATTCATAAGGGAAGAAAAAGACCTATGTCCTTAACTTTCTTAATTCTAACAAAGATTTAAAACATTCCTTGTAAAAAGCGTATCTGAATTATCGGTCTATGAAACAATTTGAGTTGGGAAAAAAGTCCTAAAATTGTGTAGACAGTTGCAGAGAAAGCAAGAAAATAGGAAAGAAACAAAAACAGAGAAAAAGAGTCATCTTGAGTCTGCTAACTAGTTCTAGAAGAAGTCTGCTAGAAAAAGGAAACCCCAGTTGAATTTCAAATGTGTTCATGCACTTGATTCAGTAACTGGTCAATGTAAAAACCAGTCCTTTCGTACAACTTCCCCCAGCAACAAAAACTTCAACAGATTGACGCCACCATCATGCCTGTCCCAGATGTATTTAAAAGAGAAATGATGATTTTCTTGAAAATCTATTTGCGTAAAAGTTGCAAGACATTGGAGGGATTCTCCACATTCTCCTTCCTCCATGCGGCTTGAAAGTCTATTTGATAAAATATGCAACAAAGCATGTGATTTACAAGGTAGAGTAAAATGGATGACTTGGGAATTGATCTCTTTTGGATATGAAACTTCATATCCACTCTCTGGGAAGTTTCTACAAGAAATGATGGAGCTGAGGCATGAATCTGCCACTCCGAGTGCTAAGCAAACATAGACACTCCCCTTCACATGCCCCCACCTTCCGCACACACCTAGGCATGCACAGAGATCAGCATAGCAGATCATGAACACCTTGGAAAAGACTGAAATGCTAAATAGCTCTCTTTGTGGACAAAATTGCCGGTACACTATTTCAAATATCTGGTACAAAAACTCTGTTGAATATCTACCTCATATTTAAAACACAGGTTTTCATTGAATTCTCTTTGCAGAATATTTTCCTTCTATTTGTTCCTTTAAAATTCCTTTGTTCTATGTCTAGAAATATTTTCTTCTAAAAATAGAAAAAATTAGATGATGTCTTTTCAGAAGAAAACATTGGTTTAGACAATTTTTACCCATCATGGTATGGAAGAATTTATTTGTCCCTCACTAAGGAGGAATAAGTATTTTGATCATAGATCATTTACAGTGAAATACTTGACGTTTTTAAGATGCTTTCAATCAATTTTGATCCTCATTGCTTATTCATTGTAAACAGTAAGTTTTCAGTGCATGGAAAGTGTGCGTGGTACGTCTACATTAGTTCAAACACCAATTCCAACTAATGGCCAGGCTGAACTACAGTAAATAATGTCCTGAAGGATATTTTGCCGCCTTCTTTGGCACTCCTTGAAATCCTAATGATTGGCATGAAGTGTCGAAGTACAGAGATTTTCTCTCAGAGGGTGTCCCATGGTGAAACCCATCCCATGTGTTTGATGTTGTAGTTCTTATCGCTTTTAAAATGTGATATCTTCTGCACAGTTTTCATGAAGCTTTCTGTTACAGTAGTGAAAATCACAGAGAAATGCAATTTTGTACAACTTTGAATTTACCCCAAGAGCTGAGAGAAAATTTGTTCGTATACTTCAATCGGAGTCTCTTCTATATTCAAGCTTTGTTTATCTCCCATCAAGGGTCGCATTCGTTGCTGTTCAAAGCCCCATCCAAGCTGACCTTGAATACGTTCAGGGATGGGACATCCACAACTTCTCTGGGCAACCCGAAGCAGCGTTCCAGCACCCCAACAGCAAAAAACGTCTTCCTTTCATCTAATAGAGATCAGAAATACTAAATCTAGGTATATAAACTTTGAGGAATGGTTTGAAATTCAATTGATTTGAAACACATTTGATAGGAATACTAACTTCCAGATGACTGAAATATGTTGATGGCCATTTGAGATTGACACTTTTTGAAAAAGTGCATGGAATTGAAAATTAAAACCGGCAAAATTAAAAACTTCTTGCCATTTTCTTTTAACTCTGATCTTCAAAATTGCATAGGTCAGATATCTGTGCTTCATGCAAATCTCTCAGATACTCTCAAACAAAAGCTTTTCTTTCAGACTAAATTGCAGTTTAGGTAGAACACGAGTGCTTAGGGAAGGTTTTTCTGGGCATAGGGGGATTTGTGTGCACAAGAGGTTTTATCCAAACTGGAAAATTCATCCCAGCTGCATTTGTTCATCATTCCTACTGCATCAGGCCTGAAGATTCTGTGAAAAGTATCCTGTGGACCTTGAACATAGCTCATGTGAAAGAGATGAGAGGTGATGGAGAAGTTGAGGGAGAGAATCAAGAGCATATGGCCCAGTAAAGGCACCAGAAGGTATTTTTTCATGTGGTCCACAGCCCAAACAATTGTTTAGCACCATTTGAAGGCTGTGTTTGACCAACAGGGCTGAAGCAGGTCTTCAAAATATCCAGTAGATCAAAATCCATGGAAGCAAATGACCCTGGCCAGTCACCTTGCTGCTGATCATTCACCCTCCATACCAGCTGATCAGGCCTAAGAATGCTGCTGCAAAAGTGTTGTGAAAAAGGTAGGCACATTTTCTCAGAGGCAGGGGAAAATGCCCTTGGATGGTGATTCCAAGGGATAACTTGATGGCGCAAGTTAGGTACTCTTATCTACTGTGCAATATCGAAGTTGGTGAGTTCACCATCTGTAAGCATCACTTTAGAAAATAAATGTTTGATCCACAAAACGATACTTCCTATGTCCTGTCTACCTGCTTCATTTCAGCCAAGGAATAGGCTACGTTCCATCAGCAAAGTGTTCGTGATCATATGCTTCTTTAAACTGTGGTCATTCTTTCTTTTTTTCTAAATCAGACACTGTCTATTCCTAAGATTCAGATGTCCATGGGTAGGGCTGTAATTAAGTTCACTGTTAAAAAATATCCTTCTTGTTATCTTTTTAATAAATTACTGACACGTAACATCAGTCTGAGAGCTGAAAGAAACCCCTTCATTTGCTGTTTGCCAAGTATCATCTATGTGATACAAATTCTATTTGACCCATCCATTGCCATCTAATACTACTAGTAATGCCTTCACAACCTTTTCTTCATCGTTAGGGATTTTGGAGAAGTGAAAGATTGGAACATAAGCAAGGGCATTTGTTCAAGATGCTCCAGAAAGAGCTGCCGTCTGTTCTCTTCCTTGCTGCCTATGTTGGCAGGAAGCTGCAAAAAACCCAAAGATAACTAGAAAGAGTGTTACTTTTAGTCTAAATTTGGAAATGATGTTTGGAATACCCTGTTAAACGACAAGGTGCTCTTTTAAAAGATGGCATCTTCAGGGGAAAAGTCAGTTTAAAGAGGTTTCGAGACAGTTGCTTCTGGAAAAAAAAATAAAAATTGGAGGTATCCGAGGTCTTTAGCCATACCACTTGGAAGATTGATTCAAAACACAGTTCCTTCATCTAGGAAGAACAGAGGACCATAGATGCAGCCCATTTCAAAACGGAGTTCTTTATGTGTCAGGTTGGGATTTACTGGACATCATTTCTTGTAAAGTCAAGGGACTGCAGTTAGCTCTCCAATAATTTCCTTCCCTGAAATTCATCGGCATTTGCTCCTTTCTCCAGCGTTCCCATTTCTTAGTGCTGGTATACTCCATCTATGCATTAGAATATTCAACTGGAGTGTGTGTCCGATATTTTCTAGTTCAAATTGGCTGGAACGCAATGGATAGTTCCAGTTGCTTGTATACAGTAGTTTTATTTTGACAAGTTTTCTTTGAACAATGTTTAAGCAGCAGTAGCAAATCGGAAGTACAGCTTGCAGCAGGGAAAGACACTTCTGCTTGCTCAAGTTTCCTGTAGTCAGATAGATGCCAAAAGGCTTTTCATAGTACTACTACTGTCTTGTAGGAATACTTGATCTAATCCTACCTTTGATACAATTACGAATGGGCTACTTTTCCACAAGGTGGAACATTTTTCTTTTAATAATATGTTTTTGGTAAGTTGGAAACATGAACTTTTGCACCAGTCAGGTGGAATGTACTCCTACTTCTTCATAAGTTTCACAACATTATTTAGAAAATATTGACTCTGTGTAACTTCAAAAGAAGAATTCTGGGCATCTTCTTTCTATGGATGTGATTTTTTTTCTACCATGCTGTTCTTGTTTTCTATGGAACTCATTTTTACCAATAGAAATATTTTTCCCTGACACCTATGGAAAATACCTATGTTTACTCAATATTGCAGCCTCAGTACACTGTTTAGAATTATTTCAACATGGTCCCAAGCATATCCGACAGCTAGACAGCAGAGGTTAGCAACAGTGAGTGGGAATAACTTCTGAAGTTATTTCAGTAGATTTCCCAGGAAGGGCTTGCTTTCTGCCCCTGCAAATTTTCCCAGAGATATTGTCTGGTGAACAGTTGCATCAAAAGAGTATTTTTGCAGAAACCTTGGGCCAAGCTCTGTCTCAGATTTACTAGTGAATGCAAAGAGGGTGAAAGTGCTGCTTCAAAGCCCTCTGTGTGCTTTCCGTACCAAAAGGGAGGTGACCCCAGAAATAAGTTTTTGATCTCTCTTCAAAACACGAGGCATGTCACCAGCTCATTCATCTTTTTCTGCGACTCAGCATCTAAAGACCAAGAAGCCCTCTTGCTTGCTAGAGTGTGTTCAGCAAAAAAACCCTTGTCCCATCAGCAAATTGGAACACAGCTGCATTCCAGTCAATTCCAATGCTGGCAGGGCAATACTCTAGCCCAGTAGTAACATGCCACTGTTAGAAGACTGTGTAAAAATCTTTGTGTACAAAGTAATGGGAGGGAAAAATAGAATTGGGAAGAACTGCACATTGTTCTGGAAAAAGCCTCCTGCCACAGTCTTACAGACGTCATTTTCTGGTATCATTTTTAAGAGTTGGAGTTTCTTAAATTTTGTACAAGATAAAATCTTACTGGACCTTGAAGTTTCCCTACTAGAAGTACAGCCATTTCTTAGTAGAATAGAAGTAAGCCACTTGAATATGTACAAATGGCCTTTCAAAATACATATGCTATAGCCCACTGTGAAAGGAATTAGCTATAAAAATAGAAATTCAAAGGTTTAAAAAGGTTTTGAATAAAGTAAGTCTAAGGTGATAGAAGAAGAAGAAAACAGCAGTTTTCTTCTTCTGCTGAAAAAACAACTCCCAGGACATTGTACTCTACAGGTGTATTATATCACTTTCTGAAAAACTGAGTAGGTTTGCTATTTCAAAAGGTTTTCATTAGGAAGGAAGAGATTCCTTTGGAAAAAAAAAACTTCAAATTGACTTGACATGAATGTTATGACACTTAACTTCACCAATCATGAAGAACAATTCTCATCACTTGATATGGAAATCATGACGGTAACAGAGACAAGGATGTCTAAGCCGTGCCATCAGGAACATCAAAAAGCATTAGAATGCAGGTAAGACTGAGCTCCTGAACTAGGGAGAAGAGAACGCAACCAAAACTTTTTCCTTTAAGAGTCTTCAGGATGAACAGCAGATCAAATGTTTTCCTGTGAAGTATTTATGAATAGAATTAACCTTTAAAAGAACATTGTTTTCAAAAACCTGTGTCCAGTATCTCTTAGAATGATACAGAGTTCTTATTACTAAAAAAAAGAAAAGCACTTGTTTCCAAACTGTTGTGCACTTTTAAACAATCTACAATAAAAAGAGTACTTTTTCATGCTGGGCATGATGTTCATTACAAAAAAGCCTTGTGGCACGCTTGGTACTCTAGTGTCTTGATTAGCATAGTTTTTTATTCATTGACTCTTTTTCACCTTGAAATAATGGCGTCTTTGTACTTATGCAGCATCCATGAAGAATTTCTTGGGTGTCATTTTGTACTCAATCCTAAATGGCAGCTTCTGCATTCTGCCATCCGTCTAGCTTTCCCATTTGATGCAGCTTCTGAGAGGTCTTTTCAGAATTGAGGACTACCTGCAAGAATGATGCTAAATGCATGCATTTTACTCCTTGGGTAATGCAAAAGAGTTTTTCCTTTACAGCATAATAATAATAGGAAAAGAATGATGGTGGATTCAATTCTTCTAGTAATACAAAGAGGACTATTATCATCATTAGAAACCAAGCAAGTCATATTTATTGCTCATGCAGTACAACCACTAATGCAAATTACCCTGTAAATTCAAAATGAATCTGTATCACAGGAGTGGATTGAATGTCTCTCTTAATATTTTGCTTAAAGCAGAAAATTAATTCTTTTGACAGCCAACTCATAATTGCAACCGAACTTTCAACTACAGCTTTCAAACAGTGGAAACATGTCTGTTTATAACACGATACAGTACCGTACACAAGACCAAAACAGGTCCTAGACATTCAAATGAAAGAAAAGATCAAAGGACAGATTAATTCATGTCTGCAAGCCCTCAAGAGCGTGCAGGTCAAAAGTCCCCAGAAAACTAGGCCAGTGGCACAAATTCTCGATGTTGGCACCAGCAGAAGCAGCTGCTATCTTTCTAGGATGCAATCTTGCTTACGTCATCCTTCAAAGCAATCTTCTGTCCCCCTGCCCAATATGCCTTCTGCTCTACTCCTTGGACTTCACGTTTGCATTTCTACAGAGTCCTGCAAACGGACTCAAAGTTCAGGTAATAGATTTCCAAGATTTAGAAAGATTGTCTTAAGTCTATTTCTTTCGTATTTCATCCCGTCTAAGCATACTGTAACTTTCTGAGGGGAAATATGTCGAGTATGTCACGTGTAGTTTACATGTTAGTTCTGCTTGACATTAAAACTTCTCACAGACCCCTGGGATGCCTTACTGCAAAAATGTATAGCTGCAAAGAGTGGTTGCACAAAGTTAGAAAGACCAGAAAACCATGCAAACAACCTAACAGTAGAGGCTTGAATTTCTGAATATAATCTTGCACCATCTAAAGTCAAAAGAGAATATTGAAATGATTTTCATCTAATAATGAGCGTGGGGAAGAAAGAATCCAGATAGGCTTTTTTTTTTTTTTTTTTTGAAACAGTTCCAGGAAATACATGGCCTTAACTTGGAAGTATAGCATTAAATATTTTTATACAACATGAGTTCTCATTACCTAATCATATGATTTGTAGAACTGAATTGGAAAGTAGGAAATAAACAAAGAAAAATATTCAAGCTATAAAAAATGTGAGTTTAAAATTTTCTTTGTATTTCTGATTAAAACGATGAGGTAGCCAAATGGTCACCCATTATTTTCAAAAGCATCTGGACATAAAAAACGGATCAATTTTGGCGGGACTCGGATGTCCGGTATTCCTGAAAAGCTTTATTTCACTGCTTCCCAAGCCTGATTCAATCCCCTTAAATGCAGCTGTGTTTCAGTTGCTCAGTGAAACTGTCCATCTCATGCATATAGTTTACAAATAATCTGCAGAAAAAGCTAGCTAGATTTAAAGATCTTTTTTCTGTAAATGGCCTTCAACTGATTTCTACAAACACACAGCTGGGATTTCTGCTGTCTTCTTCAGGCCACTTCCTGCAGAGACCTCTCCATTAAATCTGTCTCGTTCTACTAAGAACGCTTCTGGTGATCCAAAGTCAGCACTGGGATTGTCCAACTGCATGGAATTACTGTCTGCTAGAGCTGCACACTGAGGGCTTCTGTGTGCAGCATCATGTGAGCCCTGCTAATGTCACCCTGTTGGTATAAACTGAGCTAAGTGGACCTTAAGGGACAAGATTGTGCACTGATTTTGTAATAGAAATGAGGTACTAAGAAGGAGGCGGGAGGATTTCCATGTTTCTGCCTCCAGCTGAAGCAACACTAAATCTCGGTCTTTATCTGAAAAACGAGGTGAATTAACCCGTTTGGCATTCATATGCCAAAAAGGTCAGTAATACACTCAGAACTGTCAAAAGAGTAACAATTCCAATCATTACTTTCTAAAAAGAATTCATTTGAAGAAGTCAGGAAGACAGATGAAACATGCAAACATCCTACCCTGAGAATGATTCTGTTGATCTGCACAGGTTTCTTGTTATATTCCCATCTAATGCATTGGTCATGTGTGCTTGTGATGACACAAATACTTGCAAAGCTTACCAGATAAATCACGTTCTCTTCAAACAGCAAAGCATTTCTTGATGGTTGCATTTGCTAATTCCATTTAGACTCAATGTTCTTAAAGGTCTTTTCCAACCAAAGTTCCAACCATCATTCTCTAAGTCGCACATCCTGATTGTCCTGGTTTAGGGCAAATTTGGCAGAAAACCTCAAAAAGGGCCACTGCACCCTCCCCACCACCGAAAGCCCACCCACACAGCCCCTCCCCTCAACTGGTGTGGGGAGAGAAGTGGGAAAAAGCCGTTGATTTAACAGGCAAAGCACTTCCCAGCACAAAAAAATGAACAATACCAGATGACAAAACTCATTTGCCGCACTGAAGAGACGACAAATCAGAAAGTCTCTCCTGTGGGTGCTCACTCTGTTATCAATGCCTCCGGCAATGGGGAAGGCTGCTGCCCAGGGTAGGCCCCAGTAGGCCACAAAGTGCAAGTTCCCAGTGCTTCCCAGGTCCCAGTCCGGAGCAGATTCGAAACGTTCTAAGAAAAGGGAAAGGAAAAAAAAAAACAGTCCAGGGAAAACTCTGCCTCAGCCAGCTAAACCAACTAAAAAGCAAATGCGTGCTCTGTTCTGCTCCGTCAGCGCCCAGACAACACAGTGCAGCGCAGAATGTGGAAGAGTCTTGCTTTTTAAGGAGTGCAGCCTCTGATAAGAAACTCAGTGCTTCTTCTTCTCCCCACCTTTGCTCTCAGAACCAGTCTTGAAGGCAGAGAATATCATGTCCAGCATTAACAGAACAGATGACTGGGGATACAAGCATCATAAAGTCACCCTAGGACACTGCTCCTTTGAGATATGTCACCAGACTATGCTAAGACCAAGTTTTGGAACTGCTCATTAAAATTCTACTCTCACAGTGAAGCTGAGGAGGAAACACAGCTCACTACAGTTACCTTGTGGCATGCCAGTGCTTCCTTTCAATCACAATAGTCTTCGTTTTTAAGTCCCTGACATCACAGGCATCATGAAACATCCTTTGTGCAGGAAGGAAGGAAATGTTCTTCTCCTTGATGCTGATGGGTTAGCTGACATGCAAAGCAGTTAATTCAAAGGGACAGAGCAATAAAGTCAATAGGAAAACTCACCACAGTTTTGTTTACTCCACTAAATCCTTACTAGCCCAAAATACAAGAACAGCTGTAAAAGCCTTGTGGCTACCTAATTTTTTCCTAGACCTACATGGTGGGGTAAGAGATAAACAATCCCAAACTATGGTAATCCACAACAAAGCATTCTTGACATCATATTCAGGTTCTGCATAGCGAGCTCTTCCTCCTGATCAAGTTATTCCATCGCAATACTTTGGGGAGTATCTCAGAGGGCTGGCTGTTGTTTGGTTTGAAAGCATCTTGATCATTCAGGAACCCAGTAGCAAGGACAAAGTTTAAAAGAAGATAGTGCTATGCATTGATTTTCATCTAGGACAGAGATATTTCTACAACACAGAAGGCTGACCTAATGCTTCACGACAACGTGGCTGAAGTGGCATCCAGGTCCCCATAGGTTTTTCTCTTTACTTTTAGCTGCTTTCTTACCAGATTATTGAGCTGAACTAGCTCAAAAAAGAATCAGATAAGTGCCAGAGCTTTCAAACAAACAAAAAAAAAAAACCAAAAAAAAACCCAAAAAACCAAAACAGATGCAAAAAGGTGATTTGTAAGGGCATTTGAAAACAGAAGTTTTTTGTACTTTTCATAGATAGATGGCATTCTCTGGAATGATATTGCTCCAATGCTTTGGGTTTGGTTTTGTTTTTGTTTTTTTCCTCAATTCTAAATGTTACACATTCATTTTTGGCCATTTTAGTAAACTGATTTTCTGATCCATGTGAAAGACAGTCCGAAGTTCCCCTCATTTGCCTCACGACCGTCCCCAGGACAGACATCGGGACCCTGAGGACCCTGACTGGAATGCTGGCATGCCGGTCAGAGAGGAATGCCAGAAATCCTGAGGTCCCTGAGCAGAATTCTGGCCTGCCAAGTGATTGTTGGCAGCTGTGTCTACAGTGACTGCTTCTAGCAGGACCTGCCAAGGGGCGAGGCGACCTATGGGCCTGCACGTGCTTCGCGACACCAGCCCAGGAATTTTCCCACCTCTTGGCCAGATGAACTTGCTGGGGCAACTGTGGTAGCCGCCCCATGGAAAATCCTTCATCTGCTCCACTACCACCGTGAGGGACGCAGATTGAAGCCCCCCTCCCAAGGACTGAGGCTGAGACGCCCGTAATTCTGATCCAGGGCTGCTGGCCTGACTGAAGCAGGATGCCTGCTAAGTGTTGCCTGCAGATGTGTTCGCGGGACCTAGACTGGTTTCCCATAGAAACCAGTCCTGAAACAATAGCTCCCGCTCACTGCTGATATTGATATTGACTTCTCCTGCTGAGAACATGGACTGTCTGTACCCGTCTTCAATACCATTTTCCCCCTCAGCAATTTCAATAGACTTGCTCTTTATTGTATCTGCTCCCCCTCAGCCATTTCTAGATCTGTTTCCCCCCTCAGCAATGGACTAGAATAGAACCTTGAGATAACCAGGACTTTGAGATCTCCCCTAGGAGAACTCCATTGGCTGGGCTGCGAGGACTTCATCTCTCTCCATTTGGTAGCTATACTCCCTCTCTCTTTCTCCCCCTCTTTTCTATTCTTTTCCTCTCCCTAATTCCTTGAAGGCATTTGCTGTGGTCATTCTAGAAAGGTGCATTTGTTTGGAGTGATACTGCAATCCCTTTTCCATCTTGTCTTTTGCCCTCCGAGATCAGTTAAGAAAACATCATCCCCCCTTGGTATGAGCGGATCAGAACAATATGTTCTTTCCAGCTGAAATTGGTTCTAGTCAATAGAAGCACACTGGTAGGTAAAAGTAGACTGTAAAAGATAACCTTCAGAATGTATTTCCCATGTCTTCCCATTCAAGCAAGTGAAGAAAGCAGACAGATCTTCAGATAACATGCTATGCGAATTGAAAGGAATCTTCTTGGAGGCAACTGTGAAACTCACGCAATGAAATACAAATGAGAGAGATGGAAGGGTCACATATGATGTCAAATCTATTCTTTTAATGTTTGAATGAAACAAGATTTCTTGAAGCACAATCCTACAAAATGAAGGTGAACTTGCAGAAGCAATTGAACTGGGTCTCCTTTAGAAACACAATGTTTTCTAATGAAACTGAGCATTCAGGAAGGCAACCTTGAAATCCAAAGGATTTAGAAAAATACAAATACCAAGACTGGCAGTTCCTTATCTTTCACGGTCTCTTTAAGATAAGATTGATTTGAACTTCCACTTGTAGTAGGTCTGAAGACATTAGGAATGATGCAATATAAAAAAACCAAACCAAAACAACTTTCTCAAAAAGCTTTGAGAAACCAGAGAAATGATGATTTTTAGTGGTTAGGTAGTCCTTTAAAATTTGTCTTGGGGGGAGAGAGATAAAAAACTGACTGAGATCAAATGACTGTGGAGTATATTCCAAAACAGTAATGAAGAAGATAAGGGGCAAGAGCCTGTTAGAAAAATACTATGCTGGTTTCATCTGTTGAAAGCATTCCAGAATGGTTGAAATTATGAATCATATCTTCTGGGATTAAAAAAAAAAAAAAAAAAAAATAAGAGGAAGAGAACAGAAGGAAAAAAAATATTTTGAACATATTTTTCCATTCCAAGATGGTATAATGGCTTTATTTCATTTTGTTCCTATGACCGGTTAATAGCTTATGAAGTGTTTAGCAATAGAGAGTGAGAGTCTTCACACTAGCCATACCATTTGGATGTGTCTCTTTTACTTTCTAGAGCAGCAGATATGGTTTAGCACTCCACAATTCAGTCCCCAAAAGTGAGTAAGGGTGGCAGATTTAACCTAACTGCCCAGTCCACCAAAATGCCTAATTATCTTGAAAAATGCTTTGCTCTATCTCATTATCTGGACATGTCTCTCTAGCTCCACTTTGAGCTTCTTGATCTTTCATCTACAGGATGAGATCCAATTTAGCTTAGCAAGGATGTAGCCTTTCCAAACCATATCTTTTACCTTCTGTATTCTTACAAGTACATTTCTACCGCAGGGACCAGTTTGGAAGATCCTAGTTGTTTTATTCCTTAGATTATGTTGCTGCATTAATTAGCTCTTCTTTGAAGTTTTTTCCCTGCTCAAGTATAGGGTCAGTGCTGAAATGATTGTGATGCTAACTCCTTATGATATATTCTGCAGGCTTACAGAGTATGCAGCAAAGTTTTCTCTTCTTCTGAGGACATTCTACTCTTTTGATGAGAAATGCTGAAGGTCTGACTTCAGTTGCAAAGGTATCTGATTGAAAGATTGCAAAATTGTTAAGTCTAGTAACAGCAGGAAAAGCGTGCTCTTGCTCTGTATGTAAATGTCGTGTCAGCTGCTGTTGGGATAAAAAGCATGAGCATAAGCAAAGATATCTGCATGGATAGAAAAGAAAGAAAGAAGATATTTGTTGTGATTTCTGCACTAAGGAGCAAGAAGAAGCATGAAGCGCTAATTTCAGTGGCTAAGACAGTATCATCCTTGGGCCAGTTCTCTTCAACATCTTTGGAACCACTTGGACTCGGCACTTGAAGGAATATTAAGCAAGTTTGCCAGAGACGCTACATTGGGAGGAGCTGTCAACTAACTCCCTTGAGGCCAGTGAGACACTGCAGAGAGATCTTGACAAATAAGAGAGATGGGCAATTATGGCTGGCCAGGAGTCTATGCACAAATCACGAAAGGGGCGGGACTGCAGGGGAAGGCGTCCCAAGCTGTTGTATTTTCCAGCATCAGTCTCATGACATGCTTATGACAGTGGGAAGATGCCAGCAGTTCACGTCCCCAGCAGCAGAAAAACAACTTGATGTTACAACTTACTTGAAAAGCTTTTTGACCAATCCCACAAAGCAAAAGCATATTGACAGTAGTTCTTTCCGATCCCTAGAAGCACACGTAACTTTGGTTCAAAGAACGCTTGCTTCTTTTGAATAAAAGACCTGCTTGTAAGCCTTAAAATAGAATGCACAGAGCTCCATTATTAAGCTTAGAACTTCCTAACATCTGGCTAGATCTACTTTGCTGTAGCTTAGGGAGTTCTTCTTGTCAAGCGTTAATACACAGGCCATTGTTCTATTTGTCCTTACTTCTCTACTTCTTCTATCATTTTTCTGCTGACAAACCTTATGACTACTGCTTAGCTCCAAGCACAGTTCTGTTGTCTCTGAGGCCTGCCTTTTGCAGCTTTCCCAAAATCCTCTGTTTTCAAGGATTCCCACAGGCAATCCCCAACCTTCGGGAGTTGTGCGATGGCAAGTGCTGGATTCAGCACCTGGGACAGGGCAATCCTGCTCTGTGTGTGTATAGACTAGGGAGCCAGAGGCTGAAAGGAAGCCAGGCTCCTGGCCAATAGCAAGCTAAATGTGTATCAGCAGTGCCCTGGCAGCCAGGAGGGCCTAGCCTGTCCTGGGGTGCATCAGGCACAGTATCACCAGCTGGGCAAGAGAGGGCATTGTCCTGCTCTGCTCTGCTGTGTTCTGGGGCGGCCTCACCTTGAGTGCTTGGGGGCAGTTTTGGGTACCACAATGAAAAAAGACATGAAGGTATCAGAAAGTTCTCCAATGAGGTTTACAAGGACAGAAGTGGAGGAAATAGCATGCAGCTGAGTCAGGGGAGGGTCAGGTCCGGTATCAGGAAAAAGTTTTTTAACCAGAGGATGGCTGGGCACTGGAAGAGTCTCTCCAGGGTGTGCTCACAGCATCACACCTATCTTGAGTTCAAGAACCTTTGGGACATTGCTCTCAGGCATCTGGTGTGATTCTTGAGGAAGGTCCCATGCAGGGCCAGAAGCTGGACTTGATGCTCCTGACGGGCCCCTTCCAATTCAACTGATTCTACCACTCTATGATTCTGTCCTGGCCACTCAAGGTATATTGCTTGATCTCACCAGATTTTGACCTGCTCTTGTTGGTCAGAATTTGTCACTACTGCCTAATGATATTTACCACAAAAGACAAAGGGCCTTTTCTCAATTTTCTCAAGAAAGTTGAAGAGGCACCCTAGAATCCTAAAAAAGTCTTTTCCTTGAAACAACACTGTCTCCTGCCCACTATTCTTTCCAGATCTTAAGGAGAAAGAAGGCAAAATCAGGGGATGGATTACAATGAAGCACTGTCAAGTTTCCGGACCTTTAGCAGTATATTTGTACTTCCACTATTCTTTTCTATAAAATCACGGTTTTGTAAAGCATGTCATTTTCTAGCAAGACACATTTTTGCAACTGAGCCCATCAGTCTCTGTGAGAATATATTGTCAAAAGCACAAAACATATGAATGGGCAGTGGCAAGTGAGGGGAAAAAACAGTAAGGGAAGCAGCTCCGTGATACTACAGTAAGACAAGGAGGAGGAGGTGTTCCAGTTGACAGAGCAAAGAATCCCCCGCAGTCCCTGGAGATATCCTAGTGAAGCAGGTTGTCTCCCAGCAGTCCCTAGAGAACCATGGAGGAACACATACCTACAGTGCAGCTGCTGGAGGGCTTCATGCCACAACAGGTGAAAGTGCCTTGAAGGAAGCTGCAGCTTGCGGAGGGAGGGCCAGAAAACCATCCTTGACCTCTTTTTTAGCGGAAGAGTATGTGCAAATGTTTAACAGCTGCTAACTCGAATCTATCCTCTTTCCAGTTCTTGTCGTAGGTAAGTAGGACAATACAAGAATTAGAAGCCTAAACTGTTTTGCATGAGGCTCCCATTCTCTCTGCCACTCCCTTAAAATTTACTTTGAGATGAAATAGAACTCATGATCAAGTTCCTAAGGCTTGATGGTCAGGCTTCTCAGAAAACAGGGAGTGCAAAGAACTCTTGTCACTGTCATTTTTTTTCATGACATTTTTTTCAATTTAACTTTTTTAACTAAAAAAGTTAAATTACTCTTTTCTAAGAACTTACGAAAATCAACTGGTAGAGGTGGTGAGAGTGAAGAGTATAATTAAGCTGGAAAGAGACTATCATGCAGCTGCCTCATCTGCATAGAAGTTTTTTTACCAGGAACTCTGGACTTTTAAACAGATTTAGGACACAAGAGTTATCTCTGGGAATGTTTTAGTAAGTCTAGAACATTCATCTTTAAATAGCTCAATCTGTTTTACCCTTATGACTTACGTTTTAAATTTTATTTGAGGAGAAATATTTGCCATTCAGATCATTTCAAGTTCTGAAGCATTTCAGTTGTTGACAGTTTTTGCTGTCTCCTGAGGGCAGGAAAATAGTCCTGGAACCAATACTGAAAGAAACTAGATGGAAAAATTAGTTTTCCGCATTCTTTTCTGTCTATTCTATGAGGCACAAGAGCAAAACCACTGCTATGAGTCTGAGTTGCCTTACCACTCATGGATGACAACCTTGTAGTGAGTAGTCTGTTATTTGCACACATTTCTGATGCTGGTTGTTACCTGTTGTGCAGAAAGATCTGTAAACTATTTTCACGGAAAGGCATTCCTGAATTGCTTCACTTATCTCTGAAGCAGAGAACTAAGCTGGCACTCTACTTCGGAGATCTTCCTGTGCTCGCCCCCAAACCCGTTTCCTTCAAATGCAATTTACTTTCTACCAAAGCACTTCATTACTTCATCAGGTAATCTCTTGTTCTTAATGTTCGGGGGACTGTTTTAAAACGGTAAGAACATCTTCTAGTAAGAAGGTAGAACGTCTGTCTTAAGTAGTAGCCATCACTTGGCTTTGGTTCATGCATCATAAAAACAGCAAGGAATGTCGTTTGCAATCAATAGATGGGTTGGGGAAACCGGCCACAAGTTTAGGAATCTTTCTCCAATTAATTATGCTTTAAAATTTGGCTCTTAGCATTTCAAGTGTGTTTTTATTAAAACAATCAACTATTTATTACCTGTACCACAACGAAGCACAATCAGCAGTGCTTGTGCATCCTTCAACAATTCCAAGAAGAAGAATGGTCTGAGCCTCCAGTGTAGCTCATTACCATAAGTCGGAAAAAAGTTCTTGGACAGCTTTCTTTTGCATCCTTCTAAACCTTAAGCAGCACTTTCTGGCCAATCTAACTTTTTCTTTTCTCCAGGAGTTGGTAAGATCGCGAGTACCTTCATGAAAAACTTCCTGGGACGCTTGCTGTGCCGGCAGAGTTCCTTTTTGAGATAATGCCTGGAAAAGCTTTTCGCTACCGTCTAGGCGGCAAGAGACGCAGAAGACGGGCATACGCAGCTGTCCGAAGGTAGGTGCCGCTCCCGGGTGGCTTTCGGCAGAAGCCGCGGTTCGGAGCGCACAGCGACCGGCAGAAAGCTCTGTGCGCGAAAAAGCCGCTTCTTCGCCTCCGGCAGCCGGAGTTCTCGGCCGATGCTGAGACGTCAAGAACGAAGCCGCACAGCACTGGGATTAAGTGAGCAGCTCTGAAACTGAGGGAAAACGATAACTAACCACTTTCCAACAATTTCAACTTACATTACCATAAGTAGGGAAAAAGTTCTTGGACAGCTTTCTTTTGCATTCTTCAAAACTTTTTGCAGCACTTTCAGGTCAATCTTACATTTTCTTTTCTCCAGGAGATGGTAAGAACTCGAGTACCTTCAGGACAACCGTTGTGCGACGCTTGCTGTGCTGGCAGAGTTCCTTTCTGAGATAATGCCTGGAAAAGCTTTTCGCTAAGGTCTAGGCGGCAAGAGACGCAGAAGACGGGCATAGGCAGCTGTCCGAAGGTAGGTGCCGCTCCCGGGCGGCCTTCGGCAGAAGCCGCGGTTCGGAGCGCACCGCGACCGGCAGAAAGCTCTGTGCGCAGAAAAGCCGCTTCTTCGCCTCCGGCAACCGGAGAGCTCGGCCGATGCTGAGACGTCAAGAACGAGGCCGCACAGCACTGGGATTAAATGAGCTGCTCTCAAACTGGGGGAAAACGATAACTAACCACTTTCCAACAATTTCAACTTACATTACCATAAGTAGGAAAATTTTCTCAAACAACTTTCTTTTCTATCGTTATTAGCCATTTGCAGCACTTTCTGGTCAATCTAACTTTTTCTTTTCTCCAGGAGAATGTAAGAACACGAGTACCTTCAAGACAACCGTTGTGGGACGCTTGCTGTGCTGGCAGAGTTCCTTTTTGAGATAATGCCTGGAAAAGCTTTTCGCTAAGGTCTAGGCGGCAAGAGACGCAGAAGACGGGCATAGGCAGCTGTCCGAAGGTAGGTGCCGCTCCCGGGCGGCTTTCGGCAGAAGCCGCGGTTCGGAGCGCACCGCGACCGGCAGAAAGCTCTGTGCGCGAAAACGCAGCTTCTTCACCTCCGGCAACCGGAGAGCTCGGCCGATGCGGAGACGTCCAGAATGATGCCGCACAGCACTGGGATTAAATGAGCAGCTCTCAAACTGGGGGAAAACGATAACTAACCACTTTCCAACAATTTCAACTTAAAATACCATAAGTAGGAAAATTTTCTCAAACAACTTTCCTTTCTATCGTTCTTTGCCATTTGCAGCACTTTCTGGTCAATCTTACATTTTCTTTTCTCCAGGAGATGGTAAGAACTCGAGTACCTTCATGAAAAACATCCTGGGACGCTTGCTGTGCTGGCAGAGTTCCTTTTTGAGATAATGCCTGGAAAAGCTTTTCGCTACGGTCTAGGCGGCAAGAGACGCAGAAGACGGGCATAGACAGCTGTCCCAAGGTAGGTGCCGGTCCGGGCGGCTTTCGGCAGAAGCCGCGGTTCGGAGCGCACCGCGACCGGCAGAAAGCTGTGGGCGCGAAAAAGCCGCTTCTTCGCCTCCGGCAACCGGAGTTCTCGGCCGATGCTGAGACGTCAAGAACGAAGCCGCACAGCACTGGGATTAAGTGAGCAGCTCTCAAACTGAGGGAAAACGATAACTAACCACTTTCCAACAATTTCAACTTACATTACCATAAGTAGGAAAATTTTCTCAAACAACTTTCTTTTCTATCGTTCTTAGCCATTTGCAGCACTTTCTGGTCAATCTTACATTTTCTTTTCTCCAGGAGAATGTAAGAACTCGAGTACCTTCAGGACAACCGTTGTGGGACGCTTGTTATGCTGGCAGAGTTCCTTTTTGAGATAATGCCTGGAAAAGCTTTTCGCTAAGGTCTAGGCGGCAAGAGACGCAGAAGACGGGCATACGCAGCTGTCCGAAGGTAGGTGCCGGTAGCAGGATTCTTTTAACAGAAGCCGCTCTTTGGCGGGCTCTCTTACCTTTATAATGGGTTTTGCTGGAGGAAGTCGCTTTTTCGTTTCCGGGAATACCTAGAGAGCAACGCTAGCTTAAGACGCGATTGGCACCATTATGTGGAGTTTTGCTCGTTCCAGCAGGAATAACTGCGTTCTTCCTTACGCTAGGTGGCGATGCTTATCAAGGTTTGGCTGCTTTTAATCATTTGGGGTGCTGGATGTTCAAACGACTTATCCTAACTTCTTCTATTTTAAGTCAGGTGCTCACTGACGTAGATCCTATTAGATATAGCACACTGCAAATAGGAGCTGAAATCGATTTATTGTTACTAGCACATGGGTACGAGTGTTAGGAATTTTATAAGGAATATGTTGCATGAATCTTTTTGACCATTCTGCGGCCATTCATACGAAACTCACACAAGTACAAGACAATATGAAGAAATTGGGAACGAGTGGGGTTTGCATCAATGGTTTGAGGGATGGGAAAGAACTGGGTGGTTGAAAGATCTCGTAAATGGAGCTTTGTTTTTACCAGTAGTCATTATTTCATTGCTTTGTGTTATTCCATGCATGGTGAAACTGGTGTGCCTCTTGCTAAAAATGACATTGGAAAAGATCTGGCTGGTGCAAGAAGAAGGGGCAATTGTGACAATGTATCTGAACCGCTTAGACTACGGGCTGCACCAGCCATCCAGCGTGGAACGGTTCTTCTCAGAATTTTCTCAGGGCCCTCTGGAATTCATCAAGACATAAGCCTTGCTAAAACAAGAGAGGAAAAGCTGAGAAACTAAATTCCAAGACCACAAGAACTCCAAAACAGGGGCGGGGGAGGGGCAAAGTACCTGGACTGTAAGGAAACACATCTTCTGAGAGGTGCACGCAGAATGCGTGGACAAGACAAAGGCACCAATAAGAAAAGCGTGACTAGCATGTGCAGAGAGTCAGAATGAGTAAGTGCATCATGTAAGCCGTCAACGGCTTCTGCTTAATCCTCTTGGTCCATTGTGCAGGAGTCCTGAATTTCCCATAAGTGCTACTTACTAAAAGGGTTCTGATTTTAATGCTAGAGTTACTGTCTATACGATGATTCATGGGAATAGTTCTTTCAAATCCTTCCCTTGCTGACATCAGTCAGTTTCATCTTTTCCTGAATGTACTGCTGGCTATACATAAGTTATGAATAGAAGGGAATGAGTTTTAGGGATATGTTGCAAGGAAATAGATTGGTAGCTCTGCTTCCATTTCCATTGCCTAAGAAGAATTCCCAATATTTTTGGCCCTTTCATAGACCTCTGACTCGATTAGCATCAGCAGGGAGGGACATTTAATTGGTTTTTCTCCTTTTTAGAGAGAAGCTAATGAAAAAGTTTCACCAGAATCAGAGCAGGCTGCGTAACAAGAAGAGGGTCATGGAAAGGCGCCAATCCTATCCTCTTAGTATTGCTAGTTGTGATTGGACTTCAATGAAATGTGTCAACTCTGTGTTCCTGGGTATCACATCAGTAACAGGTACTTCACCTGCTGTACTTCCCTCCTAAAGCTAAGAACAGAATCCCAAATCATCTTGATTCCAAGGTCCCAATTCACCCTGTGATGCTGACAGGTGAAAAAGGAGTGGAAGGTGCACCAGTAAATGAACTTGAATGGCCTATCTAAATCAGCGGCCACTGATTTCCTGAAGGCCTTAACAGGTCAGTTGCCCCTATTTTTCTTGGGGTTCTTTTATTCTTTGGTCATGTTTTTCTTGGGATTCTTTGAATCCTTCCACACCAGTTCAGCCTCTGCTCTCAAATCCTTTGCTGTCATTTAAAGTATCTCAAGAGCCTGGAAACCTGTTGTCTTTATTTATCAACCCATTATTCCCTTCCAAAGGTTGTTTGCCTCAAGTCTCATTCTTGCTGATTTTCTGCTAGTTCATTGTCAGATGGCAGCAGGTGTTCTGTAAGAGCAAGTACACGATCCTATAGCTTGCCTTTCTTTTGATTTGGCCTGTCTAGGAAATGGAATGACTGAACATCTCCAACAGGATTTTCTCTCCCCATTGTGTTTCACTGCAAGGGCAGATGCCTATCCATCTACCTAAACTCTTGGTGGTGAAGAAACTAGTGGTATGCTGTTGCATATAGGTAAAACTTTCCGAAAGGAAGGCCTTGTAAAACCATGGCTGAGGCCCGTTACTTTGGCTAAGTAGAAAATGACTAGGGGAAAGTGAGACAGCTGAATTAGAGGTAGATCAAGAAGTTCTAGAAGCATTGCGTGTTCACAGCGTGGTGTATGACGGTTGGTTGAATTATGTTTGTTGTGGCTTAAAGCTATGCAAGTGATAAAGGCCTGATTGCTTCAAAGGCCTGGCTTTTGCAAGAAAGCGGTTCTCCTTTGCACCTGCCTGGGGACTCTGCGTCACTACAGACCCTCACGCCCAGTTTGCCAAGGAGATGATGAGTAGGAATGTTGCAGAGCTGCTGTGTGCATATGAAAGGAATGGCAGAGAGTGAAGCCGTGGACAATTTCTGGGCTATAGTACAATGCTGCTGCATTGGTGCCAGTTTAGTCGGTTTTCCATCAGTGGCATTTCTGTCTAGAAGTACACTGCCCAGAGTCTTTCTAGCATTTGATGCCATTTCCTTACTGCCATTAATACCTTCCTTCAGTTTCAAGGATGAGAGAATCTTTACAGGATTTTGAAGATCCCTGTTAGGAAACACTATGCCAGAGGAGTCATCACTCCCTTTTCTTTTGCCTCCTTTGTAATTTTTATAGACTCATTTCACATTTCTGCTAATGGCAATAAGAATACTGAGACTACTTAGCAGGGTTGACGCTCTCAGCTGCTTTCCTCTTTCCTACTGCTTCATACCCTATGTGACTTGATGGCCTCGTTTTGCAACCAGCATTTTGCTGTGGTTTGCTAAAACCTGGCATGCACTGCCAACTCACAACTTGTGTGTTGGCATTTCAGGGGCTTTGATGGGTTCCTTTCTGAGATTGCCATGCACTGGACTTTCACAGTCACAAAGACTTCATCCACCATCAGTCGAATTTCAGTATTTAATGCTCTTTCCTGGAATGTAGGCAACCTAGCAGCAAGTACTAAATTCGCTGCAAGCCCTGTCTTCCCAAAGGACCATTCAAAAAGTTTGCTTTTCCCCTCTGACCAATCTGCCAGTATTTTGATGGAGAATTTGCTACCTTAATAGAACCTCTTAGAAGGGATCTCATGGCAGACAACATCTCAGGCTTTCTTGAAATACTGGCTCCTTTGGATCTCAATTCTATTCAGAGTGCATTTAAGATTTTTTTCCACTGAAGCCATTCAACAATGCCTCTTCTCTTATAAAATGTGATGCAGGTGAGAAAGATGGATCCCCGTGAAAGGTTCTATTGATATCAAAATTCGTGCCCAATGGACTGTGCTGGTGGAAATCAAATACTAGTCTAGTATTTTGAATCCAAATAATTCCTCCCAATCAGGCCCGACAGGATTGTTTGGCTTTGAATCTGAGCACGTGGACAGTAGTGGATGGTCCACAGGTTGAAAACAGTGTCGATTCTTCTCCTTCTCCATTGATGGCTCAGAGACTGAAAAGGCAGCTACAAAATGGTAAGTACATCCCTACAGATTCAAAAATTGTTCTTCTTAATTTGCATCTCCACCATAACAACAGATGCTTAGAACTAAATTACCAATGGGAATTTTATAGCTTCTCAGAAATGAAACAGGACCTGGCTAATGGGCCTTAGCAGTAGCTACAAGTTTTTCAGCACAAGGCATCTCAAAAGCATTTTAACCTTACAGTACTTTTCTGTCTTATGCTTGCATCTCAAGGATGCAGGAAAAAAACAAACAAAAAAAAAAACAACAAAACAAGAAACCCCACCAAATTGATAATAAGCAAAATCAGTGACATATATAGAAACAGATCCCATGGTTTTTAACTTCCAAACTTGTCTTCTCAGCACACTCTCTACAATGGAATTGTTTCCCTATCTGCCTTGAAACATTTTGCAGCAAAAACACTCTAAGGCCCCTGCTGGGTGTTTTGTTCAAAAATCACTTCTTCTGGTTTTCTGTCCATAGGCGGAGTAACGTGGCTGTGCTGGCAGCTGACCAAAGGAGGTAGGAAGAGTAATCATCATCCACAACACTGGGGCTAAAGAAATTTCCACAGAAAATTACCTGCCCTAGTACTTGTTCACGTGTTGGGTTGAACGTTCAGAATCTGTTTCCATTTTCCCCATTCATAGAATGTTCTATTTCACAGAATTCCAGCCCCTCAAACATCAGTCCTGCCAGAACTGCCCGCCATAGGGGGCTGTCATAGGGGATCTACTAATGTCCACTGACTCTTACCAGTATAGTGCTTGTCACTGTTGCAGATCAAGAACTTTTGAATAGTTTGGATTCATGCTCTTTGAGGGGTTGAAAACAAGAAAAGAATGACTAGATATTTCCATGATCAAATCCCCTGATGGAATAAAAATAGGAGCATAATAAATGTATTCATTGTTCTAAGAAGGGAGATGAAGGCTCCAAATGATTACTTGCATACTTCCTGTTCTAAATCCCTTGTTATCTGGCAAATTGCAAAAGATTCCAGGCTTTTGCCAAAATGCAAACCAGGTTAAAATGTGAAGCCTTACAGTTTACTGGATATAAAACTTCATCATCCATTTTTAAATCTTTGAGATTGTTATGTACTTCCTATTACTACCCTGAGGTTTAGAGCTGTAATTCAGAGAGAAAAGAATGCTATCTTGAATTCATTCTAGTAAATCGGCACTCTCATCTTGTCGGCACTCTCTCCTCTTGCTTTTCACTTCTGAAACTCTGCACGGAAGAGTGCATTAATGCATAGAGCTCTGCATCAATTCTTTACAACAGTTTCCCCTGTAATTCTTCTTTCAAGGCAAACCTATAAAAATCCACACTTTCTTACCCCACTTCTAAAATTCTATTGAGAAGCAAAAAAAAAAAAAAACCCATCAAACCACTAAATCACTGCTCCAATAAAAAAAGCAGTCCATTAACTGCTTTCTTAACAGGTTTTTACCTTGTATTAATATGGCAACCTTTTCTTGCTCTTCTAGATTAGAACCAAATTCTTCCAGCATATAAGGAAACATAGGTTTACAGTATCTGATTCTTAGATACAGAAGTCCAGCAAGGAGTTCAGACCTCAAAAGAAGTGTCTGTACAACAAGATTCAGCACAACGTTGAGACATATTAGCTATTTTTCAAGAAAAGCGGCCAAACTGAAACTTTTTAGACTTCTCTACAATCATGCCTGCCTGCTTCCAGAACCTGACCTTCGTTGCTGGAAACTAGCTGCAATGTTACTGTAAACAATGCTGTGAATGTAGGACATCGTCATTCTTCTCTTCCATTGAAAACCTCAAGTGGAGTCGCGTCACTTCTCTTCAAAATTCTGTATTTCCTTGCAAACTGGTCAAATAAGGATCAATAAAGCGTTCTGTTCATTCAGTTTAAACCTAATGTTCAAAATGAAAAAAAAAAAAAATCCATTCAGATATGGTCTGCAATAATACAGTAGAAGAGAAGATGAACCAGACTGGCCTACAACAGAAAGAAGTGAAGCAGAATTTGGGAATTTGGAAGACCTTATGATGAATAATTCAAAGAAATAAATAAAAAAAATATTGCCTGCCCAAATTCAATCAGTGATGCACAGACAGAGAAAAAGTACTAATTACTACTAATATTTCTTTCATTCTCAGACAAGAAGTTCAATGATCCTCTTGAATGCACGGAAGATTCTTGGAAAAGACAGCAGCCTTCTTCTTCACAACATACTCCTCAGAACTCCAGGAGACAAATCATTTGAGCTGTGAGGATCTTTCTCTCGGTAAAACTCCCAGGGCATAGCCAATATTCTATTCCTTTAGGGATCCTGGCCTCCCTGGGGGAGTGCTGGATAGTCTACATCCCGGTACATCAGCCAGACACTCCACCTTATTTCCCATGGCTACTGCAGCAAGGACATCATCTACACTGGCTTTCTAGCCAAAATGTATGCAAGGCACAACAAAGAACATAGCCAAAACCTTGAGCACAGCTTATGGGTTTTGAATGAAAAATCTCAGGATGGCAATACTGGATCTTCTGATCCAAAGCATCAGGAAACATTTCTTTAGAGGTGTTGGGAAAGATGAAAGTTTGACAAGAAAGTCTCACAGATATGTATGCTTGGCAGAAAGATTTTTCAATGTGGAGTCTGAAGAAGGAATAGAGTTGGAAGCAAGTTTTGATCTAGAAGAAAAGAATTGCTGAGCCAGTCTTACTGGATAACCGAGGATACCTTAGTTAGAAGAGGGTTTTATGACTTACAGCAAAGGATAAACCCACCCCAAAACAAGAAGATGTTTTTACCAAGCAGGAAGCTAGCACAGGCAAACAAGTCAGCAAATGCTGCAAGCAGAAAAAGCTCTCCAAATTTTCCACTGTCAAGAAAACTGAAAAACAACTTTCCGCTTCAACTGTAATATACTGACTTTTAGTGAGTGGAGAATAGCAACATATGGTAATTAGAGTCGTTAGGATAGGCTATAGATAATAGTTAAGGGATAGATTGGTTCTACTGTATGAAGATGCTCAGCAAAGTGACAAAACCAAAGGGTCTCCAGGCCTGCCTGCAGCTAGAGCTGACAGCTGTAGGCACAGGCTCTGTTGCCCACTACCCTGGACTGCTGCAACGTCTTGGATGGAATAAACTGCATTTTAGAGAGCCGCCTGGACTCCCACATCCCTCATTTAGGCTCTTCCATGGAGGTGAAAAAAGCCTCTGGGTATTGTACAAAAAAACAGCTATGTAATCTAGAGTTGCATGACCCAATATTTCTATTGAACTGGAACAATTTTTATCAATATTATGGATCCACTTCTTTTCAGTGCGTTTGGTCAAAAACATAAAGCATCGTTTAAAAGACATTCTTGGATGCGTAGTAAGTACTACGAATTAGTTAAGGTGTTGGTTTGGCATGGCTTGGTTTTTGGTGGGGAGGGAAGAAGCCAGCCACAGAAGTGATTTTTTGTGCAAAGCTCCTAGAAGCTTCCTCCATGCCTGGCAAAGTGAATCCCTGCTTGGCACTAAGAACAGACATGCTGCTCAGCCAATTACAGAAGCTGATAGCACCTTGGTGATATATTGAAGAAGGAAATCAAAACTGCAGCCAGTTAACCTTGAAGTTGGGAAATTTTTAGGTTGGCACCTCTTCTGCTTTGAAAGCCAAACCAGTGAGACACTCTGTTGCAGTGTGTGTTTATTATTGTACTGCAGTTCTAGTAGTCCATTTTCTAAGCCTTCCTATTTTGTGCTGGTATAGCATTCGTTATTATGAATGGATTGTTCCTTTCCCCCCAGTATTGTTGGCTTTGGCCCTAGCTGTCCCTCTCCCCAAAAACCTGCCCTTTTGTTCCCTGTTCCTTCTCCCATTGAACATCAACCCCTCCCCAAGCCTGCCCCTTTCTCTAGAAACTTCCCTCTCAATTTTGTACCCTTCAAAACCCCATTGGTTTCTTCAAGTTATTCTCCCCTGTAGTCCCCCTACTGGTTTCAACATTGTATTCCCCTCCTTGTCTTCCACCCCCAGTTTCTCCCAGTTGGTTAAAGATTGTATCCTCCCCTGGGACCTTCCCCCCATTTAGAAGTTGATGGATGCCTTTGAATCAGTGTCTTTCTGTCCTTGACCCTCCAGGGAGTAAATTGAAAAATATGCAGAAGACCTCTCCCTGTTCCTTGTCCCTGCCCTCAGCGCAGTTCTATCCCCAAGGCAGTCCACCTGTGCCGTAGAGCAGCTGTGCCCTACAGCTGCAGCCCGGATTCGACAGCTTGCTTGGGGCGGCCCACTCTCGCTGTCGGTGTCGGGAGCTAGTTGGGCTGAAGAAATCCAGCACCGCAGCAAGACTCCAAGTCAGAAATCCAGTTTATTAGGAAAAGGGGGAAAAACCCAAATCCATGCAAGAGTACAAAAGAAAAACCACTGACAGAGTCAGAATACAAGCTGACGTCCTGCTAGTTAGGGTGGTAAAAGCAGTTTGGATGAAATGGTCTTGTTGAAGTGGTGATTCTGTAGAAACCATCTGGTAGCTCTCGTCCTCTGGAAAACCAGTGGCTAAGGGTGGCCGTTCCTCTGGCAATGCAGTAGAAATGGTGCTTCTTGCCTTCCAAAACCCAGATGATATCCAGGTGGGGATGCTTAGCTCCTCCCCCCCTGGGCAGAGCATCTCCCAATGGGCTGATATCATTCTGAGTCATGATGTGGGTCCTTGATTACCCGTGAAACAGAAATGGCTCCTGGAGGGAGTTATCTCGGAGTCATGTGGCAAGACATTGCTGGGCCCATTAACAGGAGAGAAGGAAAAAACGATGCCACCCCTGGTTTCCGCAGTTCTTGAGGGTGGGACTAGGATGCATTTTGATATTGTAAGCTAGGACAATACAGGATGCAGGTTTTTGCATTTGCAGGAAGTTTGTATGGATTTGAAAAGTATCCTCATAGCAGAAGCACAAAAGTATTCTCATACCCCTTTGAATCATCTTCAAATGAAGCAATTCTCCCAATAACCTAGGGCATGAATGTCTTGCAAGTGAGTTGAAGGAACACGCCAAAGATAAGTAGTGTTCAGCTGCTGAGAATTGTTTAGGGACATCATACCCTAATATTTTAAATCAGAAAGCATGGATGGACGGGTCTTTTTTCCTTAGTTGACTACAGAACCAGCGGTCCTTTGCAGGAGGGTGTTTGGATTTAGGATGACACTGGCAACTAAGAGCATGGCTACACAGAAGATGCTACTTTTAGACCAGAACATTCAACTACAAAAGGCAGATAGGAGAATAGCTGATTAGTGACAGCTCCGACAGGAGGAGTCTGCGGCTTACCCCGTGGGAACAATAGTAGCACATTTCAATTTTAGAAAACCATTCATTTCAGAGGACCAAGCATCAGTGAAAAGAAAAGGTCGAGTAAAGACATCCTAGTGCTCTTCTGATCAGAAGCATCTTCCTCCATATGAGAGTATTTAGGAAAGCACAGTGCGTTCATAAGGAAAGGTGTGCCAGTTACAAAACCTGCAGAACAAGGCAAGACAAACTTATATATTTTATTTGCTATTTTTATTTCACTTGCTAAAAAATGATTTTTTTTAAGACTGAATTTTATGAATTCTGCAACGCTGTCTTTTTGAACGTCTTCCTACCCGTATTAAAAACCGAGGTGACAAAGAGAGCAGCAGTGGAAGGAAAGCTGGTCCATCTCCCCCTCCTTGTAGCTTTAGGCCAGTGAGCGATTAGAAGTCGGTCACTTCATTTGAGATAAATAGCTTTACCAAGAGAGAATATTATCCAGCCTTGATCTTTCCTTTGGAGCTGATCCACTTTGTAGTCATCAATTCTTGACTCAGTTGGGGAGAAACAATGGCATTACGGCCATGGATGTTAGAGTGCGCTGATGGGAAATGAAGTTTTCATCATCAGGTCATTGCTTCAGTAAATATTCCAAATTCATCAGAAAGAAAATTCGAAGACCAGGAATCCCCACTCAAATGACCTACTTCAAATAGTCTGCACGCATAAAAGACATCAAGCAGGTGCTCTCATCTGTTAGGGGAATACCCAGCCAGTATATTATTGTCTAGTTAGGAGGCAATAATTTTGGAAATCATTGAATTTTTTGTATTGCAAGTGAATGGTCAACACATTTTATTACTGGATTAGGTAAAATCATGTCTTCTGCATCCTTTCAGAGAGGAAGCTTACCTGGATCTAAAGCTGCTCAGCTCCATGATGGGATGCTTTGTCTTCAAAGGGAACTCTAGTCTTTGTCCTTTTGGATTGCTTCCATAGCTTTTCACTCACTCTTCAAGTACCTGTTAAAATGTCCTCTTATCCCATGCAAATTTTTATGGGCATAGTCACTGAATTGGGAAGTATTCCATAAAGTCCACAGGCCTTGTTGAGATGGATGCACAGGTCTCAAGGGTGTTAGCAGATGTTATTCTGAGGCCACTCCTGATCATGTTGGATGGACCATGGTGACTGAGGAAAGTGTCCAAAGACTGGATGAAAGCAAATGTCACCCATCTTCAAAAAAGGCAACCAGGAAGACTCAGAAAAGTACAAGCCAGCCAGCCTCATTTTGATCCCCAGGAAGTTGATGGAGTAGCTATTCCTGGAAAGCATTGCCAGGCACACCAAGGAGGACAGAACAAATGTAGTCAGCATGGATTTACCAGGGGAAATTGGTGCTTGACGACTTTTTAAACTCCTCTGGTGAATGAACTTGCCTGGTAGATGAAGAGAATATCATCTGCCTGGGCTTCAGGGAAGTTTTTGACGTTTATCTACATGGCAGCAGCACACATACCTACGGGAAGGAATAGTGCAAAGAGCAGGGAACCAGTGTCTTTTCAATGATGCTCAGTGAAAAGACAAGAGGCAGTGGGCACACACTGAAATACAGGAGATTGCCTCTGAGCATCACAAAATTCTTTTTTACCGTGACGGTGACTGAACCATGGCACAGAGTGTCCAGAAAGATGGTGGAGTCTGGATCATTGAAGACATTAAAAGTAGGCCCAGATATAATCCTGGGCAACAGGCTCTAGGTATCCTGGTTGAAGCAGAGGGATGGGACTTGGGGAGCCCCACAGAGCCCTTCCACCCTCATTCATTCTGTGCTAGTGAATTCTCTTAGAGATGCATTTCAAGGACTGGCATGACAAAGCTCTGTGCAGAGTGAGATCCAAATGGACATGGGATTTAAGTTCCTTAAGTAGTGTTCAAGAAGAATGTAAAACTCCAGGAAACCTGTCTCTTCCATAACTGAATCCCTTTCATGGGAAAATTCCCCAGCTCTAGAAAGATCCTCTGAGACGCATGCTTAAGACTGACACTGGCAGAGCAAATTTCTCCCTATGCGTGTCTAAGACCAGTTAGGATCTTTACCAAAAGTGTTGTCAACGTAGTCACAGAAGGCATATTGTTAAGAAGTGACAACTTACATCAGAATGGCAAATATTGGTCCAGCAATGAATTACTGTATGGGAATTATCGACTTGTATTCCAAATAAAAAAAAAGGAGTTGGTCTTTATTGAACTCTTTCATTGCAATATTCATAAGGGAAGAAAAAGACCTATGTCCTTAACTTTCTTAATTCTAACAAAGATTTAAAACATTCCTTGTAAAAAGCGTATCTGAATTATCGGTCTATGAAACAATTTGAGTTGGGAAAAAAGTCCTAAAATTGTGTAGACAGTTGCAGAGAAAGCAAGAAAATAGGAAAGAAACAAAAACAGAGAAATAGAGTCATCTTGAGTCTGCTAGCTAGTTCTAGAAGTAGTCTGCTAGAAAAAGGAAACCCCAGTTGAATTTCAAATGTGTTCATGCACTTGATTCAGTAACTGGTCAATGTAAAAACCAGTCCTTTCGTACAACTTCCCCCAGCAACAAAACTTCAACAGATTGACACCACCATCATGCCTGTCCCAGATGTATTTAAAAGAGAAATGATGATTTTCTTGAAAATCTATTTGCGTACAAGTTGCAAGACATTGGAGGGATTCTCCACATTCTCCTTCCTCCACGCGGCTTGAAAGTATATTTGATAAAATATGCAACAAAGCATGTGATTTACAAGGTAGAGTAAAATGGATGACTTGGGAATTGATCTCTTTTGGATATGAAACTTCATATCCACTCTCTGGGAAGTTTCTACAAGAAATGATGGAGCTGAGGCATGAATCTGCCACTCCGAGTGCTAAGCAAACAGAGACACTCCCCTTCACATGCCCCCACCTTCCGCACACACCTAGGCATGCACAGAGATCAGCATAGCAGATCATGAACACCTTGGAAAAGACTGAAATGCTAAATAGCTCTCTTTGTGGACAAAATAGCCGGTATACTATTTCAAATATCTGGTACAAAAACTCTGTTGAATATCTACCTCATATTTAAAACACAGGTTTTCATTGAATTCTGTTTGCAGAATATTTTCCTTCCATTTGTTCCTTTAAAATTCCTTTCTTCTATGTCTAGAAATATTTTCTTCTAAAAATAGAAAAAATTAGATGATGTCTTTTCAGAAGAAAACATTGGTTTAGACAATTTTTACCCATCATGGTATGGAAGAATTTATTTGTCCCTCACTAAGGAGGAATAAGTATTTTGATCATAGATCATTTACAGTGAAATACTTGACGTTTTTAAGATGCTTTCAATCAATTTTGATCCTCATTGCTTATTCATTGTAAACAGTAAGTTTTCAGTGCATGGAAAGTGTGCGTGGTACGTCTACATTAGTTCAAACACCAATTCCAACTAATGGCCAGGCTGAACTACAGTAAATAATGTCCTGAAGGATATTTTGCCGCCTTCTTTGGCACTCCTTGAAATCCTAATGATTGGCATGAAGTGTCGAAGTACAGAGATTTTCTCTCAGAGGGTGTCCCATGGTGAAACCCATCCCATGTGTTTGATGTTGTAGTTCTTATCGCTTTTAAAATCTGATATCTTCTGCACAGTTTTCATGAAGCTTTCTGTTACAGTAGTGAAAATCACAGAGAAATGCAATTTTGTACAACTTTGAATTTACCCCAAGAGCTGAGAGAAAATTTGTTCGTATACTTCAATCGGAGTCTCTTCTATATTCAAGCTTTGTTTATCTCCCATCAAGGGTCGCATTCGTTGCTGTTCAAAGCCCCATCCAAGCTGACCTTGAATACGTTCAGGGATGGGACATCCACAACTTCTCTGGGCAACCCGAAGCAGCGTTCCAGCACCCCAACAGCAAAAAACGTCTTCCTTTCATCTAATAGAGATCAGAAATACTAAATCTAGGTATATAAACTTTGAGGAATGGTTTGAAATTCAATTGATTTGAAACACATTTGATAGGAATACTAACTTCCAGATGACTGAAATATGTTGATGGCCATTTGAGATTGACACTTTTTGAAAAAGTGCATGGAATTGAAAATTAAAACCGGCAAAATTAAAAACTTCTTGCCATTTTCTTTTAACTCTGATCTTCAAAATTGCATAGGTCAGATATCTGTGCTTCATGCAAATCTCTCAGATACTCTCAAACAAAAGCTTTTCTTTCAGACTAAATTGCAGTTTAGGTAGAACACGAGTGCTTAGGGAAGGTTTTTCTGGGCATAGGGGGATTTGTGTGCACAAGAGGTTTTATCCAAACTGGAAAATTCATCCCAGCTGCATTTGTTCATCATTCCTACTGCATCAGGCCTGAAGATTCTGTGAAAAGTATCCTGTGGACCTTGAACATAGCTCATGTGAAAGAGATGAGAGGTGATGGAGAAGTTGAGGGAGAGAATCAAGAGCATATGGCCCAGTAAAGGCACCAGAAGGTATTTTTTCATGTGGTCCACAGCCCAAACAATTGTTTAGCACCATTTGAAGGCTGTGTTTGACCAACAGGGCTGAAGCAGGTCTTCAAAATATCCAGTAGATCAAAATCCATGGAAGCAAATGACCCTGGCCAGTCACCTTGCTGCTGATCATTCACCCTCCATACCAGCTGATCAGGCCTAAGAATGCTGCTGCAAAAGTGTTGTGAAAAAGGTAGGCACATTTTCTCAGAGGCAGGGGAAAATGCCCTTGGATGGTGATTCCAAGGGATAACTTGATGGCGCAAGTTAGGTACTCTTATCTACTGTGCAATATCGAAGTTGGTGAGTTCACCATCTGTAAGCATCACTTTAGAAAATAAATGTTTGATCCACAAAACGATACTTCCTATGTCCTGTCTACCTGCTTCATTTCAGCCAAGGAATAGGCTACGTTCCATCAGCAAAGTGTTCGTGATCATATGCTTCTTTAAACTGTGGTCATTCTTTCTTTTTTTCTAAATCAGACACTGTCTATTCCTAAGATTCAGATGTCCATGGGTAGGGCTGTAATTAAGTTCACTGTTAAAAAATATCCTTCTTGTTATCTTTTTAATAAATTACTGACACGTAACATCAGTCTGAGAGCTGAAAGAAACCCCTTCATTTGCTGTTTGCCAAGTATCATCTATGTGATACAAATTCTATTTGACCCATCCATTGCCATCTAATACTACTAGTAATGCCTTCACAACCTTTTCTTCATCGTTAGGGATTTTGGAGAAGTGAAAGATTGGAACATAAGCAAGGGCATTTGTTCAAGATGCTCCAGAAAGAGCTGCCGTCTGTTCTCTTCCTTGCTGCCTATGTTGGCAGGAAGCTGCAAAAAACCCAAAGATAACTAGAAAGAGTGTTACTTTTAGTCTAAATTTGGAAATGATGTTTGGAATACCCTGTTAAATGACAAGGTGCTCTTTTAAAAGATGGCATCTTCAGGGGAAAAGTCAGTTTAAAGAGGTTTCGAGACAGTTGCTTCTGGAAAAAAAAATAAAAATTGGAGGTATCCGAGGTCTTTAGCCATACCACTTGGAAGATTGATTCAAAACACAGTTCCTTCATCTAGGAAGAACAGAGGACCATAGATGCAGCCCATTTCAAAACGGAGTTCTTTATGTGTCAGGTTGGGATTTACTGGACATCATTTCTTGTAAAGTCAAGGGACTGCAGTTAGCTCTCCAATAATTTCCTTCCCTGAAATTCATCGGCATTTGCTCCTTTCTCCAGCGTTCCCATTTCTTAGTGCTGGTATACTCCATCTATGCATTAGAATATTCAACTGGAGTGTGTGTCCGATATTTTCTAGTTCAAATTGGCTGGAACGCAATGGATAGTTCCAGTTGCTTGTATACACTAGTTTTATTTTGACAAGTTTTCTTTGAACAATGTTTAAGCAGCAGTAGCAAATCGGAAGTACAGCTTGCAGCAGGGAAAGACACTTCTGCTTGCTCAAGTTTCCTGTAGTCAGATAGATGCCAAAAGGCTTTTCATAGTACTACTACTGTCTTGTAGGAATACTTGATCTAATCCTACCTTTGATACAATTACGAATGGGCTACTTTTCCACAAGGTGGAACATTTTTCTTTTAATAATATGTTTTTGGTAAGTTGGAAACATGAACTTGTGCACCAGTCAGGTGGAATGTACTCCTACTTCTTCATAAGTTTCACAACATTATTTAGAAAATATTGACTCTGTGTAACTTCAAAAGAAGAATTCTGGGCATCTTCTTTCTATGGATGTGATTTTTTTTCTACCATGCTGTTCTTGTTTTCTATGGAACTCATTTTTACCAATAGAAATATTTTTCCCTGACACCTATGGAAAATACCTATGTTTACTCAATATTGCAGCCTCAGTACACTGTTTAGAATTATTTCAACATGGTCCCAAGCATATCCGACAGCTAGACAGCGGAGGTTAGCAACAGTGAGTGGGAATAACTTCTGAAGTTATTTCAGTAGATTTCCCAGGAAGGGCTTGCTTTCTGCCCCTGCAAATTTTCCCAGAGATATTGTCTGGTGCACAGTTGCATCAAAAGAGTATTTTTGCACAAACCTTGGGCCAAGCTCTGTCTCAGATTTACTAGTGAATGCAAAGAGGGTGAAAGTGCTGCTTCAAAGCCCTCTGTGTGCTTTCCGTACCAAAAGGGAGGTGACCCCAGAAATAAGTTTTTGATCTCTCTTCAAAACACGAGGCATGTCACCAGCTCATTCATCTTTTTCTGGGACTCAGCATCTAAAGACCAAGAAGCCCTCTTGCTTGCTAGAGTGTGTTCAGCAAAAAAACCCTTGTCCCATCAGCAAATTGGAACACAGCTGCATTCCAGTCAATACCAATGCTGGCAGGGCAATACTCTAGCCCAGTAGTAACATGCCACTGTTAGAAGACTGTGTAAAAATCTTTGTGTACAAAGTAATGGGAGGGAAAAATAGAATTGGGAAGAACTGCACATTGTTCTGGAAAAAGCCTCCTGCCACAGTCTTACAGACGTCATTTTCTGGTATCATTTTTAAGAGTTGGAGTTTCTTAAATTTTGTACAAGATAAAATCTTACTGGACCTTGAAGTTTCCCTACTAGAAGTACAGCCATTTCTTAGTAGAATAGAAGTAAGCCACTTGAATATGTACAAATGGCCTTTCAAAATACATATGCTATAGCCCACTGTGAAAGGAATTAGCTATAAAAATAGAAATTCAAAGGTTTAAAAAGGTTTTGAATAAAGTAAGTCTAAGGTGATAGAAGAAGAAGAAAACAGCAGTTTTCTTCTTCTGCTGAAAAAACAACTCCGAGGACATTGTACTCTACAGGTGTATTATATCACTTTCTGAAAAACTGAGTAGGTTTGCTATTTCAAAAGGTTTTCATTAGGAAGGAAGAGATTCCTTTGGAAAAAAAAAACTTCAAATTGACTTGACATGAATGTTATGACACTTAACTTCACCAATCATGAAGAACAATTCTCATCACTTGATATGGAAATCATGACGGTAACAGAGACAAGGATGTCTAAGCCGTGCCATCAGGAACATCAAAAAGCATTAGAATGCAGGTAAGACTGAGCTCCTGAACTAGGGAGAAGAGAACGCAACCAAAACTTTTTCCTTTAAGAGTCTTCAGGATGAACAGCAGATCAAATGTTTTCCTGTGAAGTATTTATGAATAGAATTAACCTTTAAAAGAACATTGTTTTCAAAAACCTGTGTCCAGTATCTCTTAGAATGATACAGAGTTCTTATTACTAAAAAAAAGAAAAGCACTTTTTTCCAAACTGTTGTGCACTTTTAAATGATCTACAATAAAAAGAGTACTTTTTCATGCTGGGCATGATGTTCATTACAAAAAAGCCTTGTGGCACGCTTGGTACTCTAGTGTCTTGATTAGCATAGTTTTTTATTCATTGACTCTTTTTCACCTTGAAATAATGGCGTCTTTGTACTTCTGCAGCATCCATGAAGAATTTCTTGGGTGTCATTTTGTACTCAATCCTAAATGGCAGCTTCTGCATTCTGCCATCCGTCTAGCTTTCCCATTTGATGCAGCTTCTGAGAGGTCTTTTCAGAATTGAGGACTACCTGCAAGAATGATGCTAAATGCATGCATTTTACTCCTTGGGTAATGCAAAAGAGTTTTTCCTTTACAGCATAATAATAATAGGAAAAGAATGATGGTGGATTCAATTCTTCTAGTAATACAAAGAGGACTATTATCATCATTAGAAACCAAGCAAGTCATATTTATTGCTCATGCAGTACAACCACTAATGCAAATTACCCTGTAAATTCAAAATGAATCTGTATCACAGGAGTGGATTGAATGTCTCTCTTAATATTTTGCTTAAAGCAGAAAATTAATTCTTTTGACAGCCAACTCATAATTGCAACCGAACTTTCAACTACAGCTTTCAAACAGTGGAAACATGTCTGTTTATAACACGATATAGTATCGTACACAAGACCAAAACAGGTCCTAGACATTCAAATGAAAGAAAAGATCAAAGGACAGATTAATTCATGTCTGCAAGCCCTCAAGAGCGTGCAGGTCAAAAGTCCCCAGAAAACTAGGCCAGTGGCACAAATTCTCGATGTTGGCACCAGCAGAAGCAGCTGCTATCTTTCTAGGATGCAATCTTGCTTACGTCATCCTTCAAAGCAATCTTCTGTCCCCCTGCCCAATATGCCTTCTGCTCTACTCCTTGGACTTCACGTTTGCATTTCTACAGAGTCCTGCAAACGGACTCAAAGTTCAGGTAATAGATTTCCAAGATTTAGAAAGATTGTCTTAAGTCTATTTCTTTCGTATTTCATCCCGTCTAAGCATACTGTAACTTTCTGAGGGGAAATATGTCGAGTATGTCACGTGTAGTTTACATGTTAGTTCTGCTTGACATTAAAACTTCTCACAGACCCCTGGGATGCCTTCCTGCAAAAATATATAGCTGCAAAGAGTGGTTGCACAAAGTTAGAAAGGCCAGAAAACCATGCAAACAACCTAACAGTAGAGGCTTGAATTTCTGAATATAATCTTGCACCATCTAAAGTCAAAATAGAATATTGAAATGATTTTCATCTAATAATGAGCGTGGGGAAGAAAGAATCCAGATAGGCTTTTTTTTTTTTTTGAAACAGTTCCAGGAAATACATGGCCTTAACTTGGAAGTATAGCATTAAATATTTTTATACAGCATGAGTTCTCATTACCTAATCATATGATTTGTAGAACTGAATTGGAAAGTAGGAAATAAACAAAGAAAAATATTCAAGCTATAAAAAATATGAGTTTAAAATTTTCTTTGTATTTCTGATTAAAACGATGAGGTAGCCAAATGGTCACCCATTATTTTCAAAAGCATCTGGACATAAAAAACGGATCAATTTTGGCGGGACTTGGATGTCAGGTATTCCTGAAAAGCTTTATTTCACTGCTTCCCAAGCCTGATTCAATCCCCTTAAATGCAGCTGTATTTCAGTTGCTCAGTGAAACTGTCCATCTCATGCATATAGTTTACAAATAATCTGCAGAAAAAGCTAGCTAGATTTAAAGATCTTTTTTCTGTAAATGGCCTTCAACTGATTTCTACAAACACACAGCTGGGATTTCTGCTGTCTTCTTCAGGCCACTTCCTGCAGAGACCTCTCCATTAAATTTGTCTCGTTCTACTAAGAACGCTTCTGGTGATCCAAAGTCAGCACTGGGATTGTCCAACTGCATGGAATTACTGTCTGCTAGAGCTGCACACTGAGGGCTTCTGTGTGCAGCATCATGTGAGCCCTGCTAATGTCACCCTGTTGGTATAAACTGAGCTAAGTGGACCTTAAGGGACAAGATTGTGCACTGATTTTGTAATAGAAATTAGGTACTAAGAAGGAGGCGGGAGGATTTCAATGTTTCTGCCTCCAGCTGAAGCAACACTAAATCTCGGTCTTTATCTGAAAAACGAGGTGAATTAACCCGTTTGGCATTCATATGCCAAAAAGGTCAGTAATACACTCAGAACTGTCAAAAGAGTAACAATTCCAATCATTACTTTCTAAAAAGAATTCATTTGAAGAAGTCAGGAAGACAGATGAAACATGCAAATATCCTACCCTGAGAATCATTCCGTTGATCTGCACAGGTTTCTTATTATATTCCCATCTAATGCATTGGTCATGTGTGCTTGTGATGACACAAATACTTGCAAAGCTTACCAGATAAATCACGTTCTCTTCAAACAGCAAAGCATTTCTTGATGGTTGCATTTGCTAATTCCATTTAGACTCAATGTTCTTAAAGGTCTTTTCCAACCAAAGTTCCAACCATCATTCTCTAAGTCGCACATCCTGATTGTCCTTTAGGTTTAGGGCTAAATTTGGCAGAAAACCTCAAAAAGGGCCACTGAACCCTCCCCGCCACCGAAAGCCCACCCACACAGCCCCTCCCCTCAACTGGTTTGGGGAGAGAAGTGGGAAAAAGCTGTTGATTTAACAGGCAAAGCACTTCCCAGCACAAAAAAATGAACAATACCAGATGACAAAACTCATTTGCCGCACTGAAGAGATGACAAATCAGAAAGTCTCTCCTGTGGGTGCTCACTCTGTTATCAATGCCTCCGGCAATGGGGAAGGCTGCTGCCCAGGGTAGGCCCCAGTAGGCCACAAAGTGCAAGTTCCCAGTGCTTCCCAGGTCCCAGTCCGGAGCAGATTTGAAACGTTCCAAGAAAAGGGAAAGGAAAACAAAACCAGTCGAGGGAAAACTCTGCCTCAGCCAGCTAAACCAACTAAAAAGCAAATGCGTGCTCTGTTCTGCTCCATCAGCGCCCAGACAACACAGTGCAGCACAGAATGTGGAAGAGTCTTGCTTTTTAAGGAGTGCAGCCTCTGATAAGAAACTCAGTGCTTCTTCTTCTCCCCACCTTTGCTCTCAGAACCAGTCTTGAAGGCAGAGAATATCATATCCAGCATTAAGAGAACAGATGACTGGCGATACAAGCATCATAAAGTCACCCTAGGACACTGCTCCTTTGAGATATGTCACCAGACTATGCTAAGACCAAGTTTTGGAACTGCTCATTAAAATTCTACTCTCACAGTGAAGCTGAGGAGGAAACACAGCTCACTACAGTTACCTTGTGGCATGCCAGTGCTTCCTTTCAATCACAATAGTCTTCGTTTTTAAGTCCCTGACATCACAGGCATCATGAAACATCCTTTGTGCAGGAAGGAAGAAAATATTCTTCTCCTTGATGCTGATGGGTTAGCTGACATGCAAAGCAGTTAATTCAAAGGGACAGAGCAATCAAGTCAAGAGGAAAACTCACCACAGTTTTGTTTACTCCCCTAAATCCTTACTATCCCAAAATACAAGAACAGCTGTAAAAGCCTTGTGGCTACCTAATTTTTTCCTAGACCTACATGGTGGGGTAAGAGATAAACAATCCCAAACTATGGTAATCCACAACAAAGCATTCTTGACATCATATTCAGGTTCTGCATAGCGAGCTCTTCCTCCTGATCATGTTATTCCATCGCAATACTTTGGGGAGTATCTCAGAGGGCTGGCTGTTGTTTGGTTTGAAAGCATCTTGATCATTCAGGAACCCAGTAGCAAGGACAAAGTTTAAAAGAAGATAGTGCTATGCATTGATTTTCATATATGACAGAGATGTTTCTACAACACAGAAGGCTGACCTAATGCTTCACGACAACGTGGCTGAAGTGGCATCCTGGTCCCCATAGGTTTTTCTCTTTACTTTTAGCTGCTTTCTTACCAGATTAATGAGCTGAACTAGCTCAAAAAAGAATCACATAAGTGCCAGAGCTTTCAAACAAAAAAAAAAAAAAAAAAAAAAAAAAAAACCCAAAACAGATGCAAAATCGTGATTTGTAAGTGCATTTGAAAACAGAAGTTTTTTGTACTTTTCATAGATAGATGGCATTCTCTGGAATGATATTGCTCCAATGCTTTGGGTTTGGTTTTGTTTTTGTTTTTTTCCTCAATTCTAAATGTTACACATTCTTTTTTGGCCATTTTAGTAAACTGATTTTCTGATCCATGTGAAAGACAGTCCGAAGTTCCCCTCATTTGCCTCACGACCGTCCCCAGGACAGACATCGGGACCCTGAGGACCCTGACTGGAATGCTGGCATGCCGGTCAGAGAGGAATGCCAGAAATCCTGAGGCCCCTGAGCAGAATTCTGGCCTGCCAAGTGATTGTTGGCAGCTGTGTCTACAGTGACTGCTTCTAGCAGGGCCTGCCAAGGGGCGAGGCGACCTATGGGCCTGCACGTGCTTCGCGACACCAGCCCAGGAATTTTCCCACCTCTTGGCCAGATGAGCTTGCTGGGGCAACTGTGGTAGCCGCCCCATGGAAAATCCTTCATCTGCTCCACTACCACCGTGAGGGACGCAGATTGAAGCCCCCCTCCCAAGGACTGAGGCTGAGAGGCCCGTAATTCTGATCCAGGGCTGCTGGCCTGACTGAAGCAGGATGCCTGCTAAGTGTTGCCTGCAGATGTGTTCGCGGGACCTAGACTGGTTTCCCATAGAAACCAGTCCTGAAACAATAGCTCCCGCTCACTGCTGATATTGATATTGACTTCTCCTGCTGAGAACATGGACTCTCTGTACCCGTCTTCAATACCATTTTCCCCCTCAGCAATTTCAATAGACTTGCTCTTTATTGTATCTGCTCCCCCTCAGCCATTTCTAGATCTGTTTCCCCCCTCAGCAATGGACTAGAATAGAACCTTGAGATAACCAGGACTTTGAGATCTCCCCTAGGAGAACTCCATTGGCTGGGCTGCGAGGACTTCATCTCTCTCCATTTGGTAGCTATACTCCCTCTCTCTTTCTCCCCCTCTTTTCTATTCTTTTCCTCTCCCTAATTCCTTGAAGGCATTTGCTGTGGTCATTCTAGAAAGGTGCATTTGTTTGGAGTGATACTGCAATCCCTTTTCCATCTTGTCTTTTGCCCTCCGAGATCAGTTAAGAAAACATCATCCCCCCTTGGTATGAGCGGATCAGAACAATATGTTCTTTCCAGCTGAAATTGGTTCTAGTCAATAGAAGCACACTGGTAGGTAAAAGTAGACTGTAAAAGATAACCTTCAGAATGTATTTCCCATGTCTTCCCATTCAAGCAAGTGAAGAAAGCAGACAGATCTTCAGATAACATGCTATGCGAATTGAAAGGAATCTTCTTGGAGGCAACTGTGAAACTCACGCAATGAAATACAAATGAGAGAGATGAAAGGGTCACATATGATGTCAAATCTATTCTTTTAATGTTTGAATGAAACAAGATTTCTTGAAGCACAATCCTACAAAATGAAGGTGAACTTGCAGAAGCAATTGAACTGGGTCTCCTTTAGAAACACAATGTTTTCTAATGAAACTGAGCATTCAGGAAGGCAACCTTGAAATCCAAAGGATTTAGAAAAATACAAATACCAAGACTGGCAGTTCCTTATCTTTCACGGTCTCTTTAAGATAAGATTGATTTGAACTTCCACTTGTAGTAGGTCTGAAGACATTAGGAATGATGCAATATAAAAAAACCAAACCAAAACAACTTTCTCAAAAAGCTTTGAGAAACCAGAGAAATGATGATTTTTAGTGGTTAGGTAGTCCTTTAAAATTTGTCTTGGGGGGAGAGAGATAAAAAACTGACTGAGATCAAATGACTGTGGAGTATATTCCAAAACAGTAATGAAGAAGATAAGGGGCAAGAGCCTGTTAGAAAAATACTATGCTGGTTTCATCTGTTGAAAGCATTCCAGAATGGTTGAAATTATGAATCATATCTTCTGGGATTTAAAAAAAAAAAAAAAAAAAAAAAGAGGAAGAGAACAGAAGGAAAAAAAATATTTTGAACATATTTTTCCATTCCAAGATGGTATAATGGCTTTATTTCATTTTGTTCCTATGACCGGTTAATAGCTTATGAAGTGTTTAGCAATAGAGAGTGAGAGTCTTCACACTAGCCATACCATTTGGATGTGTCTCTTTTACTTTCTAGAGCAGCAGATATGGTTTAGCACTCCACAATTCAGTCCCCAAAAGTGAGTAAGGGTGGCAGATTTAACCTAACTGCCCAGTCCACCAAAATGCCTAATTATCTTGAAAAATGCTTTGCTCTATCTCATTATCTGGACATGTCTCTCTAGCTCCACTTTGAGCTTCTTGATCTTTCATCTACAGGATGAGATCCAATTTAGCTTAGCAAGGATGTAGCCTTTCCAAACCATATCTTTTACCTTCTGTATTCTTACAAGTACATTTCTACCGCAGGGACCAGTTTGGAAGATCCTAGTTGTTTTATTCCTTAGATTATGTTGCTGCATTAATTAGCTCTTCTTTGAAGTTTTTTCCCTGCTCAAGTATAGGGTCAGTGCTGAAATGATTGTGATGCTAACTCCTTATGATCTATTCTGCAGGCTTACAGAGTATGCAGCAAAGTTTTCTCTTCTTCTGAGGACATTCTACTCTTTTGATGAGAAATGCTGAAGGTCTGACTTCAGTTGCAAAGGTATCTGATTGAAAGATTGCAAAATTGTTAAGTCTAGTAACAGCAGGAAAAGCGTGCTCTTGCTCTGTATGTAAATGTCGTGTCGGCTGCTGTTGGGATAAAAAGCATGAGCATAAGCAAAGATATCTGCATGGATAGAAAAGAAACAAAGATATTTGTTGTGATTTCTGCACTAAGGAGCAAGAAGAAGCATGAAGCGCTAATTTCAGTGGCTAAGACAGTATCATCCTTGGGCCAGTTCTCTTCAACATCTTTGGAACCACTTGGACTCGGCACTTGAAGGAATATTAAGCAAGTTTGCCAGAGACGCTACATTGGGAGGAGCTGTCAACTAACTCCGTTGAGGCCAGTGAGACACTGCAGAGAGATCTTGACAAATAAGAGAGATGGGCAATTATGTCTGGCCAGGAGTCTATGCACAAATCACGAAAGGGGCGGGACTGCAGGGGAAGGCGTCCCAAGCTGTTGTATTTTCCAGCATCAGTCTCATGACATGCTTATGACAGTGGGAAGATGCCAGCAGCTCACGTCCCCAGCAGCAGAAAAACAGCTTGATGTTACAACTTACTTGAAAAGCTTTTTGACCAATCCCACAAAGCAAAAGCATATTGACAGTAGTTCTTTCCGATCCCTAGAAGCACACATAACTTTGGTTCAAAGAACGCTTGCTTCTTTTGAATAAAAGACCTGCTTGTAAGCCTTAAGATAGAATGCACAGAGCTCCATTATTAAGCTTAGAACTTCCTAACATCTGGCTAGATCTACTTTGCTGTAGCTTAGGGAGTTCTTCTGGTCAAGCTTTAATACACAGGCCATTGTTCTATTTGTCCTTACTTCTCTACTTCTTCTATCATTTTTCTGCTGACAAACCTTATGACTACTGCTTAGCTCCAAGCACAGTTCTGCTGTCTCTGAGGCCTGCCTTTTGCAGCTTTCCCAAAATCCTCTGTTTTCAAGGATTCCCACAGGCAATCCCCAACCTTCGGGAGTTGTGCGATGACAAGTGCTGGATTCAGCACCTGGGACAGGGCAATCCTGCCCTCTGTGTGTGTATAGACTAGGAGCCAGAGGCTGAAAGGAAGCCAGGCTCCTGGCCAATGGCAAGCTAAGTGGGTATCAGCAGTGCTCTGGCAGCCAGGAGGGCCAAGCCTGTCCTGGGGTGCATCAGGCACAGTATCACCAGCTGGGCAAGAGAGGGCATTGTCCTGCTCTGCTCTGCTCTGCTCTGCTCTGCTCTGCTCTGCTGTGTTCTGGGGCGGCCTCACCTTGAGTGCTTGGGGGCAGTTTTGGGTACCACCATGAAAAAAGACATGAAGGTATCAGAAAGTTCTCCAATGAGGTTTACAAGGACAGAAGTGGAGGAAATAGCATGCAGCTGAGTCAGGGGAGGGTCAGGTCCGGTATCAGGAAAAAGTTTTTTAACCAGAGGATGGCTGGGCACTGGAAGAGTCTCTCCAGGGTGTGGTCACAGCATCACACCTATCTTGAGTTCAAGAACCTTTGGGACATTGCTCTCAGGCATCTGGTGTGATTCTTGAGGAAGGTCCCATGCAGGGCCAGAAGTTGGACTTGTTGCTCCTGACGGGCCCCTTCCAATTCAACTGATTCTACCACTCTATGGTTCTGTCCTGGCCACTCAAGGTATATTGCTTGATCTCACCACATTTTGACCTGCTCTTGTTGGTCAGAATTTGTCACTACTGCCTAATGATATTTACCACAAAAGACAAAGGGCCTTTTCTCAATTTTCTCAAGAAAGTTGAAGATGCACCCTAGAATCCTAAAAAAGTCTTTTCCTTGAAACAACACTGTCTCCTGCCCACTATTCTTTCCAGATCTTAAGGAGAAAGAAGGCAAAATCAGGGGATGTATAACAATGAAGCACTGTCAAGTTTCCGGACCTTTAGCAGTATATTTGTACTTCCACTATTCTTTTCTATAAAATCATGGTTTTGTAGAGCATGTCATTTTCTAGCAAGACACATTTTTGCAACTGAGCCCATCAGTCTCTGTGAGAATATATTGTCAAAAGCACAAAACATATGAATGGGCGGTGGCAAGTGAGGGGAAAAAACAGTATGGGAAGCAGCTCCGTGATACTACAGTAAGACAAGGAGGAGGAGGTGTTCCAGTTGACAGAGCAAAGAATCCCCCGCAGTCCCTGGAGATATCCTAGTGAAACAGGTTGTCTCCCAGCAGTCCCTAGAGAACCATGGAGGAACACATACCTACAGTGCAGCTGCTGGAGGGCTCCATGCCACAACAGGTGAAAGTGCCTTGAAGGAAGCTGCAGCTTGTGGAGGGAGGGCCAGAAAACCATCCTTGACCTCTTTTTTAGCGGAAGAGTATGTGCAAATGTTTAACAGCTGCTAACTCGAATCTATCCTCTTTCCAGTTCTTGTCGTAGGTAAGTAGGACAATACAAGAATTAGAAGCCTAAACTGTTTTGCATGAGGCTCCCATTCTCTCTGCCACTCCCTTAAAATTTACTTTGAGATGAAATAAAACTCATGATCAAGTTCCTAAGGCTTGATGGTCAGGCTTCTCAGAAAACAAGCAGTGCAAAGAACTCTTGTCACTGTCATTTTTTTTCATAGAACTAAAAAAGTTAAATTACTGTTTTCTAAGAACTTACGAAAATCAACTGGTAGAGCTGGTGAGAGTGAAGAGTATAATTAAGCTGGAAAGAGACTATCATGTAGCTACCTCATCTGCATAGAAGTTTTTTTACCAGGAACTCTGGACTTTTAAACAGATTTAGGACACAATAGTTATCTCTGGGAATGTTTTAGTAAGTCTAGAACATTCATCTTTAAATAGCTCAATCTGTTTTACCGTTATGGCTTACGTTTTAAATTTTATTTGCGGAGAAATATTTGCCATTCAGATCATTTCAAGTTCTGAAGCATTTCAGTTGTTGACAGTTTTTGCTGTCTCCTGAGGGCAGGAAAATAGTCCTGGAACCAATACTGAAAGAAACTAGATGGAAAAATTAGTTTTCCTCATTCTTTTCTGTCTATTCTATGAGGCACAAGAGCAAAACCACTGCTATGAGTGAGAGTTGCCTTACCACTCATGGATGACAACGTTGTAGTGAGTAGTCTGTTATTTGCACACATTTCTGATGCTGGTTGTTACCTGTTGTGCAGAAAGATCTGTAAACTATTTTCACGGAAAGACATACCTGAATTGCTTCGCTTATCTCTGAAGCAGAGAACTAAGCTGGCACTCTACTTCGGAGATCTTCCTGTGCTCGCCCCCAAACCCGTTTCCTTCAAATGCAATTTACTTTCAACCAAAGCACTTCATTACTTCATCAGGTAATCTCTTGTTCTTAATGTTCGGGGGACTGTTTTAAAAGGGTAAGAACATATTCTAGTAAGAAGGTAGAACGTCTGTCTTAAGTAGTAGACATCACTGGGCTTTGGTTCATGCACCATAACAACAGCAAGGAATGTCGTTTGCAATCAATAGATGGGTTGGGGAAACCGGCCACAAGTTTAGGAATTTTTCTCCAATTAATTATGCTTTAAAATTTGGCTCTTAGCATTTCAAGTGTGTTTTTATTGAAACAATCAACTATTTATTACCTGTACCACAACGAAGCACAATCAGCAGTGCTTGTGCATCCTTCACCAATTCCAAGAGGAAGAATGGTCTGAGCCTCCAGTATAGCTCATTACGATAAGCTGGAAAAAAGTTCTTGGAAAAATTTCTTTTGCATCCTTCTAAACCTTATGCAGCACTCCCTGGCCAATCTTACATTTTCTTTTCTCCAGGAGATGGTAAGAACTCGAGTACCTTCATGACAACCGTCGTGGGACGCTTGCTGTGCTGGCAGAGTTCCTTTTTGAGATAATGCCTGGAAAAGCTTTTCGCTAAGGTCTAGGCGGCAAGAGACGCAGAAGACGGGCATACGCAACTGTCCGAAGGTAGGTGACGGTCCCGGGCAGCTTTCGGCAGAAGCCGCGGTTCGGAGCGCACCGCGACCGGCAGAAAGCTCTGGGCGCGAAAAAGCCGCTTCTTCGCCTCCGGCAGCCGGAGAGCTCGGCCGATGCTGAGACGTCAAGAACGAAGCCGCACAGCACTGGGATTAAGTGATCAGCTCTCAAACTGAGGGAAAACGATAACTAACCACTTTCCAACAGTTTCAACTTACATTACCATACGTAGGGAAAAAGTTCTTGGACAGCTTTCTTTTGCATCCTTCTAAACCTTATGCAGCACTTCCTGGCCAATCTTACATTTTCTTTTCTCCTGGAGATGGTAAGAACTTGAGTACCTTCATGACAACCGTCGTGGGACGCTTGCTGTGCTGGCAGAGTTCCTTTTTGAGAAAATGCCTGGAAAAGCTTTTCGCTAAGGTCTAGGCGGCAAGAGACGCAGAAGACGGGCATACGCAGCTGTCCGAAGGTAGGTGCCGGTAGCCGGATTCTTTTAACAGAAGCCACTCTTCGGCGGGCTCTCTTACCTTCATAATGGGTTTTGCTGGAGGAAGCCGCTTTTTCGTTTCCGGGAATACCTAGAGAGGAACACTAGCTAAAGACGTGATTGGCACCATTATGTCGAGTTTTGCTCTTTCCAGCAGGAATAACTGTGTTCTTCCTTACGCTAGATGGCGCTGCTTTTCAAGGTTTGGCTGCTTTTAATCATTTGGGGTGCTGGATGTTCAAACGACTTATCCTAACTTCTTCTATTTTAAGTCAGGTGCTCACTGACGTAGATCCTATTAGATATAGCACACTGCAAATAGGAGGTGAAATAGATTTATTGTTACTAGCACATGGGTACGAGTGTTAGGAATTTTATAAGGAATATGTTGCATGAATCTTTTGGACCATTCTGCAGCCATTCATACGAAACTCACACAAGTACAAGACAATATGAAGAAATTGACTGGGAACGAGTGGGGTTTGCATCAATGGTTTGAGGGATGGGAAAGAACTGGGTGTTTGAAAGATCTCGTAAATGGAGCTTTGTTTTTACCAGTAGTCATTATTTCATTGCTTTGTGTTATTCCATGCATCGTGAAACTGTTGTGCCTCTTGCTAAAAATTACATTGGAAAAGATCTGGCTGGTGCAAGAAGAAGGGGCAATTGTGACAATGTATCTGAACCGCTTAGACTACGTGCTGCACCAGCCATCCAGCGTGGAACGGTTCTTCTCAGAATTTTCTCAGGGCCCTCTGGAATTCATCAAGACATAAGCCTTGCTAAAACAAGAGAGGAAAAGCTGAGAAACTAAATTCCAAGACCACAAGAACTCCAAAACGGGGGTGGGGGTGGGGGCAAAGTACCTGGACTGTAAGGAAACACATCTTCTGAGAGGTGCACGCAGAATGCGTGGACAAGACAAAGGCACCAATAAGAAAAGCGTGACTAGCGTGTGCAGAGAGTCAGAATGAGTAAGTGCATCATGTAAGCCGTCAACGGCTTCTGCTTAATCCTCTTGGTCCATTGTGCAGGAGTCTTGAATTTCCCATAAGTGATACTTACTAAAAGGGTTCTGATTTTAATGCTAGAGTTACTGTCTATACGATGATTCATGGGAATAGTTCTTTCAAGTCCTTCCCTTGCTGACATCAGTCAGTTTCATCTTTTCCTGAATGTACTGCTGGCTGTGCATAAGTTATGAATAGAAGGGAATGAGTTTTAGGGATATGTTGCAAGGAAATAGATTGGTAGCTCTGCTTCCATTTCCATTGTCTAAGAAGAATTCTGAATATTTTTGGCCCTTTCATAGACCTCTGACTCGATTAGCATCAGCAGGGAGGGACATTTAATTGGTTTTTCTCCTTTTTAGAGAGAAGCTAATGAAAAAGTTTCACCAGAATCAGAGCAGGCTGCGTAACAAGAAGAGCGTCATGAAAAGGCGCCAATCCTATCCTCTTAGTATTGCTAGTTGTGATTGGACTTCAATGAAATGTGTCAACTCTGTGTTCCTGGGTATCACATCAGTAACAGGTACTTCACCTGCTGTACTTCTCTCCTAAAGCTAAGAACAGAATCCCAAATAATCTTGATTCCAAGGTCTCAATTCACCCTGTGATGCTGACAGGTGAAATAGGAGTGGAAGGTGCACCAGTAAATGAACTTGAATGGCCTATCTAAATCAGCGGCCACTGATTTCCTGAAGGCCTTAACAGGTCAGTTGCCCCTATTTTTCTTGGGGTTCTTTTATTCTTTGGTCATGTTTTTCTTGGGATTCTTTGAATCCTTCCACACCAGTTCAGCCTCTGCTCTCAAATCCTTTGCTGTCATTTAAAGTATCTCAAGAGCCTGGAAACCTGTTGTCTTTATTTATCAACCCATTATTCCCTTCCAAAGGTTGTTTGCCTCAAGTCTCATTCTTGCTGATTTTCTGCTAGTTCATTGTCAGATGGCAGCAGGTGTTCTGTAAGAGCAAGTACACAATCCTATAGCTTGCTTTTCTTTTGATTTGGCCTGTCTAGAAAATGGAATGACTGAACATCTCCAACAGGATTTTCTCTCCCCATTCTGTTTCACCGCAAGGGCAGATGCCAATCCATCTACCTAAACTCTTGGTGGTGAAGAAACTAGTGGTATGCTGTTGCATATAGGTAGAACTTTTCGAAAGGAAGGCCTTGTAAAACCATGGCTGAGGCCCGTTACTTTGGCTAAGTAGAAAATGACTAGGGGAAAGTGAGACAGCTGAATTAGAGGTAGATCAAGATGTTCTAGAAGCATTGCGTGTTCACAGCGTGGTGTATGACGGTTGGTTGAATTATGTTTGTTGTGGCTTAAAGCTATGCAAGTGATAAAGGCCTGACTGCTTCAAAAGCCTGGCTTTTGCAAGAAAGCGGCTCTCCTTTGCACCTGCCTGGGGACTCTGCGTCACTACGGACCCTGACGCCCAGTTTGCCAAGGAGATGATGAGTAGGAATGTTGCAGAGCTGCTGTGTGCATATGAAAGGAATGGCAGAGAGTGAAGCCGTGGACAATTTCTGGGCTTTAGTACAATGCTGCTGCATTGGTGCCAGTTTAGTAGGTTTTCCATCAGTGGCATTTCTGTCTAGAAGTACACTGCCCAGAGTCTTTCTAGCATTTGATGCCATTTCCTTACTGCCATTAATACCTTCCTTCAGTTTCAAGGATGAGAGAATCTTTACAGGATTTTGAAGATCCCTGTTAGGAAACACTATGCCAGAGGAGTCATCACTCCCTTTTCTTTTGCCTCCTTTGTAATTTTTATAGACTCATTTCACATTTCTGCTAATGGCAATAAGAATACTGAGACTACTTAGCAGGGTTGACGCTCTCAGCTGCTTTCCTCTTTCCTACTGCTTCATACCCTATGTGACTTGATGGCCTCGTTTTGCAATCAGCATTTTGCTGTGGTTTGCTAAAACCTGGCATGCACTGCCAACTCCCAACTTGTGTGTTGGCATTTCAGGGGCTTTGATGGGTTCCTTTCTGAGATTGCCATGCACTGGACTTTCACAGTCACAAAGACTTCATCCACCATCAGTCGAATTTCAGTATTTAATGCTCTTTCCTGGAATGTAGGCAACCTAGCAGCAAGTACTAAATTCGCTGCAAGCCCTGTCTTCCCAAAGGACCATTCAAAAAGTTTGCTTTTCCCCTCTGACCAATCTGCCAGTATTTTGATGGAGAATTTGCTACCTTAATAGAACCTCTTAGAAGGGATCTCATGGCAGACAACATCTCAGGCTTTCTTGAAATACTGGCTCCTTTGGATCTCAATTCTATTCAGAGTGCATTTAAGATTTTTTTTCCACTGAAGCCATTCAACAATGCCTCTTCTCTTTAAAATGTGATGCAGGTGAGAAAGATGGATCCCCGTGAAAGGTTCTATTGATATCAAAATTCGTGCCCAATGGGCTGTGCTGGTGGAAATCAAATACTAGTCTAGTATTTTGAATCCAAATAATTCCTCCCAATCAGGCCCGACAGGATTGTTTGGCTTTGAATCTGAGCACGTGGACAGTAGTGGATGGTCCACAGGTTGAAAACAGTGTAGATTCTTCTCCTTCTTTTCATTGATGGCTCAGAGACTGAAAATGCAGCGACAAAATGGTAAATACATCCCTACAGATTCAAAAATTGTTCTTCTTAATTTGCATCTCCACCATAACAACAGATGCTTAGAACTAAATTACCAATGGGAATTTTATAGCTTCTCAGAAATGAAACAGGACCTGGCTAATGGGCCTTAGCAGTAGCTACAAGTTTTTCAGCACAAGGCATCTCAAAAGTATTTTAACCTTACAGTACTTTTCTGTCTTATGCTTTCATCTCAAGGATGCTGGAAAGAAAATAAACACAACAAAAAAAAAAAAAAAAAACAACAACAAAACAAGAAACCCCACCAAATTGATAATAAGCAAAATCAGTCACATATATAGAAACAGATCCCATGGTTTTTAACTTCCAAACTTGTCTTCTCAGCACACTCTCTACAATGGAATTGTTTCCCTATCTGCCTTGAAACATTTTGCAGCAAAAACACTCTAAGGCCCTGCTGGGTGTTTTGTTCAAAAATCACTTCTTCTGGTTTTCTGTCCATAAGCGGAGTAACGTGGCTGTGCTGGCAGCTGACCAAAGGAGGTAGGAAGAGTAATCATCATCCACAACACTGGGGCTAAAGAAATTTCCACAGAAAATTACCTGCCCTATTACTTGTTCACGTGTTGGGTTGAACGTTCAGAATCTGTTTCCATTTTCCCCATTCATAGAATGTTCTATTTCACAGAATTCCAGCCCCTCAAACATCAGTCCTGCCAGAACTGCCCGCCATAGGGGGCTGTCATAGGGGATCTGCTAATGTCCACTGACTCTTACCAGTATAGTGCTTGTCACTGTTGCAGATCAAGAACTTCTGAATAGTTTGGATTCATGCTCTTTGAGGGGTTGAAAACAAGAAAAGAATGACTAGACATTTCCATGATCAAATCCCCTGATGGAATAAAAATAGGAGCATAATAAATGTATTCATTGTTCTAAGAAGGGAGATGAAGGCTCCAAATGATTACTTGCATACTTCCTGTTCTAAATCCCTTGTTATCTGGCAAATTGCAAAAGATTCCAGGCTTTTGCCAAAATGCAAACCAGGTTAAAATGTGAAGCCTTACAGTTTACTGGATATAAAACTTCATCATCCATTTTTAAATCTTTGAGATTGTTATGTACTTCCTATTACTACCCTGAGGTTTAGAGCTGTAATTCAGAGAGAAAAGAATGCTATCTTGAATTCATTCTAGTAAATCGGCACTCTCATCTTGTCGGCACTCTCTCCTCTTGGTTTTCACTTCTGAAACTCTGTACGGAAGAGTGCATTAATGCATAGAGCTCTGCATCAATTCTTTACAACAGTTTCCCCTGTAATTCTTCTTTCAAGGCAAACCTATAAAAAGCCACACTTTCTTACCCCACCACTTCTAAAATTCTATTGAGAAGCAAAAAAAAAAAAAAAACAAACCATCAAACCACTAAATCACTGCTCCAATAAAAAAAGCAGTCCATTAACTGCTTTCTTAGCAGGTTCTTTACCTTGTATTAATATGGCAACCTTTTCTTGCTCTTCTAGATTAGAACCAAATTCTTACAGCATATAAGGAAACATAGGTTTACTGTATCTGATTCTTAGATACAGAAGTCCAGCAAGGAGTTCAGACCTCAAAAGAAGTGTCTGTACAACAAGATTCAGCACAACCTTGAGACATATTAGCTATTTTTCAAGAAAAGCGGCCAAACTGAAACTTTTTAGACTTCTCTACAATCATGCGTGCCTGCTTCCAGAACCTGACCTTCATTGCTGGAAACTAGCTGCAATGTTACTGTAAACAATGCTGTGAATGTCATCATCATCGTCATTCTTTTCTTCCATTGAAAACCTCAAGTGGAGTCGCGTCACTTCTCTTCAAAATTCTGTATTTCCTTGCAAACTGGTAAAATAAGGATAAATAAAGCGTTCTGTTCATTCGGTTTAAACCTAATGTTCAAAATGAAAAAAAACAAATCCATTCAGATATGGTCTGCAATAATACAGTAGAAGAGAAGATGAACCAGACTGGCCTACAACAGAAAGAAGTGAAGCAGAATTTGGGAATTTGGAAGACCTTATGATGAATAATTCAAAGAAATAAATAAAAAAAATATTGCCTACCCAAATTCAATCAGTGATGCACAGACAAAGTGCTAATTACTACTAATATTTCTTTCATTCTCAGACAAGAAGTTCAATGATCCTCTTGAATGCACAGAAGATTCTTGGAAAAGACAGCAGCCTTCTTCTTCACCACATACGCCTCAGAACTCCAGGAGACAAATCATTTGAGCTGTGAGGATCTTTGTCTCTGTAAAACTCCCAGAGCATAGCCAATATTCTATTCCTTTAGGGATCCTGGCCTCCCTGGGGGAGTGCTGGATAGTCTACATCCCGGTACATCAGCCAGACACTCCACCTTATTTCCCATGGCTACTGCAGCAAGGACATCATCTACACTGGCTTTCTAGCCAAAATGTATGCAAGGCACAACGAAGAACATAGCCAAAACCTTGAGCACAGCTTATGGGTTTTGAATGAAAAATCTCAGGATGGCAATACTGGATCTTCTGATCCAAACCATCAGGAAACATTTCTTTAGAGGTGTTGGGAAAGATGAAAGTTTGACAAGAAAGTCTCACAGATATGTATGCTTGGCAGAAAGATTTTTCAATGTGGAGTCTGAAGAAGGAATAGAGTTGGAAGCAAGTTTTGATCTAGAAGAAAAGAATTGCTGAGCCAGTCTTACTGGATAACCGAGGATACCTTAGTTAGAAGAGGGTATTATGACTTACAGCAAAGGATAAACCCACCCCAAACAAGAAGATGTTTTTACCAAGCAGGAAGCTAGCACAGGCAATCAAGTCAGCAAATGCTGCAAGCAGAAAAAGCTCTCCAAATTTTCCACTGTCAAGAAAACTGAAAAACAACTTTCCGCTTCAACTGTAATATACTGACTTTTAGTGAGTGGAGAATAGCAACATATGGTAATTAGAGTCGTTAGGATAGGCTATAGATAATAGTTAAGGGATAGATTGGTTCTACTGTATGAAGATGCTCAGCAAAGTGCCAAAACCAAAGGGTCTCCAGGCCTGCCTGCAGCTAGAGCTGACAGCTGTAGGCACAGGCTCTGTTGCCCACTACCCTGGACTGCTGCAGCGTCTTGGATGGAATAAACTGCATTTTAGAGAGCCGCCTGGACTCCCACATCCCTCATTTAGGCTCTTCCATGGAGGTGAAAAAAGCCTCTGGGTATTGTACAAAAAAACAGCTATGTAATCTAGAGTTGCATGACCCAATATTTCTATTGAACTGGAACAAGTTTTATCAATATTATGGATCCACTTCTTTTCAGTGCGTTTGGTCAAAAACATAAAGCATCGTTTAAAAGACATTCTTGCATGCGTAGTAAGTACTATGAATTAGTTAAGGTGTTGGTTTGGCATGGCTTGGTTTTTGGTGGGGAGGGAAGAAGCCAGCCACAGAAGTGATTTTTTGTGCAAAGCTCCTAGAAGCTTCCTCCATGCCTGGCAAAGTGAATCCCTGCTTGGCACTAAGAACAGACATGCTGCTCAGCCAATTACAGAAGCTGATAGCGCCTTGGTGATATATTGAAGAAGGAAATCAAAACTGCAGCCAGTTAACCTTGAAGTTGGGAAATTTTTAGGTTTGCACCTCTTCTGCTTTGAAAGCCAAACCAGTGAGACACTCTGTTGCAGTGTGTGTTTATTATTGTACTGCAGTTCTAGTAGTCCGTTTTCTAAGCCTTCCTATTTTGTGCTGTTATAGCATATGTTATTATGAATGGATTGTTCCTTTCCCCCCAGTATTGTTGGCTTTTGCCCTAGCTGTCCCTCTCCCCAAAGACCTGCCCTTTTGTTCCCTGTTCCTTCTCCCATTGAACATCAACCCCTCCCCAAGCCTGCTCCTTTCTCTAGAAACTTCCCTCTCAATTTTGTACCCTTCAAAACCCCATTGGTTTCTTCAAGTTATTCTCCTCCCCTGTAGTCCCCCTACTGGTTTCAACATTGTATTCCCCTCCTTGTCTTCCACCCCCAGTTTCTCCCAGTTGGTTAAAGATTGTATCCTCCCCTGGGACCTTCCCCCCATTTAGAAGTTGATGGATGCCTTTGAATCAGTGTCTTTCTGTCCTTGACCCTCCAGGGAGTAAACTGAAAAATATGCAGAAGACCTCTCCCTGTTCCTTGTCCCTGCCCTCAGCGCAGTTCTATCCCCAAGGCAGTCCACCTGTGCCGTAGAGCAGCTGTGCCCTACAGCTGCAGCCCGGATTCGACAGCTTGCTTGGGGCGGCCCACTCTCGCTGTCGGTGTCGGGAGCTAGTTGGGCTGAAGAAATCCAGCACCGCAGCAAGACTCCAAGTCAGAAATCCAGTTTATTAGGAAAAGGGGGAAAAACCCAAATCCATGCAAGAGTACAAAAGAAAAACCACTGACAGAGTCAGAATACAAGCTGACGTCCTGCTAGTTAGGGTGGTGAAAGCAGTTTGGATGAAATGGTCTTGTTGAAGTGGTGATTCTGTAGAAACCATCTGGTAGCTCTCGTCCTCTGGAAAACCAGTGGCTAAGGGTGGCCGTTCCTCTGGCAATGCAGTAGAAATGGTGCTTCTTGCCTTCCAAAACCCAGATGATATCCAGGTGGGGATGCTTAGCTCCTACCCCCTGGGCAGAGCATCTCCCAATGGGCTGATATCATTCTGAGTCATGATGTGGGTCCTTGATTACCCGTGAAACAGAAATGGCTCCTGGAGGGAGTTATCTCGGAGTCATGTGGCAAGACATTGATGGGCCCATTAACAGGAGAGAAGGAAAAAACGATGCCACCCCTGGTTTCCGCAGTTCTTGAGGGTGGGACTAGGATGCATTTTGATATTGTAAGCTAGGACAATACAGGATGCAGGTTTTTGCATTTGCAGGAAGTTTGTATGGATTTGAAAAGTATCCTCATAGCAGAAGCACAAAAGTATTCTCATACCCCTTTGAATCATCTTCAAATGAAGCAATTCTCCCAATAACCTAACGCATGAATGTCTTGCAAGTGAGTTGAAGAAACACGCAAAAGATAAGTAGTGTTCAACTGCAGAGAATTGTTTAGGGACATCATACCCTAATATTTGAAGTCAGAAAGCATGGATGGACGGGTCCTTTTTCCTTAGTTGACTACAGAACCAGCGGTCCTTTGCAAGAGGGTCTTTGGATTTAGGATGACACTGGCAACTAAGAGCATGGCTACACAGAAGGTGCTACTTTTAGACCAGAACATTCAACTACTAAAGGCAGATAGGAGAATAGCTGATTAGTGACAGCTCCAACAGGAGGAGTCTGCGGCTTACCCCGTGGGAACAATAGTAGCACATTTCAATTTTAGAAAACCATTCATTTCAGAGGACCAAGCATCAGTGAAAAGAAAAGGTCGAGTAAAGACATCCTAGTGCTCTTCTGATCAGAAGCATCTTCCTCCATACGAGAGTATTTAGGAAAGGACAGTGCGTTCATAAGGAAAGGTGTGCCAGTTACAAAACCTGCAGAACAAGGCAAGACAAACTTATACATTTTATTTGCTATTTTTATTTCACTTGCTAAAAAATGATTTTTTTTAAGACTGAATTTTATGAATTCTGCAACGCTGTCTTTTTGAACGTCTTCCTACCCGTATTAAACACCGAGGTGACTAAGAGAGCAGCAGTGGAAGGAAAGCTGGTCCATCTCCCCCTCCTTGTAGCTTTAGGCCAGTGAGCGATTAGAAGTCGGTCACTTCATTTGAGATAAATAGCTTTACCAAGAGAGAATATTATCCAGCCTTGATCTTTCCTTTGGAGCTGATCCACTTTGTAGTCATCAATTCTTGACTCAGTTGGGGAGAAACAATGGCATTACGGCCATGGATGTTAGAGTGCGCTGATGGGAAATGAAGTTTTCATCTTCAGGTCCTTGCTTCAGTAAATATTCCAAATTCATCAGAAAGAAAATTCGAAGACCAGGAATCCCCACTCAAATGACCTACTTCAAATAGTCTGCACGCATAAAAGACATCAAGCAGGTGCTCTCATCTGTTAGGGGAATACCCAGCCAGTATATTATTGTCTAGTTAGGAGGCAATAATTTTGGAAATCATTGAATTTTTTGTATTGCAAGTGAATGGTCAACACATTTTATTACTGGATAAGGTAAAATCATGTCTTCTGCATCCTTTCAGAGAGGAAGCTTACCTGGATCTAAAGCTGCTCAGCTCCATGATGGGATGCTTTGTCTTCAAAGGGAACTCTGGTCTTCGTCCTTTTGGATTGCTTCCATAGCTTTTCACTCACTCTTCAAGTACCTGTTAAAATGTCCTCTTATCCCATGCAAATTTTTATGGGCATAGTCACTGAATTGGGAAGTATTCCATAAAGTCCACAGGCCTTGTTGAGATGGATGCACAGGTCTCAAGGGTGTTAGCAGATGTTATTCTGAGGCCACTCCTGATCATGTTGGATGGACCATGGTGACTGAGGAAAGTGGCCAAAGACTGGATGAAAGCAAATGTCACCCATCTTCAAAAAAGGCAACCAGGAGGACTCAGAAAAGTACAAGCCAGCCAGCCTCATTTGGATCCCCAGGAAGTTGATGGAGTAGCTATTCCTGGAAAGCATTGCCAGGCACACCAAGGAGGACAGAACAAATGTAGTCAGCATGGATTTACCAGGGGAAATTGGTGCTTGACGACTTTTTAAACTCCTCTGGTGAATGAACTTGCCTGGGAGATGAAGAGAATATCATCTGCCTGGGCTTCAGAGAAGTTTTGGACGTTTATCTACATGGCAGCACACATACCTACGGGAAGGAATAGTGCAAAGAGCAGGGAACCAGTGTCTTTTCAATGATGCTCAGTGAAAAGACAAGAGGCAGTGGGCACACACTGAAATACAGGAGATTGCCTCTGAGCATCACAAAATTCTTTTTTACCGTGACGGTGACTGAACCATGGCACAGAGTGTCCAGAAAGATGGTGGAGTCTGGATCATTGAAGACATTAAAAGTAGGCCCAGATATAATCCTGGGCAACAGGCTCTAGGTATCCTGGTTGAAGCAGGGGGATGGGACTTGGTGAGCCCCACAGAGCCCTTCCACCCTCATTCATTCTGTGCTAGTGAATTCTCTTAGAGATGCATTTCAAGGACTGGCATGACAAAGCTCTGTGCAGAGTGAGATCCAAATGGACATGGGATTTAAGTTCCTTAAGTAGTGTTCAAGAAGAATGTAAAACTCCAGGAAACCTGTCTCTTCCATAACTGAATCCCTTTCATGGGAAAATTCCCCAGCTCTAGAAAGATCCTCTGAGACGCATGCTTAAGACTGACACTGGCAGAGCAAATTTCTCCCTATGCGTGTCTAAGACCAGTTAGGATCTTTACCAAAAGTGTTGTCAACGTAGTCACAGAAGGCATATTGTTAAGAAGTGACAACTTACATCAGAATGGCAAATATTGGTCCACCAATGAATTACTGTATGGGAATTATCGACTTGTATTCCAAATAAATAAAAAGGAGTTGGTCTTTATTGAACTCTTTCATTGCAATATTCATAAGGGAAGAAAAAGACCTATGTCCTTAACTTTCTTAATTCTAACAAAGATTTAAAACATTCCTTGTAAAAAGCGTATCTGAATTATCGGTCTATGAAACAATTTGAGTTGGGAAAAAAGTCCTAAAATTGTGTAGACAGTTGCAGAGAAAGCAAGAAAATAGGAAAGAAACAAAAACAGAGAAAAAGAGTCATCTTGAGTCTGCTAGCTAGTTCTAGAAGTAGTCTGCTAGAAAAAGGAAACCCCAGTTGAATTTCAAATGTGTTCATGCACTTGATTCAGTAACTGGTCAATGTAAAAACCAGTCCTTTCGTACAACTTCCCCCAGCAACAAAACTTCAACAGATTGACACCACCATCATGCCTGTCCCAGATGTATTTAAAAGAGAAATGATGATTTTCTTGAAAATCTATTTGCGTACAAGTTGCAAGACATTGGAGGGATTCTCCACATTCTCCTTCCTCCACGCGGCTTGAAAGTATATTTGATAAAATATGCAACAAAGCATGTGATTTACAAGGTAGAGTAAAATGGATGACTTGGGAATTGATCTCTTTTGGATATGAAACTTCATATCCACTCTCTGGGAAGTTTCTAAAAGAAATGATGGAGCTTAGGCATGAATCTGCCTCTCCGAGTGCTAAGCAAACATAGACACTCCCCTTCACATGGCCCCACCTTCCGCACACACCTAGGCATGCACAGAGATCAGCATAGCAGATCATGAACACCTTGGAAAAGACTGAAATGCTAAATAGCTCTCTTTGTGGACAAAATAGCCGGTACACTATTTCAAATATCTGGTACAAAAACTCTGTTGAATATCTACCTCATATTTAAAACACAGGTTTTCATTGAATTCTGTTTGCAGAATATTTTCCTTCCATTTGTTCCTTTAAAATTCCTTTCTTCTATGTCTAGAAATATTTTCTTCTAAAAATAGAAAAAATTAGATGATGTCTTTTCAGAAGAAAACATTGGTTTAGACAGTTTTAAACCATCATGGTATGGAAGAATTTATTTGTCCCTCACTAAGGAGGAATACGTATTTTGATCATAGATCATTTACAGTGAAATACTCGACATTTTTAAGATGCTTTCAATCAATTTTGATCCTCATTGCTTATTCATTGTAAACAGTAAGTTTTCAGTGCATGGAAAGTGTGCGTGGTACATCTACATTAGTTCAAACACCAATTCCAACTAATGGCCAGGCTGAACTACAGTAAATAATGTCCTGACGGATATTTTGCCGCCTTCTTTGGCATTCCTTGAAATCCTAATGATTGGCATGAAGTGTCGAAATACAGAGATTTTCTCTCAGAGGGTGTCCCATGGTGAAACCCATCCCATGTGTTTGATGTTGTAGTTCTTATCGCTTTTAAAATGTGATATCTTCTGCACAGTTTTCATGAAGCTTTCTGTTACAGTAGTGAAAATCACAGAGAAATGCAATTTTGTACAACTTTGAATTTACCCCAAGAGCTGAGAGAAAATTTGTTCGTATACCTCAATCTGAGTCTCTTCTATATTCAAGCTTTGTTTATCTACCATCAAGGGTCGCATTCGTTGCTGTTCAAAGCCCCATCCAAGCTGACCTTAAATACGTTCAGGGATGGGACATCCACAACTTCTCTGGGCAACCCGAAGCAGCGTTCCAGCACCCCAACAGCAAAAAATGTCTTCCTTTCATCTAATAGAGATCAGAAATACTAAATCTAGGTATATAAACTTTGAGGAATGGTTTGAAATTCAATTGATTTGAAACACATTTGATAGGAATACTAACTTCCAGACGACTGAAATATGTTGATGGCCATTTGAGATTGACACTTTTTGAAAAAGTGCATGGAATTGAAAATTAAAACCGGCAAAATTAAAAACTTCTTGCCATTTTCTTTTAACTCTGATCTTCAAAATTGCATAGGTCAGATATCTGTGCTTCATGCAAATCTCTCAGATACTCTCAGACAAAAGCTTTTCTTTCAGTCTAAATTGCAGTTTAGGTTGAACACGAGTACTTAGTGAAGGTTTTTCTGGGCATAGGGGGATTTGTGTGCACAAGAGGTTTTATCCAAACTGGAAAATTCATCCCAGCTGCATTTGTTCATCATTCCTACTGCATCAGGCCTGAAGATTCTGTGAAAAGTATCCTGTGGACCTTGAACATAGCTCATGTGAAAGAGATGAGAGGTGATGGAGAAGTTGAGGGAGAGAATCAAGAGCATATGGCCCAGTAAAGGCACCAGAAGGTATTTTTTCATGTGGTCCACAGCCCAAACAATTGTTTAGCACCGTTTGAAGGCTGTGTCTGACAAAGAGGGCTGAAGCAGGTCTTCAAAATATCCAGTAGATCAAAATCCATGGAAGCAAATGACCCTGGCCAGTCACCTTGCTGCTGATCATTCACCCTCCATACCAGCTGATCAGGCCTAGCAATGCTGCTGCAAAAGTATTGTGAAAAAGGTAGGCACATTTTCACAGAGGCAGGTGGAAATGCCCTTGGATGGTGATTCCAAGGGATAACTTGATGGAGCAAGTTAGGTACCCTTATCTACTGTGCAATATCGAAGTTGGTGAGTTCACCATCTGTAAGCATCACTTTAAAAAAATAAATGTTTGATCCACAAAACAATATTTCCTATGTCCTGTCTACCTGCTTCAGTTCAGCCAATGAATAGGCTACGTTCCATCAGCAAAGTGTTCATGATCATATGCTTCTTTAAACTGTGATAATTCTTTTTTTTTTTTCTAAATCAGACACTGCCTATTCCTAAGATTCAGATGTCCTTGGTACGGTTGTACTTAAGTTCACTATTAAAAAATATCCTTCTTGTTATCTTTTTAATAAATTACTGAGATGTAACATCAGTCTGAGAGCTGAAAGAAACCCCTTCATTTGCTGTTTGCCAAGTATCATCTATGCGATACAAATTCTATTTGACCCATCCATTGCCATCTAATACTACTAGTAAAGCCTTCACAACCTTTTCTTCATCGTTAGGGATTTTGGAGAAGTGAAAGATTTGAACATAAGCAAGGGCATTTGTTCAAGATGCTCCAGAAAGAGCTGCTGTCTGTTCTCTTCCTTGCTGCCTATGTTGGCAGGAAGCTGCAAAAAACCCAAAGATAACTAGAAAGAGTGTTACTTTTAGTCTAAATTTGGAAACGATGTTTGGAATACCCTGTTAAATGACAAGGTGCTCTTTTAAAAGATGGCATCTTCAGGGGAAAAGTCAGTTTAAAGAGGTTTCGAGACAGTTGCTTCTGGAAAAAAAAATAAAAATTGGAGGTATCCGAGGTCTTTAGCCATACCACTTGGAAGATTGATTCAAAACACAGTTCCTTCATCTAGGAAGAACAGAGGACCATAGATGCAGCCCATTTCAAAACGGAGTTCTTTATGTGTCAGGTTGGGATTTACTGGACATCATTTCTTGTAAAGTCAAGGGACTGCAGTTAGCTCTCCAATAATTTCCTTCCCTGAAATTCATCGGCATTTGCTCCTTTCTCCAGCGTTCCCATTTCTTAGTGCTGGTATACTCCATCTATGCATTAGAATATTCAACTGGAGTGTGTGTCCGATATTTTCTAGTTCAAATTGGCTGGAACGCAATGGATAGTTCCAGTTGCTTGTATACACTAGTTTTATTTTGACAAGTTTTCTTTGAACAATGTTTGAGCAGCAGTAGCAAATCGGAAGTACAGCTTGCAGCAGGGAAAGACACTTCTGCTTGCTCAAGTTTCCTGTAGTCAGATAGATGCCAAAAGGCTTTTCATAGTACTACTACTGTCTTGTAGGAATACTTGATCTAATCCTACCTTTGATACAATTACGAATGGGCTACTTTTCCACAAGGTGGAACATTTTTCTTTTAATCATATGTTTTTGGTAAGTTGGAAACATGAACTTGTGCACCAGTCAGGTGGAATGTACTCCTACTTCTTCATAAGTTTCACAACATTATTTAGAAAATATTGACTCTGTGTAACTTCAAAAGAAGAATTCTGGGCATCTTCATTCTATGGATGTGATTTTTTTTCTACCATGCTGTTCTTGTTTTCTATGGAACTCATTTTTACCAATAGAAATATTTTTCCCTGACACCTATGGAAAATACCTATGTTTACTCAATATTGCAGCCTCAGTACACTGTTTAGAATTATTTCAACATGGTCCCAAGCATATCCGACAGCTAGACAGCAGAGGTTAGCAACAGTGAGTGGGAATAACTTCTGAAGTTATTTCAGTAGATTTCCCAGGAAGGGCTTGCTTTCTGCCCCTGCAAATTTTCCCAGAGATATTGTCTGGTGCACAGTTGCATCAAAAGAGTATTTTTGCCCAAACCTTGGGCCAAGCTCTGTCTCAGATTTACTAGTGAATGCAAAGAGGGTGAAAGTGCTGCTTCAAAGCCCTCTGTGTGCTTTCCGTACCAAAAGGGAGGTGACCCCAGAAATAAGTTTTTGATCTCTCTTCAAAACACGAGGCATGTCACCAGCTCATTCATCTTTTTCTGCGACTCAGCATCTAAAGACCAAGAAGCCCTCTTGCTTGCTAGAGTGTGTTCAGCAAAAAAACCCTTGTCCCATCAGCAAATTGGAACACAGCTGCATTCCAGTCAATACCAATGCTGGCAGGGCAATACTCTAGCCCAGTAGTAACATGCCACTGTTAGAAGACTGTGTAAAAATCTTTGTGTACAAAGTAATGGGAGGGAAAAATAGAATTGGGAAGAACTGCACATTGTTCTGGAAAAAGCCTCCTGCCACAGTCTTACAGACGTCATTTTCTGGTATCATTTTTAAGAGTTGGAGTTTCTTAAATTTTGTACAAGATAAAATCTTACTGGACCTTGAAGTTTCCCTACTAGAAGTACAGCCATTTCTTAGTAGAATAGAAGTAAGCCACTTGAATATGTACAAATGGCCTTTCAAAATACATATGCTATAGCCCACTGTGAAAGGAATTAGCTATAAAAATAGAAATTCAAAGGTTTAAAAAGGTTTTGAATAAAGTAAGTCTAAGGTGATAGAAGAAGAAGAAAACAGCAGTTTTCTTCTTCTGCTGAAAAAACAACTCCCAGGACATTGTACTCTACAGGTGTATTATATCACTTTCTAAAAAACTGAGTAGGTTTGCTATTTCAAAAGGTTTTCATTAGGAAGGAAGAGATTCCTTTGGAAAAAAAAACTTCAAATTGACTTGACATGAATGTTATGACACTTAACTTCACCAATCATGAAGAACAATTCTCATCACTTGATATGGAAATCATGACGGTAACAGAGACAAGGATGTCTAAGCCGTGCCATCAGGAACATCAAAAAGCATTAGAATGCAGGTAAGACTGAGCTCCTGAACTAGTGAGAAGAGAACGCAACCAAAACATTTTCCTTTAAGAGTCTTCAGGATGAACAGCAGATCAAATGTTTTCCTGTGAAGTATTTATGAATAGAATTAACCTTTAAAAGAACATTGTTTTCAAAAACCTGTGTCCAGTATCTCTTAGAATGATACAGAGTTCGTATTACTAGAAAAAAGAAAAGCACTTGTTTCCAAACTGTTGTGCTCTTTTAAACGATCTACAATAAAAAGAGTACTTTTTCATGCTGGGCATGATGTTCATTACAAAAAAGCCTTGTGGCACGCTTGGTACTCTAGTGTCTTGATTAGCATAGTTTTTTATTCATTGACTCTTTTTCACCTTGAAATAATGGCGTCTTTGTACTTCTGCAGCATCCATGAAGAATTTCTTGGGTGTCATTTTGTACTCGATCCTAAATGGCAGCTTCTGCATTCTGCCATCCGTCTAGCTTTCCCATTTGATGCAGCTTCTGAGAGGTCTTTTCAGAATTGAGGACTACCTGCAAGAATGATGCTAAATGCATGCATTTTACTCCTTGGTTAATGCAAAAGAGTTTTTCCTTTACAGCATAATAATAATAGGAAAAGAATGATGGTGGATTCAATTCTTATAGTAATACAAAGAGGACTATTATCATCATTAGAAACCAAGCAAGTCATATTTATTGCTCATGCAGTACAACCACTAATGCAAATTACCCTGTAAATTCAAAATGAATCTGTATCACAGGAGTGGATTGAATGTCTCTCTTGATATTTTGCTTAAAGCAGAAAATTAATTCTTTTGACAGCCAACTCATAATTGCAACCGAACTTTCAACTACAGCTTTCAAACAGTGGAAACATGTCTGTTTATAACACGATATAGTACCGTACACATGACCAAAACAGGTCCTAGATGTTCAAATGAAAGAAAAGATCAAAGGACAGATTAATTCATGTCTGCAAGCCCTCAAGAGCGTGCAGGTCAAAAGTCCCCAGAAAACTAGGCCAGTGGCACAAATTCTCGATGTTGGCACCAGCAGAAGCAGCTGCTATCTTTCTAGGATGCAATCTTGCTTACGTCATCCTTCAAAGCAATCTTCTGTCCCCCTGCCCAATATGCCTTCTGCTCTACTCCTTGGACTTCACGTTTGCATTTCTACAGAGTCCTGCAAACGGACTCAAAGTTCAGGTAATAGATTTCCAAGATTTAGAAAGATTGTCTTAAGTCTATTTCTTTCGTATTTCATCCCGTCTAAGCATACTGTAACTTTCTGAGGGGAAATATGTCGAGTATGTCACGTGTAGTTTACATGTTAGTTCTGCTTGACATTAAAACTTCTCACAGACCCCTGGGATGCCTTCCTGCAAAAATATATAGCTGCAAAGAGTGGTTGCACAAAGTTAGAAAGGCCAGAAAACCATGCAAACAACCTAACAGTAGAGGCTTGAATTTCTGAATATAATCTTGCACCATCTAAAGTCAAAATAGAATATTGAAATGATTTTCATCTAATAATGAGCGTGGGGAAGAAAGAATCCAGATAGGCTTTTTTTTTTTTTTGAAACAGTTCCAGGAAATACATGGCCTTAACTTGGAAGTATAGCATTAAATATTTTTATACAGCATGAGTTCTCATTACCTAATCATATGATTTGTAGAACTGAATTGGAAAGTAGGAAATAAACAAAGAAAAATATTCAAGCTATAAAAAATGTGAGTTTAAAATTTTCTTTGTATTTCTGATTAAAACGATGAGGTAGGCAAATGGTCACCCATTATTTTCAAAAGCATCTGGACATAAAAAACGGATCAATTTTGGCGGGACTTGGATGTCAGGTATTCCTGAAAAGCTTTATTTCACTGCTTCCCAAGCCTGATTCAATCCCCTTAAATGCAGCTGTGTTTCAGTTGCTCAGTGAAACTGTCCATCTCATGCATATAGTTTACAAATAATCTGCAGAAAAAGCTAGCTAGATTTAAAGATCTTTTTTCTGTAAATGGCCTTCAACTGATTTCTACAAACACACAGCTGGGATTTCTGCTGTCTTCTTCAGGCCACTTCCTGCAGAGACCTCTCCATTAAATCTGTCTCGTTCTACTAAGAACGCTTCTGGTGAAACAAATTCAGCACTGGGATTGTCCAACTGCATGGAATTACTGTCTGCTAGAGCTGCATACTGAGGGCTTCTGTGTGCAGCATCATGTGAGCCCTGCTAATGTCACCCTGTTGGTATAAACTGAGCTAAGTGGACCTTAAGGGAAAAGATTGTGCACTGATTTTGTAATAGAAATGAGGTACTAAGAAGGAGGCGGGAGGATTTCCATGTTTCTGCCTCCAGCTGAAGCAACACTAAATCTCGGTCTTTATCTGAAAAACGAGGTGAATTAACACGTTTGGCATTCATATGCCAAAAGGGTCAGTAATACACTCAGAACTGTCAAAAGAGTAACAATTCCAATCATTACTTTCTAAAAAGAATTCATTTGAAGAAGTCAGGAAGACAGATGAAACATGCAAATATCCTACCCTGAGAATCATTCTGTTGATCTGCACAGGTTTCTTGTTATATTCCCATCTAATGCATTGGTCATGTGTGCTTGTGATGACACAAATACTTGCAAAGCTTACCAGAAAATCACATTCTCTTCAAACAGCAAAGCATTTCTTGATGGTTGCATTTGCTAATTCCATTTAGACTCAATGTTCTTAAGGATCTTTTCCAACCAAAGTTCCAACCACCATTCTCTAAGTCGCACATCCTGATTGTCCTGGTTTAGGGCAAATTTGGCAGAAAACCTCAAAAAGGGCCACTGCACCCTCCCCGCCACCGAAAGCCCACCCACACAGCCCCTCCCCTCAACTGGTGTGGGGAGAGAAGTGGGAAAAAGCTGTTGATTTAACAGGCAAAGCACTTCCCAGCACAAAAAAATGAACAATACCAGATGACAAAACTCATTTGCCGCACTGAAGAGACGACAAATCAGAAAGCCTCTCCTGTGGGTGCTCACTCTGTTATCAATGCCTCCGGCAATGGGGAAGGCTGCTGCCCAGGGTAGGCCCCAGTAGGCCACAAAGTGCAAGTTCCCAGTGCTTCCCAGGTCCCAGTCCGGAGCAGATTTGAAACGTTCCAAGAAAAGGGAAAGGAAAAAAAAAAACCTGTCGAGGGAAAACTCTGCCTCAGCCAGCTAAACCAACTAAAAAGCAAATGCGTGCTCTGTTCTGCTCCGTCAGCGCCCAGACAACACAGTGCAGCGCAGAATGTGGAAGAGTCTTGCTTTTTAAGGAGTGCAGCCTCTGATAAGAAACTCGGTGCTTCTTCTTCTCCCCACCTTTGCTCTCAGAACCAGTCTTGAAGGCAGAGAATATCATATCCAGCATTAAGAGAACAGATGACTGGCGATACAAGCATCATAAAGTCACCCTAGGACACTGCTCCTTTGAGATATGTCACCAGACTATGCTAAGACCAAGTTTTGGAACTGCTCATTAAAATTCTACTCTCACAGTGAAGCTGAGGAGGAAACACAGCTCACTACAGTTACCTTGTGGCATGCCAGTGCTTCCTTTCAATCACAATGGTCTTCGTTTTTAAGTCCCTGACATCACAGGCATCATGAAACATCCTTTGTGCAGGAAGGAAGAAAATATTCTTCTCCTTGATGCTGATGGGTTAGCTGACATGCAAAACAGTTAATTCAAAGGGACAGAGCAATCAAGTCAATAGGAAAACTCACCACAGTTTTGGTTACTCCCCTAAATCCTTACTATCCCAAAATACAAGAACAGCTGTAAAAGCCTTGTGGCTACCTAATTTTTTCCTAGACCTACATGGTGGGGTAAGAGATAAACAATCCCAAACTATGGTAATCCACAACAAAGCATTCTTGACATCATATTCAGGTTCTGCATAGTGAGATCTTCCTCCTGATCAAGTTATTCCATCGCAATACTTTGGGGAGTATCTCAGAGGGCTGGCTGTTGTTTGGTTTGAAAGCATCTTGATCATTCAGGAACCCAGTAGCAAGGACAAAGTTTAAAAGAAGATAGTGCTATGCATTGATTTTCATCTAGGACAGAGATATTTCTACAACACAGAAGGCTGACCTAATGCTTCACGACAACGTGGCTGAAGTGGCATCCTGGTCCCCATAGGTTTTTCTCTTTACTTTTAGCTGCTTTCTTACCAGATTAATGAGCTGAACTAGCTCAAAAAAGAATCAGATAAGTGCCAGAGCTTTCAAACAAACAAAAAAAACCAAAAAAACAAAACAAAAAAAAAATACAAAACCAAAACAGATGCAAAAAGGTGATTTGTAAGTGCATTTGAAAACAGAAGTTTTTTGTACTTTTCATAGATAGATGGCATTCTCTGGAATGATATTGCTCCAATGCTTTGGGTTTGGTTTTGTTTTTGTTTTTTTCCTCAATTCTAAATGTTACACATTCTTTTTTGGCCATTTTAGTAAACTGATTTTCTGATCCATGTGAAAGACAGTCCGAAGTTCCCCTCATTTGCCTCACGACCGTCCCCAGGACAGACATCGGGACCCTGAGGACCCTGACTGGAATGCTGGCATGCCGGTCAGAGAGGAATGCCAGAAATCCTGAGGCCCCTGAGCAGAATTCTGGCCTGCCAAGTGATTGTTGGCAGCTGTGTCTACAGTGACTGCTTCTAGCAGGGCCTGCCAAGGGGCGAGGCGACCTATGGGCCTGCACGTGCTTCGCGACACCAGCCCAGGAATTTTCCCACCTCTTGGCCAGATGAACTTGCTGGGGCAACTGTGGTAGCCGCCCCATGGAAAATCCTTCATCTGCTCCACTACCACCGTGAGGGACGGAGATTGAAGCCCCCCTCCCAAGGACTGAGGCTGAGACGCCCGTAATTCTGATCCAGGGCTGCTGGCCTGACTGAAGCAGGATGCCTGCTAAGTGTTGCCTGCAGATGTGTTCGCGGGACCTAGACTGGTTTCCCATAGAAACCAGTCCTGAAACAATAGCTCCCACTCACTGCTGATATTGATATTGACTTCTCCTGCTGAGAACATGGACTGTCTGTACCCGTCTTCAATACCATTTTCCCCCTCAGCAATTTCAATAGACTTGCTCTTTATTGTATCTGCTTCCCCTCAGCCATTTCTAGATCTGTTTCCCCCCTCAGCAATGGACTAGAATAGAACCTTGAGATAACCAGGACTTTGAGATCTCCCCTAGGAGAACTCCATTGGCTGGGCTGCGAGGACTTCATCTCTCTCCATTTGGTAGCTGTACTCCCTCTCTCTTTCTCCCCCTCTTTTCTATTCTTTTCCTCTCCCTAATTCCTTGAAGGCATTTGCTGGGGTCATTCTAGAAAGGTGCATTTGTTTGGAGTGATACTGCAATCCCTTTTCCATCTTGTCTTTTGCCCTCCGAGATCAGTTAAGAAAACATCATCCCCCCTTGGTATGAGCGGATCAGAACAATATGTTCTTTCCAGCTGAAATTGGTTCTAGTCAATAGAAGCACACTGGTAGGTAAAAGTAGACTGTAAAAGATAACCTTCAGAATGTATTTCCCATGTCTTCCCATTCAAGCAAGTGAAGAAAGCAGACAGATCTTCAGATAACATGCTCTGTGAATTGAAAGGAATCTTCTTGGAGGCAACTGTGAAACTCACGCAATGAAATACAGATGAGAGAGATGAAAGGGTCACATATGATGTCAAATCTATTCTTTTAATGTTTGAATGAAAGAAGATTTCTTGAAGTACAATCCTACAAAATGAAGGTGAACTTGCAGAAGCAATTGAACTGGGTCTCCTTTAGAAACACAATGTTTTCTAATGAAACTGAGCATTCAGGAAGGCAACCTTGAAATCCAAAGGATTTAGAAAAATACAAATACCAAGACTGGCAGTTCGTTATCTTTCACGGTCTCTTTAAGATAAGATTGATTTGAACTTCCACTTGTAGTAGGTCTGAAGACATTAGGAATGATGCAATATGAAAAAACCAAACCAAAACAACTTTCTCAAAAAGCTTTGAGAAACCAGAGAAATGATGATTTTTAGTGGTTAGGTAGTCCTTTAAAATTTGTCTTGTGGGGAAAGAGATAAAAAACTGACTGAGATCAAATGACTGTGGAGTATATTCCAAAACAGTAATGAAGAAGGTAAGGGGCAAGAGCCTGTTAGAAAAATACTATGCTGGCTTCATCTGTTGAAAGCATTGCAGAATGGTTGAAATTATGAATCATATCTTGTGGGATTAAAAAAAAAAAAAAAAAAAAAAAAAAAAAAAAAAAAAAAGAGGAAGAAAACAGAAGGAAAAAAAATATTTTGAACATATTTTTCCATTCCAAGATGGTATAATGGCTTTATTTCATTTTGTTCCTATGACCGGTTAATAGCTTATGAAGTGTTTAGCAATAGAGAGTGAGAGTCTTCACACTAGCCATACCATTTGGATGTGTCTCTTTTACTTTCTAGAGCAGCAGATATGGTTTAGCACTCCACAATTCAGTCCCCAAAAGTGAGTAAGGGTGGCAGATTTAACCTAACTGCCCAGTCCACCAAAATGCCTAATTATCTTGAAAAATGCTTTGCTCTATCTCATTATCTGGACATGTCTCTCTAGCTCCACTTTGAGCTTCTTGATCTTTCATCTACAGGATGAGATCCAATTTAGCTTAGCAAGGATGTAGCCTTTCCAAACCATATCTTTTACCTTCTGTATTCTTACAAGTACATTTCTACCGCAGGGACCAGTTTGGAAGATCCTAGTTGTTTTATTCCTTAGATTATGTTGCTGCATTAATTAGCTCTTCTTTGAAGTTTTTTCCCTGCTCAAGTATAGGGTCAGTGCTGAAATGATTGTGATGCTAACTCCTTATGATATATTCTGCAGGCTTACAGAGTATGCAGCAAAGTTTTCTCTTCTTCTGAGGACATTCTACTCTTTTGATGAGAAATGCTGAAGGTCTGACTTCAGTTGCAAAGGTATCTGATTGAAAGATCGCAAAATTGTTAAGTCTAGTAACAGCAGGAAAAGCGTGCTCTTGCTCTGTATGTAAATGTCGTGTCAGCTGCTGTTGGGATAAAAAGCATGAGCATAAGCAAAGATATCTGCATGGATAGAAAAGAAAGAAAGAAGATATTTGTTGTGATTTCTGCACTAAGGAGCAAGAAGAAGCATGAAGGGCTAATTTCAGTGGCTAAGACAGTATCATCCTTGGGCCAGTTCTCTTCAACATCTTTGGAACCACTTGGACTCGGCACTTGAAGGAATATTAAGCAAGTTTGCCAGAGACGCTACATTGGGAGGAGCTGTCAACTAACTCCCTTGAGGCTAGTGAGACACTGCAGAGAGATCTTGACAAATAAGAGAGATGGGCAATTATGGCTGGCCGGGAGTCTATGCACAAATCACGAAAGGGGCGGGACTGCAGGGGAAGGCGTCCCAAGCTGTTGTATTTTCCAGCATCAGTCTCATGACATGCTTATGACAGTGGGAAGATGCCAGCAGCTCACGTCCCCAGCAGCAGAAAAACAGCTTGATGTTACAACTTACTTGAAAAGCTTTTTGACCAATCCCACAAAGCAAAAGCATATTGACAGTAGTTCTTTCCGATCCCTAGAAGCACACAGAACTTTGGTTCAAAGAACGCTTGCTTCTTTTGAATAAAAGACCTGCTTGTAAGCCTTCAGATAGAATGCACAGAGCTCCATTATTAAGCTTAGAACTTCCTAACATCTGGCTAGATCTACTTTGCTGTAGCTTAGGGAGTTCTTCTTGTCAAGCGTTAATACACAGGCCATTGTTCTATTTGTCCTTACTTCTCTACTTCTTCTATCATTTTTCTGCTGACAAACCTTATGACTACTGCTTAGCTCCAAGCACAGTTCTGTTGTCTCTGAGGCCTGCCTTTTGCAGCTTTCCCAAAATCCTCTGTTTTCAAGGATTCCCACAGGCAATCCCCAACCTTCGGGAGTTGTGCGATGGCAAGTGCTGGATTCAGCACCTGGGACAGGGCAATCCTGCTCTGTGTGTGTATAGACTAGGGAGCCAGAGGCTGAAAGGAAGCCAGGCTCCTGGCCAATAGCAAGCTAAATGTGTATCAGCAGTGCCCTGGCAGCCAGGAGGGCCAAGCCTGTCCTGGGGTGCATCAGGCACAGTATCACCAGCTGGGCAAGAGAGGGCATTGTCCTGCTCTGCTCTGCTGTGTTCTGGGGCGGCCTCACCTTGAGTGCTTGGGGGCAGTTTTGGGTACCACAATGAAAAAAGACATGAAGGTATCAGAAAGTTCTCCAATGAGGTTTACAAGGACAGAAGTGGAGGAAATAGCATGCAGCTGAGTCAGGGGAGGGTCAGGTCCGGTATCAGGAAAAAGTTTTTTAACCAGAGGATGGCTGGGCACTGGAAGAGTCTCTCCAGGGTGTGCTCACAGCATCACACCTATCTTGAGTTCAAGAACCTTTGGGACATTGCTCTCAGGCATCTGGTGTGATTCTTGAGGAAGGTCCCATGCAGGGCCAGAAGCTGGACTTGATGCTCCTGACGGGCCCCTTCCAATTCAACTGATTCTACCACTCTATGATTCTGTCCTGGCCACTCAAGGTATATTGCTTGATCTCACCACATTTTGACCTGCTCTTGTTGGTCAGAATTTGTCCCTACTGCCTAATGATATTTACCACAAAAGACAAAGGGCCTTTTCTCAATTTTCTCAAGAAAGTTGAAGATGCACCCTAGAATCCTAAAAAAGTCTTTTCCTTGAAACAACACTGTCTCCTGCCCACTATTCTTTCCAGATCTTAAGGAGAAAGAAGGCAAAATCAGGGGATGTATAACAATGAAGCACTGTCAAGTTTCCGGACCTTTAGCAGTATATTTGTACTTCCACTATTCTTTTCTATAAAATCACGTTTTTGTAGAGCATGTCATTTTCTAGCAAGACACATTTTTGCAACTGAGCCCATCAGTCTCTGTGAGAATATATTGTCAAAAGCACAAAACATATGAATGGGCAGTGGCAAGTGAGGGGAAAAAACAGTATGGGAAGCAGCTCCGTGATACTACAGTAAGACAAGGAGGAGGAGGTGTTCCAGTTGACAGAGCAAAGAATCCCCCGCAGTCCCTGGAGATATCCTAGTGAAACAGGTTGTCTCCCAGCAGTCCCTAGAGAACCATGGAGGAACACATACCTACAGTGCAGCTGCTGGTGGGCTCCATGCCACAACAGGTGAAAGTGCCTTGAAGGAAGCTGCAGCTTGCGGAGGGAGGGCCAGAAAACCATCCTTGACCTCTTCTTTAGCGGAAGAGTATGTGCAAATGTTTAACAGCTGCTAACTCGAATCTATCCTCTTTCCAGTTCTTGTCCTAGGTAAGTAGGACAATACAAGAATTAGAAGCCTAAACTGTTTTGCATGAGGCTCCCATTCTCTCTGCCACTCCCTTAAAATTTACTTTGAGATGAAATAAAACTCATGATCAAGTTCCTAAGGCTTGATGGTCAGGCTTCTCAGAAAACAGGGAGTGCAAAGAACTCTTGTCACTGTCATTTTTTTTCATAGAACTAAAAAAGTTAAATTACTGTTTTCTAAGAACTTACGAAAATCAACTGGTAGAGGTGGTGAGAGTGAAGAGTATAATTAAGCTGGAAAGAGACTATCATGTAGCTACCTCATCTGCATAGAAGTTTTTTTACCAGGAACTCTGGACTTTTAAACAGATTTAGGACACAATAGTTATCTCTGGGAATGTTTTAGTAAGTCTAGAACATTCATCTTTAAATAGCTCAATCTGTTTTACCCTTATGACTTACGTTTTAAAATTTATTTGAGGAGAAATATTTGTGATTCAGATCATTTCAAGTTCTGAAGCATTTCAGTTGTTGACAGTTTTTGCTGTCTCCTGAGGGCAGGAAAATAGTCCTGGAACCAATACTGAAAGAAACTAGATGGAAAAATTAGTTTTCCGCATTCTTTTCTGTCTATTCTATGAGGCACAAGAGCAAAACCACTGCTATGAGTCTGAGTTGCCTTACCACTCATGGATGACAACCTTGTAGTGAGTAGTCTCACATTTCTGATGCTGGTTGTTACCTGTTGTGCAGAAAGATCTGTAAACTACTTTCACGGAAAGGCATTCCTGATTTGCTTCACTTATCTCTGAAGCAGAGAACTAAGCTGGCACTCTACTTCGGAGATCTTCCTGTGCTCGCCCCCAAACCCGTTTCCTTCAAATGCAATTTACTTTCAACCAAAGCACTTCATTACTTCATCAGGTAATCTCTTGTTCTTAATGTTCGGGGGACTGTTTTAAAAGGGTAAGAACATATTCTAGTAAGAACGTCTGTCTTAAGTAGTAGCCATCACTGGGCTTTGGTTCATGCACCATAACAACAGCAAGGAATGTCATTTGCAATCAATAGATGGGTTGGGGAAACCGGCCACAAGTTTAGGAATCTTTCTCCAATTAATTATGCTTTAAAATTTGGCTCTTAGCATTTCAAGTGTGTTTTATTAAAACAATCAACTATTTATTACCTGCACCACAACAAAGCACAATCAGCAGTGCTTGTGCATCCTTCAACAATTCCAAGAAGAAGAATGGTCTGAGCCTCCAGTGTAGCTCATTACCATAAGTCGGAAAAAAGTTCTTGGACAGCTTTCTTTTGCATCCTTCTAAACCTTAAGCAGCACTTCCTGGCCAATCTAACTTTTTCTTTTCTCCAGGAGTTGGTAAGATCTCGAGTACCTTCATGAAAAACTTCCTGGGACGCTTGCTGTGCTGGCAGAGTTCCTTTTTGAGATAATGCCTGGAAAAGCTTTTCGCTAAGGTCTAGGCGGCAAGAGACACAGAAGACGGGCATAGGCAGCTGTCCGAAGGTAGGTGCCGCTCCCGGGCGGCTTTCGGCAGAAGCCGCGGTTCGGAGCGCACAGCGACCGGCAGAAAGCTCTGGGCGCAGAAAAGCCGCTTCTTCGCCTCCGGCAACCGGAGAGCACGGCCGATGCTGAGACGTCAAGAACGAAGCCGTACAGCACTGGGATTAAGTGAGCAGCTCTCAAACTGGGGGAAAACGATAACTAACCACTTTCCAACAATTTCAACTTACATTACCATAAGTAGGAAAATTTTCTCAAACAACTTTCTTTTCTATCGTTCTTAGCCATTTGCAGCACTTTCTGGTCAATCTTACATTTTCTTTTCTCCAGGAGAATGTAAGAACTCGAGTACCTTCAGGACAACCATCGTGGGACGCTTGTTGTGCTGGCAGAGTTCCTTTTTGAGATAATGCCTGGAAAAGCTTTTCGCTAAGGTCTAGGCGGCAAGAGACGCAGAAGACGGGCATACGCAGCTGTCCGAAGGTAGGTGCCGGTAGCCGGATTCTTTTAACAGAAGCCGCTCTTCGGCGGGCTCTCTTACCTTTATAATGGGTTTTGCTGGAGGAAGTCGCTTTTTCGTTTCCGGGAATACCTAGAGAGCAACGCTAGCTTAAGACGCGATTGGCACCATTATGTGGAGTTTTGCTCGTTCCAGCAGGAATAACTGCGTTCTTCCTTACGCTAGGTGGCGATGCTTATCAAGGTTTGGCTGCTTTTAATCATTTGGGGTGCTGGATGTTCAAACGACTTATCGTAACTTCTTCTATTTTAAGTCAGGTGCTCACTGACGTAGATCCTATTAGATATAGCACACTGCAAATAGGAGCTGAAATAGATTTATTGTTACTAGCACATGGGTATGAGTGTTAGGAATTTTATAAGGAATATGTTGCATGAATCTTTTTGACCATTCTGCAGCCATTCATACGAAACTCACACAAGTACAAGACAATATGAAGAAATTGACTGGGAACGAGTGGGGTTTGCATCAATGGTTTGAGGGATGGGAAAGAACTGGGTGTTTGAAAGATCTCGTAAATGGAGCTTTGTTTTTACCAGTAGTCATTATTTCATTGCTTTGTGTTATTCCATGCATGGTGAAACTGGTGTGCCTCTTGCTAAAAATGACATTGGAAAAGATCTGGCTGGTGCAAGAAGAAGGGGCAATTGTGACAATGTATCTGAACCGCTTAGACTCCGGGCTGCACCAGCCATCCAGCGTGGAACGGTTCTTCTCAGAATTTTCTCAGGGCCCTCTGGAATTCATCAAGACATAAGCCTTGCTAAAACAAGAGAGGGAAAGCTGAGAAACTAAATTCCAAGACCACAAGAACTCCAAAACAGGGGCGGGGGAGGGGCAAAGTACCTGGACTGTAAGGAAACACATCTTCTGAGAGGTGCACGCAGAATGCGTGGACAAGACAAAGGCACCAATAAGAAAAGCGTGACTAGCGTGTGCAGAGAGTCAGAATGAGTAAGTGCATCATGTAAGCCGTCAACGGCTTCTGCTTAATCCTCTTGGTCCATTGTGCAGGAGTCCTGAATTTCCCATAAGTGATACTTACTAAAAGGGTTCTGATTTTAATGCTAGACTTACTGTCTATACGATGATTCATGGGAATAGTTCTTTCAAATCCTTCCCTTGCTGACATCAGTCAGTTTCATCTTTTCCTGAATGTACTGCTGGCTATACATAAGTTATGAATAGAAGGGAATGAGTTTTAGGGATATGTTGCAAGGAAATAGATTGGTAGCTCTGCTTCCATTTCCATTGCCTAAGAAGAATTCCCAATATTTTTGGCCCTTTCATAGACCTCTGACTCGATTAGCATCAGCAGGGAGGGACATTTAATTGGTTTTTCTCCTTTTTAGAGAGAAGCTAATGAAAAAGTTTCACCAGAATCAGAGCAGGCTGCGTAACAAGAAGAGGGTCATGGAAAGGCGCCAATCCTATCGTCTTAGTATTGCTAGTTGTGATTGGACTTCAATGAAATGTGTCAACTCTGTGTTCCTGGGTATCACATCAGTAACAGGTACTTCACCTGCTGTACTTCTCTCCTAAAGCTAAGAACAGAATCCCAAATCATCTTGATTCCAAGGTCCCAATTCACCCTGTGATGCTGACAGGTGAAAAAGGAGTGGAAGGTGCACCAGTAAATGAACTTGAATGGCCTATCTAAATCAGCGGCCACTGATTTCCTGAAGGCCTTAACAGGTCAGTTGCCCCTATTTTTCTTGGGGTTCTTTTATTCTTTGGTCATGTTTTTCTTGGGATTCTTTGAATCCTTCCACACCAGTTCAGCCTCTGCTCTCAAATCCTTTGCTGTCATTTAAAGTATCTCAAGAGCCTGGAAACCTGTTGTCGTTATTTATCAACCCATTATTCCCTTCCAAAGGTTGTTTGCCTCAAGTCTCATTCTTGCTGATTTTCTGCTAGTTCATTGTCAGATGGCAGCAGGTGTTCTGTAAGAGCAAGTACACGATCCTATAGCTTGCCTTTCTTTTGATTTGGCCTGTCTAGAAAATGGAATGACTGAACATCTCCAACAGCATTTTCTCTCCCCATTCTGTTTCACCGCAAGGGCAGATGCCAATCATCTACCTAAACTCTTGGTGGTGAAGAAACTAGTGGTATGCTGTTGCATATAGGTAGAACTTTCCGAAAGGAAGGCCTTGTAAAACCATGGCTGAGGCCCGTTACTTTGGCTGAGTAGAAAATGACTAGGGGAAAGTGAGACAGCTGAATTAGAGGTAGATCAAGAAGTTCTAGAAGCATTGCGTGTTCACAGCGTGGTGTATGACGGTTGGTTGAATTATGTTTGTTGTGGCTTAAAGCTATGCAAGTGATAAAGGCCTGATTGCTTCAAAGGCCTGGCTTTTGCAAGAAAGCGGTTCTCCTTTGCACCTGCCTGGGGACTCTGCGTCACTACAGACCCTCACGCCCAGTTTGCCAAGGAGATGATGAGTAGGAATGTTGCAGAGCTGCTGTGTGCATATGAAAGGAATGGCAGAGAGTGAAGCCGTGGACAATTTCTGGGCTATAGTACAATGCTGCTGCATTGGTGCCAGTTTAGTCGGTTTTCCATCAGTGGCATTTCTGTCTAGAAGTACACTGCCCAGAGTCTTTCTAGCATTTGATGCCATTTCCTTACTGCCATTAATACCTTCCTTCAGTTTCAAGGATGAGAGAATCTTTACAGGATTTTGAAGATCCCTGTTAGGAAACACTATGCCAGAGGAGTCATCACTCCCTTTTCTTTTGCCTCCTTTGTAATTTTTATAGACTCATTTCACATTTCTGCTAATGGCAATAAGAATACTGAGACTACTTAGCAGGGTTGACGCTCTCAGCTGCTTTCCTCTTTCCTACTGCTTCATACCGTATGTGACTTGATGGCCTCGTTTTGCAATCAGCATTTTGCTGTGGTTTGCTAAAACCTGGCATGCACTGCCAACTCCCAACTTGTGTGTTGGCATTTCAGGGGCTTTGATGGGTTCCTTTCTGAGATTGCCATGCACTGGACTTTCACAGTCACAAAGACTTCATCCACCATCAGTCGAATTTCAGTATTTAATACTCTTTCCTGGAATGTAGGCAACCTAGCAGCAAGTACTAAATTCGCTGCAAGCCCTGTCTTCCCAAAGGACCATTCAAAAAGTTTGCTTTTCCCCTCTGACCAATCTGCCAGTATTTTGATGGAGAATTTGCTACCTTAATAGAACCTCTTAGAAGGGATCTCATGGCAGACAACATCTCAGGCTTTCTTGAAATACTGGCTCCTTTGGATCTCAATTCTATTCAGAGTGCATTTAAGATTTTTTTCCACTGAAGCCATTCAACAATGCCTCTTCTCTTATAAAATGTGATGCAGGTGAGAAAGATGGATCCCCGTGAAAGGTTCTATTGATATCAAAATTCGTGCCCAATGGACTGTGCTGGTGGAAATCAAATACTAGTCTAGTATTTTGAATCCAAATAATTCCTCCCAATCAGGCCCGACAGGATTGTTTGGCTTTGAATCTGAGCACGTGGACAGTAGTGGATGGTCCACAGGTTGAAAACAGTGTAGATTCTTCTCCTTCTCCATTGATGGCTCAGAGACTGAAAAGGCAGCTACAAAATGGTAAATACATCCCTACAGATTCAAAAATTGTTCTTCTTAATTTGCATCTCCACCATAACAACAGATGCTTAGAACTAAATTACCAATGGGAATTTTATAGCTTCTCAGAAATGAAACAGGACCTGGCTAATGGGCCTTAGCAGTAGCTACAAGTTTTTCAGCACAAGGCATCTCAAAAGTATTTTAACCTTACAGTACTTTTCTGTCTTATGCTTTCATCTCAAGGATGCAGAAAAAAAACAATACAAAAAAAACCACAACAAAACAAGAAACCCCACCAAATTGATAATAAGCAAAATCAGTGACATATATAGAAACAGATCCCATGGTTTTTAACTTCCAAACTTGTCTTCTCAGCACACTCTCTACAATGGAATTGTTTCCCTATCTGCCTTGAAACATTTTGCAGCAAAAACACTCTAAGGTCCTGCTGGGTGTTTTGTTCAAAAATCACTTCTTCTGGTTTTCTGTCCATAAGCGGAGTAACGTGGCTGTGCTAGCAGCTGACCAAAGGAGGTAGGAAGAGTAATCATCATCCACAACACTGGGGCTAAAGAAATTTCCACAGAAAATTACCTGCCCTAGTACTTGTTCACGTGTTGGGTTGAACGTTCAGAATCTGTTTCCATTTTCCCCATTCATAGAATGTTCTATTTCACAGAATTCCAGCCCCTCAAACATCAGTCCTGCCAGAACTGCCCGCCATAGGGGGCTGTCATAGGGGATCTGCTAATGTCCACTGACTCTTACCAATACTGGTAAGAGTGCTTGTCACTGTTGCAGATCAAGAACTTTTGAATAGTTTGGATTCATGCTCTTTGAGGGGTTGAAAACAAGAAAAGAATGACTAGATATTTCCATGATCAAATCCCCTGATGGAATAAAAATAGGAGCATAATAAATGTATTCATTGTTCTAAGAAGGGAGATGAAGGCTCCAAATGATTACTTGCATACTTCCTGTTCTAAATCCCTTGTTATCTGGCAAATTGCAGAAGATTCCAGGCTTTTGCCAAAATGCAAACCAGGTTAAAATGTGAAGCCTTACAGTTTACTGGATATAAAACTTCATCATCCATTTTTAAATCTTTGAGATTGTTATGTACTTCCTATTACTACCCTGAGGTTTAGAGCTGTAATTCAGAGAGAAAAGAATGCTATCTTGAATTCATTCTAGCAAATCGGCACTCTCATCTTGTCGGCACTCTCTCCTCTTGGTTTTCACTTCTGAAACTCTGTACGGAAGAGTGCATTAATGCATAGAGCTCTGCATCAATTCTTTACAACAGTTTCCCCTGTAATTCTTCTTTCAAGGCAAACCTATAAAAATCCACACTTTCTTACCCCACTTCTAAAATTCTATTGAGAAGCAAAAAAAAAAAAAAACCCATCAAACCACTAAATCACTGCTCCAATAAAAAAAGCAGTCCATTAACTGTTTTCTTAACAGGTTTTTACCTTGTATTAATATGGCAACCTTTTCTTGCTCTTCTAGATTAGAACCAAATTCTTACAGCATATAAGGAAACATAGGTTTACAGTATCTGATTCTTAGATACAGAAGTCCAGCAAGGAGTTCAGACCTCAAAAGAAGTGTCTGTACAACAAGATTCAGCACAACCTTGAGACATATTAGCTATTTTTCAAGAAAAGCGGCCAAACTGAAACTTTTTAGACTTCTCTACAATCATGCGTGCCTGCTTCCAGAACCTGACCTTCGTTGCTGGAAACTAGCTGCAATGTTACTGTAAACAATGCTGTGAATGTAGGACATCGTCATTCTTCTCTTCCATTGAAAACCTCAAGTGGAGTCGCGTCACTTCTCTTCAAAATTCTGTATTTCCTTGCAAACTGGTCAAATAAGGATCAATAAAGCGTTCTGTTCATTCAGTTTAAACCTAATGTTCAAAATGAAAAAAAAAAAAAAATCCATTCAGATATGGTCTGCAATAATACAGTAGAAGAGAAGATGAACCAGACTGGCCTACAACAGAAAGAAGTGAAGCAGAATTTGGGAATTTGGAAGACCTTATGATGAATAATTCAAATAAATAAATAAAAAAAATATTGACTGCCCAAATTCAATCAGTGATGCACAGACAGAGAAAAAGTACTAATTACTACTAATATTTCTTTCATTCTCAGACAAGAAGTTCAATGATCCTCTTGAATGCACGGAAGATTCTTGGAAAAGACAGCAGCCTTCTTCTTCACAACATACTCCTCAGAACTCCAGGAGACAAATCATTTGAGCTGTGAGGATCTTTCTCTCTGTAAAACTCCCAGAGCATAGCCAATATTGTATTCCTTTAGGGATCCTGGCCTCCCTGGGGGAGTGCTGGATAGTCTACATCCCGGTACATCAGCCAGACACTCCACCTTATTTCCCATGGCTACTGCAGCAAGGACATCATCTACACTGGCTTTCTAGCCAAAATATATGCAAGGCACAACAAAGAACATAGCCAAAACCTTGAGCACAGCTTATGGGTTTTGAATGAAAAATCTCAGGATGGCAATACTGGATCTTCTGATCCAAACTATCAGGAAACATTTCTTTAGAGGTGTTGGGAAAGATGAAAGTTTGACAAGAAAGTCTCACAGATATGTATGCTTGGCAGAAAGATTTTTCAATGTGGAGTCTGAAGAAGGAATAGAGTTGGAAGCAAGTTTTGATCTAGAAGAAAAGAATTGCTGAGCCAGTCTTACTGGATAACCGAGGAGACGTTCGTTAGAAGAGGGTTTTATGACTTACAGCAAAGGATAAACCCACCCCAAACAAGATGTTTTTACCAAGTAGGAAGCTAGCACAGGCAAACAAGTCAGCAAATGCTGCAAGCAGAAAAAGCTCTCCAAATTTTCCACTGTCAAGAAAACTGAAAAACAACTTTCCGCTTCAACTGTAATATACTGACTTTTAGTGAGTGGAGAATAGCAACATATGGTAATTAGAGTCGTTAGGATAGGCTATAGATAATAGTTAAGGAATAGATTGGTTCTACTGTATGAAGATGCTCAGCAAAGTGCCAAAACCAAAGGGTCTCCAGGCCTGCCTGCAGCTAGAGCTGACAGCTGTAGGCACAGGCTCTGTTGCCCACTACCCTGGACTGCTGCAACGTCTTGGATGGAATAAACTGCATTTTGGAGAGCCGCCTGGACTCTCACATCCCTCCTTTAGGCTCTTCCATGGAGGTGAAAAAAGCCTCTGGGTGTTGTACAAAAAAACAGCTATGTAATCTAGAGTTGCATGACCCAATATTTCTATTGAACTGGAACAAGTTTTATCAATATTATGGATCCACTTCTTTTCAGTGCGTTTGGTCAAAAACATAAAGCATCGTTTAAAAGACATTCTTGCATGCGTACTAAGTACTACGAATTAGTTAAGGTGTTGGTTTGGCATGGCTTGGTTTTTGGTGGGGAGGGAAGAAGCCAGCCACAGAAGTGATTTTTTGTGCAAAGCTCCTAGAAGCTTCCTCCATGCCTGGCAAAGTGAATCCCTGCTTGGCACTAAGAACAGACATGCTGCTCAGCCAATTACAGAAGCTGGTAGCGCCTTGGTGATATATTTAAGAAGGAAATCAAAACTGCAGCCAGTTAACTTTGAAGTTGGGAAATTTTTAGGTTGGCACCTCTTCTGCTTTGAAAGCCAAACCAGTGAGACACTCTGTTGCAGTGTGTGTTTATTATTGTACTGCAGTTCTAGTAGTCCGTTTTCTAAGCCTTCCTATTTTGTGCTGTTATAGCATATGTTATTATGAATGGATTGTTCCTTTCCCCCCAGTATTGTTGGCTTTTGCCCTAGCTGTCCCTCTCCCCAAAGACCTGCCCTTTTGTTCCCTGTTCCTTCTCCCATTGAACATCAACCCCTCCCCAAGCCTGCCCCTTTCTCTAGAAACTTCCCTCTCAATTTTGTACCCTTCAAAACCCCATTGGTTTCTTCAAGTTATTCTCCTCCCCTGTGGTCCCCCTACTGGTTTCAACATTGTATTCCCCTCCTTGTCTTCCACCCCCAGTTTCTCCCAGTTGGTTAAAGATTGTATCCTCCCCTGGGACCTTCCCCCCATTTAGAAGTTGATGGGTGCCTTTGAATCAGTGTCTTTCTGTCCTTGACCCTCCAGGGAGTAAACTGAAAAATATGCAGAAGACCTCTCCCTGTTCCTTGTCCCTGCCCTCAGCGCAGTTCTATCCCCAAGGCAGTCCACCTGTGCCGTAGAGCAGCTGTGCCCTACAGCTGCAGCCCGGATTCGACAGCTTGCTTGGGGCGGCCCACTCTCGCTGTCGGTGTCGGGAGCTAGTTGGGCTGAAGAAATCCAGCACCGCAGCAAGACTCCAAGTCAGAAATCCAGTTTATTAGGAAAAGGGGGAAAAACCCAAATCCATGCAAGAGTACAAAAGAAAAACCACTGACAGAGTCAGAATACAAGCTGACGTCCTGCTAGTTAGGGTGGTGAAAGCAGTTTGGATGAAATGGTCTTGTTGAAGTGGTGATTCTGTAGAAACCATCTGGTAGCTCTCGTCCTCTGGAAAACCAGTGGCTAAGGGTGGCCGTTCCTCTGGCAATGCAGTAGAAATGGTGCTTCTTGCCTTCCAAAACCCAGATGATATCCAGGTGGGGATGCTTAGCTCCTACCCCCTGGGCAGAGCATCTCCCAATGGGCTGATATCATTCTGAGTCATGATGTGGGTCCTTGATTACCCGTGAAACAGAAATGGCTCCTGGAGGGAGTTATCTCGGAGTCATGTGGCAAGACATTGCTGGGCCCATTAACAGGAGAGAAGGAAAAAACGATGCCACCCCTGGTTTCCGCAGTTCTTGAGGGTGGGACTAGGATGCATTTTGATATTGTAAGCTAGGACAATACAGGATGCAGGTTTTTGCATTTGCAGGAAGTTTGTATGGATTTGAAAAGTATCCTCATAGCAGAAGCACAAAAGTATTCTCATACCCCTTTGAATCATCTTCAAATGAAGCAATTCTCCCAATAACCTAAAGGCATGAATGACTTGCAAGTGAGTTGAAGGAACACGGCAAAGATAAGTAGTGTTCAGCTGCAGAGAATTGTTTCGGGACATCATACCCTAATATTTTAAATCAGAAAGCATGGATGGACGGGTCTTTTTTCCTTAGTTGACTACAGAACCAGCGGTCCTTTGCAGGAGGGTGTTTGGATTTAGGATGACACTGGCAACTAAGAGCATGGCTACACAGAAGGTGCTACTTTTAGACCAGAACATTCAACTACTAAAGGCAGATAGGAGAATAGCTGATTAGTGACAGCTCCGACAGGAGGAGTCTGCGGCTTGCCCCGTGGGAACAATAGTAGCACATTTCAATTTTAGAAAACCATTCATTTCAGAGGACCAAGCATCAGTGAAAAGAAAAGGTCGAGTAAAGACATCCTAGTGCTCTTCTGATCAGAAGCATCTTCCTCCATATGAGAGTATTTAGGAAAGGACAGTGCGTTCCTAAGGAAAGGTGTGCCAGTTACAAAACCTGCAGAACAAGGCAAGACAAACTTATATATTTTATTTGCTATTTTTATTTCACCTGCTAAAAAATGATTTTTTTAAAGACTGAATTTTATGAATTCTGCAAAGCTGTCTTTTTGAACGTCTTCCTACCCAAATTAAACACCGAGGTGACTAAGAGAGCAGCAGTGGAAGGAAAGCTGGTCCATCTCCCCCTCCTTGTAGCTTTAGGCCAGTGAGCGATTAGAAGTCGGTCACTTCATTTGAGATAAATAGCTTTACCAAGAGAGAATATTATCCAGCCTTGATCTTTCCTTTGGAGCTGATCCACTTTGTAGTCATCAATTCTTGACTCAGTTGGGGAGAAACAATGGCATTACGGCCATGGATGTTAGAGTGCGCTGATGGGAAATGAAGTTTTCATCTTCAGGTCCTTGCTTCAGTAAATATTCCAAATTCATCAGAAAGAAAATTCGAAGACCAGGAATCCCCACTCAAATGACCTACTTCAAATAGTCTGCACGCATAAAAGACATCAAGCAGGTGCTCTCATCTGTTAGGGGAATACCCAGCCAGTATATTATTGTCTAGCTAGGAGGCAATAATTTTGGAAATCATTGAATTTTTTGTATTGCAAGTGAATGGTCAACACATTTTATTACTGGATAAGGTAAAATCATGTCTTCTGCATCCTTTCAGAGAGGAAGCTTACCTGGATCTAAAGCTGCTCAGCTCCATGATGGGATGCTTTGTCTTCAAAGGGAACTCTAGTCTTCGTTTTTTTGGATTGCTTCCATAGCTTTTCACTCACTCTTCAAGTACCTGTTAAAATGTCCTCTTATCCCATGCAAATTTTTATGGGCATAGTCACTGAATTGGGAAGTATTCCATAAAGTCCACAGGCCTTGTTGAGATGGATGCACAGGTCTCAAGGGTGTTAGCAGATGTTATTCTGAGGCCACTCCTGATCATGTTGGATGGACCATGGTGACTGAGGAAAGTGTCCAAAGACTGGATGAAAGCAAATGTCACCCATCTTCAAAAAAGGCAACCAGGAGGACTCAGAAAAGTACAAGCCAGCCAGCCTCATTTGGATCCCCAGGAAGTTGATGGAGTAGCTATTCCTGGAAAGCATTGCCAGGCACACCAAGGAGGACAGAACAAATGTAGTCAGCATGGATTTACCAGGGGAAATTGGTGCTTGACGACTTTTTAAACTCCTCTGGTGAATGAACTTGCCTGGGAGATGAAGAGAATATCATCTGCCTGGGCTTCAGAGAAGTTTTGGACGTTTATCTACATGGCAGCACACATACCTACGGGAAGGAATAGTGCAAAGAGCAGGGAACCAGTGTCTTTTCAATGATGCTCAGTGAAAAGACAAGAGGCAGTGGGCACACACTGAAATACAGGAGATTGCCTCTGAGCATCACAAAATTCTTTTTTACCGTGACGGTGACTGAACCATGGCACAGAGTGTCCAGAAAGATGGTGGAGTCTGGATCATTGAAGACATTAAAAGTAGGCCCAGATATAATCCTGGGCAACAGGCTCTAGGTATCCTGGTTGAAGCAGGGGGATGGGACTTGGTGAGCCCCACAGAGCCCTTCCACCCTCATTCATTCTGTGCTAGTGAATTCTCTTAGAGATGCATTTCAAGGACTGGCATGACAAAGCTCTGTGCAGAGTGAGATCCAAATGGACATGGGATTTAAGTTCCTTAAGTAGTGTTCAAGAAGAATGTAAAACTCCAGGAAACCTGTCTCTTCCATAACTGAATCCCTTTCATGGGAAAATTCCCCAGCTCTAGAAAGATCCTCTGAGACGCATGCTTAAGACTGACACTGGCAGAGCAAATTTCTCCCTATGCGTGTCTAAGACCAGTTAGGATCTTTACCAAAAGTGTTGTCAACGTAGTCACAGAAGGCATATTGTTAAGAAGTGACAACTTACATCAGAATGGCAAATATTGGTCCACCAATGAATTACTGTATGGGAATTACCGACTTGTATTCCAAATAAAAAAAAAGGAGTTGGTCTTTATTGAACTCTTTCATTGCAATATTCATAAGGGAAGAAAAAGACCTATGTCCTTAACTTTCTTAATTCTAACAAAGATTTAAAACATTCCTTGTAAAAAGCGTATCTGAATTATCGGTCTATGAAACAATTTGAGTTGGGAAAAAAGTCCTAAAATTGTGTAGACAGTTGCAGAGAAAGCAAGAAAATAGGAAAGAAACAAAAACAGAGAAAAAGAGTCATCTTGAGTCTGCTAACTAGTTCTAGAAGAAGTCTGCTAGAAAAAGGAAACCCCAGTTGAATTTCAAATGTGTTCATGCACTTGATTCAGTAACTGGTCAATGTAAAAACCAGTCCTTTCGTACAACTTCCCCCAGCAACAAAAACTTCAACAGATTGACGCCACCATCATGCCTGTCCCAGATGTATTTAAAAGAGAAATGATGATTTTCTTGAAAATCTATTTGCGTACAAGTTGCAAGACATTGGAGGGATTCTCCACATTCTCCTTCCTCCATGCGGCTTGAAAGTCTATTTGATAAAATATGCAACAAAGCATGTGATTTACAAGGTAGAGTAAAATGGATGACTTGGGAATTGATCTCTTTTGGATATGAAACTTCATATCCACTCTCTGGGAAGTTTCTAAAAGAAATGATGGAGCTGAGGCATGAATCTGCCACTCCGAGTGCTAAGCAAACATAGACACTCCCCTTCACATGCCCCCACCTTCCGCACACACCTAGGCATGCACAGAGATCAGCATAGCAGATCATGAACACCTTGGAAAAGACTGAAATGCTAAATAGCTCTCTTTGTGGACAAAATAGCCGGTACACTATTTCAAATATCTGGTACAAAAACTCTGTTGAATATCTACCTCATATTTAAAACACAGGTTTTCATTGAATTCTGTTTGCAGAATATATTCCTTCCATTTGTTCCTTTAAAATTCCTTTCTTCAATGTCTAGAAATATTTTCTTCTAAAAATAGAAAAAATTAGATGATGTCTTTTCAGAAGAAAACATTGGTTTAGACAATTTTTACCCATCATGGTATGGAAGAATTTATTTGTCCCTCACTAAGGAGGAATAAGTATTTTGATCATAGATCATTTACAGTGAAATACTTGACGTTTTTAAGATGCTTTCAATCAATTTTGATCCTCATTGCTTATTCATTGTAAACAGTAAGTTTTCAGTGCATGGAAAGTGTGTGTGGTACGTCTACATTAGTTCAAACACCAATTCCAACTAATGGCCAGGCTGAACTACAGTAAATAATGTCCTGAAGGATATTTTGCCGCCTTCTTTGGCACTCCTTGAAATCCTAATGATTGGGATGAAGTGTCGAAGTACAGAGATTTTCTCTCAGAGGGTGTCCCATGGTGAAACCCATCCCATGTGTTTGATGTTGTAGTTCTTATCGCTTTTAAAATGTGATATCTTCTGCACAGTTTTCATGAAGCTTTCTGTTACAGTAGTGAAAATCACAGAGAAATGCAATTTTGTACAACTTTGAATTTACCCCAAGAGCTGAGAGAAAATTTGTTCGTATACCTCAATCTGAGTCTCTTCTATATTCAAGCTTTGTTTATCTACCATCAAGGGTCGCATTCGTTGCTGTTCAAAGCCCCATCCAAGCTGACCTTAAATACGTTCAGGGATGGGACATCCACAACTTCTCTGGGCAACCCGAAGCAGCGTTCCAGCACCCCAACAGCAAAAAATGTCTTCCTTTCATCTAATAGAGATCAGAAATACTAAATCTAGGTATATAAACTTTGAGGAAAGGTTTGAAATTCAATTGATTTGAAACACATTTGATAGGAATACTAACTTCCAGATGACTGAAATATGTTGATGGCCATTTGAGATTGACACTTTTTGAAAAAGTGCATGGAATTGAAAATTAAAACCGGCAAAATTAAAAACTTCTTGCCATTTTCTTTTAACTCTGATCTTCAAAATTGCATAGGTCAGATATCTGTGCTTCATGCAAATCTCTCAGATACTCTCAAACAAAAGCTTTTCTTTCAGACTAAACTGCAGTTTAGGTAGAACACGAGTGCTTAGGGAAGGTTTTTCTGGGCATAGGGGGATTTGTGTGCACAAGAGGTTTTATCCAAACTGGAAAATTCATCCCAGCTGCATTTGTTCATCATTCCTACTGCATCAGGCCTGAAGATTCTGTGAAAAGTATCCTGTGGACCTTGAACATAGCTCATGTGAAAGAGATGAGAGGTGATGGAGAAGTTGAGGGAGAGAATCAAGAGCATATGGCCCAGTAAAGGCACCAGAAGGTATTTTTTCATGTGGTCCACAGCCCAAACAATTGTTTAGCACCGTTTGAAGGCTGTGTTTGACCAACAGGGCTGAAGCAGGTCTTCAAAATATCCAGTAGATCAAAATCCATGGAAGCAAATGACCCTGGCCAGTCACCTTGCTGCTGATCATTCACCCTCCATACCAGCTGATCAGGCCTAAGAATGCTGCTGCAAAAGTGTTGTGAAAAAGGTAGGCACATTTTCCCAGAGGCAGGGGAAAATGCCCTTGGATGGTGATTCCAAGGGATAACTTGATGGAGCAAGTTAGGTACTCTTATCTACTGTGCAATATCGAAGTTGGTGAGTTCACCATCTGTAAGCATCACTTTAGAAAATAAATGTTTGATCCACAAAACGATACTTCCTATGTCCTGTCTACCTGCTTCATTTCAGCCAAGGAATAGGCTACGTTCCATCAGCAAAGTGTTCATGATCATATGCTTCTTTAAACTGTGGTCATTCTTTCTTTTTTTCTAAATCAGACACTGTCTATTCCTAAGATTCAGATGTCCATGGGTAGGGCTGTAATTAAGTTCACTGTTAAAAAATATCCTTCTTGTTATCTTTTTAATAAATTACTGAGATGTAACATCAGTCTGAGAGCTGAAAGAAACCCCTTCATTTGCTGTTTGCCAAGTATCATCTATGTGATACAAATTCTATTTGACCCATCCATTGCCATCTAATACTACTAGTAATGCCTTCACAACCTTTTCTTCATCGTTAGGGATTTTGGAGAAGTGAAAGATTGGAACATAAACAAGGGCATTTGTTCAAGATGCTCCAGAAAGAGCTGCCGTCTGTTCTCTTCCTTGCTGCCTATGTTGGCAGGAAGCTGCAAAAAACCCAAAGATAACTAGAAAGAGTGTTACTTTTAGTCTAAATTTGGAAATGGTGTTTGGAATACCCTGTTAAATGACAAGGTGCTCTTTTAAAAGATGGCATCTTCAGGGGAAAAGTCAGTTTAAAGAGGTTTCGAGACAGTTGCTTCTGGAAAAAAAAATAAAAATTGGAGGTATCCGAGGTCTTTAGCCATACCACTTGGAAGATTGATTCAAAACACAGTTCCTTCATCTAGGAAGAACAGAGGACCATAGATGCAGCCCATTTCAAAACGGAGTTCTTTATGTGTCAGGTTGGGATTTACTGGACATCATTTCTTGTAAAGTCGAGGGACTGCAGTTAGCTCTCCAATAATTTCCTTCCCTGAAATTCATCGGCATTTGCTCCTTTCTCCAGCGTTCCCATTTCTTAGTGCTGGTATACTCCATCTATGCATTAGAATATTCAACTGGAGTGTGTGTCTGATATTTGCTAGTTCAAATTGGCTGGAACGCAATGGATAGTTCCAGTTGCTTGTATACAGTAGTTTTATTTTGACAAGTTTTCTTTGAACAATGTTTAAGCAGCAGTAGCAAATCGGAAGTACAGCTTGCAGCAGGGAAAGACACTTCTGCTTGCTCAAGTTTCCTGTAGTCAGATAGATGCCAAAAGGCTTTTCATAGTACTACTACTGTCTTGTAGGAATACTTGATCTAATCCTACCTTTGATACAATTACGAATGGGCTACTTTTCCACAAGGTGGAACATTTTTCTTTTAATAATATGTTTTTGGTAAGTTGGAAACATGAACTTGTGCACCAGTCAGGTGGAATGTACTCCTACTTCTTCATAAGTTTCACAACATTATTTAGAAAATATTGACTCTGTGTAAGTTCAAAAGAAGAATTCTGGGCATCTTCATTCTATGGATGCGATTTTTTTTCTACCATGCTGTTCTTGTTTTCTATGGAACTCATTTTTACCAATAGAAATATTTTTCCCTGACACCTATGGAAAATACCTATGTTTACTCAATATTGCAGCCTCAGTACACTGTTTGGAATTATTTCAACATGGTCCTAAGCATATCCGACAGCTAGACAGCAGAGGTTAGCAACAGTGAGTGGGAATAACTTCTGAACCATTTCAGTAGATTTCCCAGGAAGGGCTTGCTTTCTGCCCCTGCAAATTTTCCCAGAGATATTGTCCGGTGAACAGTTGCATCAAAAGAGTATTTTTGCACAAACCTTGGGCCAAGCTCTGTCTCAGATTTACTAGTGAATGCAAAGAGGGTGAAAGTGCTGCTTCAAAGCCCTCTGTGTGCTTTCCGTACCAAAAGGGAGGTGACCCCAGAAATAAGTTTTTGATCTCTCTTCAAAACACGAGGCATGTCACCACCTCATTCATCTTTTTCTGCGACTCAGCATCTAAAGACCAAGAAGCCCTCTTGCTTGCTAGAGTGTGTTCAGCAAAAAAAACCCTTGTCCCATCAGCAAATTTGAACACAGCTGCATTCCAGTCAATTCCAATGCTGGCAGGGCAATACTCTAGCCCAGTAGTAACATGCCACTGTTAGAAGACTGTGTAAAAATCTTTGTGTACAAAGTAATGGGAGGGAAAAATAGAATTGGGAAGAACTGCACATTGTTCTGGAAAAAGCCTCCTGCCACAGTCTTACAGACGTCATTTTCTGGTATCATTTTTAAGAGTTGGAGTTTCTTAAATTTTGTAAAAGATAAAATCTTACTGGACCTTGAAGTTTCCCTACTAGAAGTACAGCCATTTCTTAGTAGAATAGAAGTAAGCCACTTGAATATGTACAAATGGCCTTTCAAAATACATATGCTATAGCCCACTGTGAAAGGAATTAGCTATAAAAATAGAAATTCAAAGGTTTAAAAAGGTTTTGAATAAAGTAAGTCTAAGGTGATAGAAGAAGAAGAAAACAGCAGTTTTCTTCTTCTGCTGAAAAAACAACTCCCAGGACATTGTACTCTACAGGTGTATTATATCACTTTCTGAAAAACTGAGTAGGTTTGCTATTTCAAAAGGTTTTCATTAGGAAGGAAGAGATTCCTTTGGAAAAAAAAACTTCAAATTGACTTGACATGAATGTTATGACACTTCACCAATCATGAAGAACAAATCTCATCACTTGATATGGAAATCATGACGGTAACAGAGACAAGGATGTCTAAGCCGTGCCGTCAGGAACATCAAAAAGCATTAGAATGCAGGTAAGACTGAGCTCCTGAACTAGTGAGAAGAGAACGCAACCAAAACTTTTTCCTTTAAGAGTCTTCAGGATGAACAGCAGATCAAATGTTTTCCTGTGAAGTATTTATGAATAGAATTAACCTTTAAAAGAACATTGTTTTCAAAAACCTGTGTCCAGTATCTCTTAGAATGATACAGAGTTCTTATTACTAGAAAAAAGAAAAGCACTTTTTTCCAAACTGTTGTGCACTTTTAAACGATCTACAATAAAAAGAGTACTTTTTCATGCTGGGCATGATGTTCATTACAAAAAAGCCTTGTGGCACGCTTGGTACTCTAGTGTCTTGATTAGCATAGTTTTTTATTCATTGACTCGTTTTCACCTTGAAATAATGGCATCTTTGTACTTATGCAGCATCCATGAAGAATTTCTTGGGTGTCATTTTGTACTCGATCCTAAATGGCAGCTTCTGCATTCTGCCATCCGTCTAGCTTTCCCATTTGATGCAGCTTCTGAGAGGTCTTTTCAGAATTGAGGACTACCTGCAAGAATGATGCTAAATGCATGCATTTTACTCCTTGGTTAATGCAAAAGAGTTTTTCCTTTACAGCATAATAATAATAGGAAAAGAATGATGGTGGATTCAATTCTTCTAGTAATACAAAGAGGACTATTATCATCATTAGAAACCAAGCAAGTCATATTTATTGCTCATGCAGTACAACCACTAATGCAAATTACCCTGTAAATTCAAAATGAATCTGTATCACAGGAGTGGATTGAATGTCTCTCTTGATATTTTGCTTCAAGCAGAAAATTAATTCTTTTGACAGCCAACTCATAATTGCAACCGAACTTTCAACTACAGCTTTCAAACAGTGGAAACATGTCTGTTTATAACACGATACAGTACCGTACACAAGACCAAAACAGGTCATAGATGTTCAAATGAAAGAAAAGATCAAAGGACAGATTAATTCATGTCTGCAAGCCCTCAAGAGCGTGCAGGTCAAAAGTCCCCAGAAAACTAGGCCAGTGGCACAAATTCTCGATGTTGGCACCGGCAGAAGCAGCTGCTATCTTTCTAGGATGCAATCTTGCTTACGTCATCCTTCAAAGCAATCTTCTGTCCCCCTGCCCAATATGCCTTCTGCTCTACTCCTTGGACTTCACGTTTGCATTTCTACAGAGTCCTGCAAACGGACTCAAAGTTCAGGTAATAGATTTCCAAGATTTAGAAAGATTGTCTTAAGTCTATTTCTTTCGTATTTCATCCCGTCTAAGCATACTGTAACTTTCTGAGGTGAAATATGTCGAGTATGTCACGTGTAGTTTACATGTTAGTTCTGCTTGACATTAAAACTTCTCACAGACCCCTGGGATGCCTTCCTGCAAAAATATATAGCTGCAAAGAGTGGTTGCACAAAGTTAGAAAGGCCAGAAAACCATGTAAACAACCTAACAGTAGAGGCTTGAATTTCTGAATATAATCTTGCACCATCTAAAGTCAAAATAGAATATTGAAATGATTTTCATCTAATAATGAGCGTGGGGAAGAAAGAATCCAGATAGGCTTTTTTTATTTTTTTTTTGAAACAGTTCCAGGAAATACATGGCCTTAACTTGGAAGTATAGCATTAAATATTTTTATACAGCATGAGTTCTCATTACCTAATCATATGATTTGTAGAACTGAATTGGAAAGTAGGAAATAAACAAAGAAAAATATTCAAGCTATAAAAAATGTGAGTTTAAAATTTTCTTTGTATTTCTGATTAAAACGATGAGGTAGGCAAATGGTCACCCATTATTTTCAAAAGCATCTGGACATAAAAAACGGATCAATTTTGGCGGGACTTGGATGTCAGCTATTCCTGAAAAGCTTTATTTCACTGCTTCCCAAGCCTGATTCAATCCCCTTAAATGTAGCTGTATTTCAGTTGCTCAGTGAAACTGTCCATCTCATGCATATAGTTTACAAATAATCTGCAGAAAAAGCTAGCTAGATTTAAAGATCTTTTTTCTGTAAATGGCCTTCAACTGATTTCTACAAACACACAGCTGGGATTTCTGCTGTCTTCTTCAGGCCACTTCCTGCAGAGACCTCTCCATTAAATCTGTCTCGTTCTACTAAGAACGCTTCTGGTGATCCAAAGTCAGCACTGGGATTGTCCAACTGCATGGAATTACTGTCTGCTAGAGCTGCACACTGAGGGCTTCTGTGTGCAGCATCATGTGAGCCCTGCTAATGTCACCCTGTTGGTATAAACTGAGCTAAGTGGACCTTAAGGGACAAGATTGTGCACTGATTTTGTAATAGAAATGAGGTACTAAGAAGGAGGTGGGAGGATTTCAATGTTTCTGCCTCCAGCTGAAGCAACACTAAATCTCGGTCATTATCTGAAAAACGAGGTGAATTAACCCGTTTGGCATTCATATGCCAAAAAGGTCAGTAATACACTCAGAACTGTCAAAAGAGTAACAATTCCAATCATTACTTTCTAAAAAGAATTCATTTGAAGAAGTCAGGAAGACAGATGAAACATGCAAATATCCTACCCTGAGAATCATTCTGTTGATCTGCACAGGTTTCTTATTATATTCCCATCTAATGCATTGGTCATGTGTGCTTGTGATGACACAAATACTTGCAAAGCTTACCAGATCAATCACGTTCTCTTCAAACAGCAAAGCATTTCTTGATGGTTGCATTTGCTAATTCCATTTAGACTCAATGTTCTTCAAGGTCTTTTCCAACCAAAGTTCCAACCATCATTCTCTAAGTCGCACATCCTGATTGTCCTGGTTTAGGGCAAATTTGGCAGAAAACCTCAAAAAGGGCCACTGCACCCTCCCCCCCACCGAAAGCCCACCCACACAGCCCCTCCCCTCAACTGGTGTGGGGAGAGAAGTGGGAAAAAGCTGTTGATTTAACAGGCAAAGCACTTCCCAGCACAAAAAAATGAACAATACCAGATGACAAAACTCATTTGCCGCACTGAAGAGACGACAAATCTGAAAGTCTCTCCTGTGGGTGCTCACTCTGTTATCAATGCCTCCGGCAATGGGGAAGGCTGCTGCCCAGGGTAGGCCCCAGTAGGCCACAAAGTGCAAGTTCCCAGTGCTTTCCAGGTCCCAGTCCGGAGCAGATTCGAAACGTTCCAAGAAAAGGGAAAGGAAAAAAAAAACAGTCCAGGGAAAACTCTGCCTCAGCCAGCTAAACCAACTAAAAAGCAAATGCGTGCTCTGTTCTGCTCCGTCAGTGCCCAGACAACACAGTGCAGCGCAGAATGTGGAAGAGTCTTGCTTTTTAAGGAGTGCAGCCTCTGATAAGAAACTCGGTGCTTCTTCTTCTCCCCACCTTTGCTCTCAGAACCAGTCTTGAAGGCAGAGAATATCATATCCAGCATTAACAGAACAGATGACTGGGGATACAAGCATCATAAAGTCACCCTAGGACACTGCTCCTCTGAGATATGTCACCAGACTATGCTAAGACCAAGTTTTGGAACTGCTCATTAAAATTCTACTCTCACAGTGAAGCTGAGGAGGAAACACAGCTCACTACGGTTACCTTGTGGCATGCCAGTGCTTCCTTTCAATCACAATGGTCTTCGTTTTTAAGTCCCTGACATCACAGGCATCATGAAACATCCTTTGTGCAGGAAGGAAGAAAATATTCTTCTCCTTGATGCTGATGGGTTAGCTGACATGCAAAGCAGTTAATTCAAAGGGACAGAGCAATCAAGTCAAGAGGAAAACTCACCACAGTTTTGGTTACTCCCCTAAATCCTTACTATCCCAAAATACAAGAACAGCTGTAAAAGCCTTGTGGCTACCTAATTTTTTCCTAGACCTACATGGTGGGGTAAGAGATAAACAATCCCAAACTATGGTAATCCACAACAAAGCATTCTTGACATCATATTCAGGTTCTGCATAGCGAGCTCTTCCTCCCGATCAAGTTATTCCATCGCAATACTTTGGGGAGTATCTCAGAGGGCTGGCTGTTGTTTGGTTTGAAAGCATCTTGATCATTCAGGAACCCAGTAGCAAGGACAAAGTTTAAAAGAAGATAGTGCTATGCATTGATTTTCATCTAGGACAGAGATATTTCTACAACACAGAAGGCTGACCTAATGCTTCACAACAACGTGGCTGAAGTGGCATCCAGGTCCCCATAGGTTTTTCTCTTTACTTTTAGCTGCTTTCTTACCAGATTAATGAGCTGAACTAGCTCAAAAAAGAATCAGATAAGTGCCAGAGCTTTCAAACAAAACAAAAAAAAAAACAAACAAAAAAAACCAACAAAAAAAACCCAAAAAAAACCAAAACCAAAACAGATGCAAAAAGGTGATTTGTAAGTGCATTTGAAAACAGAAGTTTTTTGTACTTTTCATAGATACATGGCATTCTCTGGAATGATATTGCTCTAATGCTTTTGGTTTGGTTTTGTTTTTGTTTTTTTCCTCAATTCTAAATGTTACACATTCTTTTTTGGCCATTTTAGTAAACTGATTTTCTGATCCATGTGAAAGACAGTCCGAAGTTCCACTCATTTGCCTCACGACTGTCCCCAGGACAGACATCAGGACCCTGAGGACCCTGACTGGAATGCTGGCATGCCGGTCAGAGAGGAATGCCAGAAATCCTGAGGCCCCTGAGCAGAATTCTGGCCTGCCAAGTGATTGTTGGCAGCTGTGTCTACAGTGACTGCTTCTAGCAGGGCCTGCCAAGGGGCGAGGCGACCTATGGGCCTGCACGTGCTTCGCGACACCAGCCCAGGAATTTTCCCACCTCTTGGCCAGATGAACTTGCTGGGGCAACTGTGGTAGCCGCCCCATGGAAAATCCTTCATCTGCTCCACTACCACCGTGAGGGACGCAGATTGAAGCCCCCCTCCCAAGGACTGAGGCTGAGACGCCCGTAATTCTGATCCAGGGCTGCTGGCCTGACTGAAGCAGGATGCCTGCTAAGTGTTGCCTGCAGATGTGTTCGCGGGACCTAGACTGGTTTCCCATAGAAACCAGTCCTGAAACAATAGCTCCCACTCACTGCTGATATTGATATTGACTTCTCCTGCTGAGAACATGGACTCTCTGTACCCGTCTTCAATACCATTTTCCCCCTCAGCAATTTCAATAGACTTGCTCTTTATTGTATCTGCTTCCCCTCAGCCATTTCTAGATCTGTTTCCCCCCTCAGCAATGGACTAGAATAGAACCTTGAGATAACCAGGACTTTGAGATCTCCCCTAGGAGAACTCCATTGGCTGGGCTGCGAGGACTTCATCTCTCTCCATTTGGTAGCTGTACTCCCTCTCTCTTTCTCCCCCTCTTTTCTATTCTTTTCCTCTCCCTAATTCCTTGAAGGCATTTGCTGGGGTCATTCTAGAAAGGTGCATTTGTTTGGAGTGATACTGCAATCCCTTTTCCATCTTGTCTTTTGCCCTCCGAGATCAGTTAAGAAAACCTCATCCCCCCTTCGTATGAGCGGATCAGAACAATATGTTCTTTCCAGCTGAAATTGGTTCTAGTCAATAGAAGCACACTGGTAGGTAAAAGTAGACTATAAAAGATAACCTTCAGAATGTATTTCCCATGTCTTCCCATTCAAGCAAGTGAAGAAAGCAGACAGATCTTCAGATAACATGCTCTGCGAATTGAAAGGAATCTTCTTGGAGGCAACTGTGAAACTCACGCAATGAAATACAGATGAGAGAGATGAAAGGGTCACATATGATGTCAAATCTATTCTTTTAATGTTTGAATGAAACAAGATTTCTTGAAGTACAATCCTACAAAATGAAGGTGAACTTGCAGAAGCAATTGAACTGGGTCTCCTTTAGAAACACAATGTTTTCTAATGAAACTGAGCATTCAGGAAGGCAACCTTGAAATCCAAAGGATTTAGAAAAATACAAATACCAAGACTGGCAGTTCGTTATCTTTCACGGTCTCTTTAAGATAAGATTGATTTGAACTTCCACTTGTAGTAGGTCTGAAGACATTAGGAATGATGCAATATGAAAAAACCAAAACAAAACAACTTTCTCAAAAAGCTTTGAGAAACCAGAGAAATGATGATTTTTTAGTGGTTAGGTAGTCCTTTAAAATTTGTCTTGTGGGGAAAGAGATAAAAAACTGACTGAGATCAAATGACTGTGGAGTATATTCCAAAACAGTAATGAAGAAGGTAAGGGGCAAGAGCCTGTTAGAAAAATACTATGCTGGCTTCATCTGTTGAAAGCATTGCAGAATGGTTGAAATTATGAATCATATCTTGTGGGATTAAAAAAAAAAAAAAAAAAAAAAAAAAAAAAAAAAAAAAAAAAAAGAGGAAGAAAACAGAAGGAAAAAAAATATTTTGAGCATATTTTTCCATTCCAAGATGGTATAATGGCTTTATTTCATTTTGTTCCTATGACCGGTTAATAGCTTATGAAGTGTTTAGCAATAGAGAGTGAGAGTCTTCACACTAGCCATACCATTTGGATGTGTCTCTTTTACTTTCTAGAGCAGCAGATATGGTTTAGCACTCCACAATTCAGTCCCCAAAAGTGAGTAAGGGTGGCAGATTTAACCTAACTGCCCAGTCCACCAAAATGCCTAATTATCTTGAAAAATGCTTTGCTCTATCTCATTATCTGGACATGTCTCTCTAGCTCCACTTTGAGCTTCTTGATCTTTCATCTACAGGATGAGATCCAATTTAGCTTAGCAAGGATGTAGCCTTTCCAAACCATATCTTTTACCTTCTGTATTCTTACAAGTACATTTCTACCGCAGGGACCAGTTTGGAAGATCCTAGTTGTTTTATTCCTTAGATTATGTTGCTGCATTAATTAGCTCTTCTTTGAAGTTTTTTCCCTGCTCAAGTATAGGGTCAGTGCTGAAATGATTGTGATGCTAACTCCTTATGATATATTCTGCAGGCTTACAGAGTATGCAGCAAAGTTTTCTCTTCTTCTGAGGACATTCTACTCTTTTGATGAGAAATGCTGAAGGTCTGACTTCAGTTGCAAAGGTATCTGATTGAAAGATCGCAAAATTGTTAAGTCTAGTAACAGCAGGAAAAGCGTGCTCTTGCTCTGTATGTAAATGTCGTGTCAGCTGCTGTTGGGATAAAAAGCATGAGCATAAGCAAAGATATCTGCATGGATAGAAAAGAAACAAAGATATTTGTTGTGATTTCTGCACTAAGGAGCAAGAAGAAGCATGAAGGGCTAATTTCAGTGGCTAAGACAGTATCATCCTTGGGCCAGTTCTCTTCAACATCTTTGGAACCACTTGGACTCGGCACTTGAAGGAATATTAAGCAAGTTTGCCAGAGACGCTACATTGGGAGGAGCTGTCAACTAACTCCCTTGAGGCTAGTGAGACACTGCAGAGAGATCTTGACAAATAAGAGAGATGGGCAATTATGGCTGGCCGGGAGTCTATGCACAAATCACGAAAGGGGCGGGACTGCAGGGGAAGGCGTCCCAAGCTGTTGTATTTTCCAGCATCAGTCTCATGACATGCTTATGACAGTGGGAAGATGCCAGCAGCTCACGTCCCCAGCAGCAGAAAAACAGCTTGATGTTACAACTTACTTGAAAAGCTTTTTGACCAATCCCACAAAGCAAAAGCATATTGACAGTAGTTCTTTCCGATCCCTAGAAGCACACGTAACTTCGGTTCAAAGAACGCTTGCTTCTTTTGAATAAAAGACCTGCTTGTAAGCCTTAAGATAGAATGCACAGAGCTCCATTATTAAGCTTAGAACTTCCTAACATCTGGCTAGATCTACTTTGCTGTAGCTTAGGGAGTTCTTCTGGTCAAGCTTTAATACACAGGCCATTGTTCTATTTGTCCTTACTTCTCTACTTCTTCTATCATTTTTCTGCTGACAAACCTTATGACTACTGCTTAGCTCCAAGCACAGTTCTGCTGTCTCTGAGGCCTGCCTTTTGCAGCTTTCCCAAAATCCTCTGTTTTCAAGGATTCCCACAGGCAATCCCCAACCTTAGGGAGTTGTGCGATGACAAGTGCTGGATTCAGCACCTGGGACAGGGCAATCCTGCCCTCTGTGTGTGTATAGACTAGGGAGCCAGAGGCTGAAAGGAAGCCAGGCTCCTGGCCAATGGCAAGCTAAGTGGGTATCAGCAGTGCCCTGGCAGCCAGGAGGGCCAAGCCTGTCCTGGGGTGCATCAGGCACAGTATCACCAGCTGGGCAAGAGAGGGCATTGTCCTGCTCTGCTCTGCTCTGCTCTGCTCTGCTCTGCTCTGCTGTGTTCTGGGGCGGCCTCACCTTGAGTGCTTGGGGGCAGTTTTGGGTACCACCATGAAAAAAGACATGAAGGTATCAGAAAGTTCTCCAATGAGGTTTACAAGGACAGAAGTGGAGGAAATAGCATGCAGCTGAGTCAGGGGAGGGTCAGGTCCGGTATCAGGAAAAAGTTTTTTAACCAGAGGATGGCTGGGCACTGGAAGAGTCTCTCCAGGGTGTGGTCACAGCATCACACCTATCTTGAGTTCAAGAACCTTTGGGACATTGCTCTCAGGCATCTGGTGTGATTCTTGAGGAAGGTCCCATGCAGGGCCAGAAGTTGGACTTGATGCTCCTGACGGGCCCCTTCCAATTCAACTGATTCTACCACTCTATGGTTCTGTCCTGGCCACTCAAGGTATATTGCTTGATCTCACCACATTTTGACCTGCTCTTGTTGGTCAGAATTTGTCACTACTGCCTAATGATATTTACCACAAAAGACAAAGGGCCTTTTCTCAATTTACTCAAGAAAGTTGAAGATGCACCCTAGAATCCTAAAAAAGTCTTTTCCTTGAAACAACACTGTCTCCTGCCCAGTATTCTTTCCAGATCTTAAGGAGAAAGAAGGCAAAATCAGGGGATGTATAACAATGAAGCACTGTCAAGTTTCCGGACCTTTAGCAGTATATTTGTACTTCCACTATTCTTTTCTATAAAATCACGTTTTTGTAGAGCATGTCATTTTCTAGCAAGACACATTTTTGCAACTGAGCCCATCAGTCTCTGTGAGAATATATTGTCAAAAGCACAAAACATATGAATGGGCGGTGGCAAGTGAGGGGAAAAAACAGTATGGGAAGCAGCTCCGTGATACTACAGTAAGACAAGGAGGAGGAGGTGTTCCAGTTGACAGAGCAAAGAATCCCCCGCAGTCCCTGGAGATATCCTAGTGAAGCAGGTTGTCTCCCAGCAGTCCCTAGAGAACCATGGAGGAACACATACCTACAGTGCAGCTGCTGGTGGGCTCCATGCCACAGCAGGTGAAAGTGCCTTGAAGGAAGCTGCAGCTTGTGGAGGGAGGGCCAGAAAACCATCCTTGACCTCTTCTTTAGCGGAAGAGTATGTGCAAATGTTTAACAGCTGCTAACTCGAATCTATCCTCTTTCCAGTTCTTGTCGTAGGTAAGTAGGACAATACAAGAATTAGAAGCCTAAACTGTTTTGCATGAGGCTCCCATTCTCTCTGCCACTCCCTTAAAATTTACTTTGAGATGAAATAAAACTCATGATCAAGTTCCTAAGGCTTGATGGTCAGGCTTCTCAGAAAACAAGCAGTGCAAAGAACTCTTGTCACTGTCATTTTTTTTCATAGAACTAAAAAAGTTAAATTACTGTTTTCTAAGAACTTACAAAAATCAACTGGTAGAGGTGGTGAGAGTGAAGAGTATAATTAAGCTGGAAAGAGACTATCATGTAGCTACCTCATCTGCATAGAAGTTTTTTTACCAGGAACTCTGGACTTTTAAACAGATTTAGGACACAATAGTTATCTCTGGGAATGTTTTAGTAAGTCTAGAACATTCATCTTTAAATAGCTCAATCTGTTTTACCCTTATGACTTACGTTTTAAATTTTATTTGAGGAGAAATATTTGCCATTCAGATCATTTCAAGTTCTGAAGCATTTCAGTTGTTGACAGTTTTTGCTGTCTCCTGAGGGCAGGAAAATAGTCCTGGAACCAATACTGAAAGAAACTAGATGGAAAAATTAGTTTTCCTCATTCTTTTCTGTCTATTCTATGAGGCACAAGAGCAAAACCACTGCTATGAGTGAGAGTTGCCTTACCACTCATGGATGACAACCTTGTAGTGAGTAGTCTGTTATTTGCACACATTTCTGATGCTGGTTGTTACCTGTTGTGCAGAAAGATCTGTAAACTATTTTCACGGAAAGACATACCTGAATTGCTTCGCTTATCTCTGAAGCAGAGAACTAAGCTGGCACTCTACTTCGGAGATCTTCCTGTGCTCGCCCCCAAACCCGTTTCCTTCAAATGCAATTTACTTTCTACCAAAGCACTTCATTACTTCATCAGGTAATCTCTTGTTCTTAATGTTCGGGGGACTGTTTTAAAAGGGTAAGAACATATTCTAGTAAGAAGGTAGAACGTCTGTCTTAAGTAGTAGACATCACTGGGCTTTGGTTCATGCACCAGAACAACAGCAAGGAATGTCATTTGCAATCAATAGATGGGTTGGGGAAACCGGCCACAAGTTTAGGAATTTTTCTCCAATTAATTATGCTTTAAAATTTGTCTCTTAGCATTTCAAGTGTGTTTTTATTGAAACAATCAACTATTTATTACCTGTACCACAACGAAGCACAATCAGCAGTGCTTGTGCATCCTTCACCAATTCCAAGAAGAAGAATGGTCTGAGCCTCCAGTATAGCTCATTACGATAAGCTGGAAAAAAGTTCTTGGAAAAATTTCTTTTGCATCCTTCTAAACCTTATGCAGCACTCCCTGGCCAATCTTACATTTTCTTTTCTCCAGGAGATGGTAAGAACTCGAGTACCTTCATGACAACCGTCGTGGGACGCTTGCTGTGCTGGCAGAGTTCCTTTTTGAGATAATGCCTGGAAAAGCTTTTCGCTAAGGTCTAGGCGGCAAGAGACGCAGAAGACGGGCATACGCAACTGTCCGAAGGTAGGTGCCGGTCCCCGGCGGCTTTCGGCAGAAGCCGCGGTTCGGAGCGCACCGCGACCGGCAGAAAGCTCTGTGCGCGAAAAAGCCGCTTCTTCGCCTCCGGCAGCCGGAGAGTTCGGCCGATGCTGAGACGTCAAGAAAGAAGCCGCACAGCACTGGGATTAAGTGAGCAGCTCTCAAACTGAGGAAAAACGATAACTAACCACTTTCCAACAGTTTCAACTTACATTACCATAAGTAGGAAAATTTTCTCAAACAACTTTCTTTTCTATCGTTCTTAGCCATTTGCAGCACTCTCTGGTCAATCTTACATTTTCTTTTCTCCAGGAGATGGTAAGAACTCGAGTACCCTCAGGACAACCGTCGTGGGACGCTTGCTGTGCTGGCAGAGTTCCTTTTTGAGATAATGCCTGGAAAAGCTTTTCGTTAAGGTCTAGGCGGCAAGAGACGCAGAAGACGGGCATAGGCAGCTGTCCGAAGGTAGGTGCCGGTCCCGGGCGGCTTTCGGCAGAAGCCGCGGTTCGGAGCGCACCGCGACCGGCAGAAAGCTCTGGGCGCGAAAAAGCCGCTTCTTCGCCTCCGGCAGCCGGAGAGCTCGGCCGATGCTGAGACGTCAAGAACGAAGCCGCACAGCACCGGGATTAAGTGATCAGCTCTCAAACTGAGGGAAAACGATAACTAACCACTTTCCAACAGTTTCAACTTACATTACCATACGTAGGGAAAAAGTTCTTGGACAGCTTTCTTTTGCATCCTTCTAAACCTTATGCAGCACTTCCTGGCCAATCTTACATTTTCTTTTCTCCAGGAGATGGTAAGAACTCGAGTACCTTCATGACAACCGTCGTGGGACGCTTGCTGTGCTGGCAGAGTTCCTTTTTGAGAAAATGCCTGGAAAAGCTTTTCGCTAAGGTCTAGGCGGCAAGAGACTCAGAAGACGGGCATACGCAGCTGTCCGAAGGTAGGTGCCGGTAGCCGGATTCTTTTAACAGAAGCCACTCTTCGGCGGGCTCTCTTACCTTCATAATGGGTTTTGCTGGAGGAAGCCGCTTTTTCGTTTCTGGGAATACCTAGAGAGGAACAGTAGCTAAAGACGTGATTGGCACCATTATGTCGAGTTTTGCTCTTTCCAGCAGGAATAACTGTGTTCTTCCTTACGCTAGATGGCGCTGCTTATCAAGGTTTGGCTGCTTTTAATCATTTGGGGTGCTGGATGTTCAAACGACTTATCGTAACTTCTTCTATTTTAAGTCAGGTGCTCACTGACGTAGATCCTATTAGATATAGCACACTGCAAATAGGAGCTGAAATCGATTTATTGTTACTAGCACATGGGTACGAGTGTTAGGAATTTTATAAGGAATATGTTGCATGAATCTTTTTGACCATTCTGCAGCCATTCATACGAAACTCACACAAGTACAAGACAATATGAAGAAATTGACTGGGAACGAGTGGGGTTTGCATCAATGGTTTGAGGGATGGGAAAGAACTGGGTGTTTGAAAGATCTCGTAAATGGAGCTTTGTTTTTACCAGTAGTCATTATTTCATTGCTTTGTGTTATTCCATGCATCGTGAAACTGTTGTGCCTCTTGCTAAAAATGACATTGGAAAAGATCTGGCTGGTGCAAGAAGGGGCAATTGTGACAATGTATCTGAACCGCTTAGACTACGGGCTGCACCAGCCATCCAGCGTGGAACGGTTCTTCTCAGAATTTTCTCAGGGCCCTCTGGAATTCATCAAGACATAAGCCTTGCTAAAACAAGAGAGGAAAAGCTGAGAAACTAAATTCCAAGACCACAAGAACTCCAAAACAGGGGCGGGGGAGGGGCAAAGTACCTGGACTGTAAGGAAACACATCTTCTGAGAGGTGCACCCAGAATGCGTGGACAAGACAAAGGCACCAATAAGAAAAGCGTGACTAGCGTGTGCAGAGAGTCAGAATGAGTAAGTGCATCATGTAAACCATAAACGGCTTCTGCTTAATCCTCTTGGTCCATTGTGCAGGAGTCCTGAATTTCCCATAAGTGATACTTACTAAAAGGGTTCTGATTTTAATGCTAGAGTTACTGTCTATACGATGATTCATGGGAATAGTTCTTTCAAGTCCTTCCCTTGCTGACATCAGTCAGTTTCATCTTTTCCTGAATGTACTGCTGGCTGTGCATAAGTTATGAATAGAAGGGAATGAGTTTTAGGGATATGTTGCAAGGAAATAGATTGGTAGCTCTGCTTCCATTTCCATTGTCTAAGAAGAATTCTGAATATTTTTGGCCCTTTCATAGACCTCTGACTCGATTAGCATCAGCAGGGAGGGACATTTAATTGGTTTTTCTCCTTTTTAGAGAGAAGCTAATGAAAAAGTTTCACCAGAATCAGAGCAGGCTGCGTAACAAGAAGAGCGTCATGAAAAGGCGCCAATCCTATCCTCTTAGTATTGCTAGTTGTGATTGGACTTCAATGAAATGTGTCAACTCTGTGTTCCTGGGTATCACATCAGTAACAGGTACTTCACCTGCTGTACTTCTCTCCTAAAGCTAAGAACAGAATCCCAAATAATCTTGATTCCAAGGTCTCAATTCACCCTGTGATGCTGACAGGTGAAAAAGGAGTGGAAGGTGCACCAGTAAATGAACTTGAATGGCCTATCTAAATCAGCGGCCACTGATTTCCTGAAGGCCTTAACAGGTCAGTTGCCCCTATTTTTCTTGGGGTTCTTTTATTCTTTGGTCATGTTTTTCTTGGGATTCTTTGAATCCTTCCCCACCAGTTCAGCCTCTGCTCTCAAATCCTTTGCTGTCATTTAAAGTATCTCAAGAGCCTGGAAACCTGTTGTCTTTATTTATCAACCCATTATTCCCTTCCAAAGGTTGTTTGCCTCAAGTCTCATTCTTGCTGATTTTCTGCTAGTTCATTGTCAGATGGCAGCAGGTGTTCTGTAAGAGCAAGTACACAATCCTATAGCTTGCTTTTCTTTTGATTTGGCCTGTCTAGAAAATGGAATGACTGAACATCTCCAACAGGATTTTCTCTCCCCATTCTGTTTCACCGCAAGGGCAGATGCCAATCCATCTACCTAAACTCTTGGTGGTGAAGAAACTAGTGGTATGCTGTTGCATATAGGTAGAACTTTTCGAAAGGAAGGCCTTGTAAAACCATGGCTGAGGCCCGTTACTTTGGCTAAGTAGAAAATGACTAGGGGAAAGTGAGACAGCTGAATTAGAGGTAGATCAAGATGTTCTAGAAGCATTGCGTGTTCACAGCGTGGTGTATGACGGTTGGTTGAATTATGTTTGTTGCGGCTTAAAGCTATGCAAGTGATAAAGGCCTGACTGCTTCAAAAGCCTGGCTTTTGCAAGAAAGCGGCTCTCCTTTGCACCTGCCTGGGGACTCTGCGTCACTACGGACCCTGACGCCCAGTTTGCCAAGGAGATGATGAGTAGGAATGTTGCAGAGCTGCTGTGTGCATATGAAAGGAATGGCAGAGAGTGAAGCCGTGGACAATTTCTGGGCTATAGTACAATGCTGCTGCATTGGTGCCAGTTTAGTCGGTTTTCCATCAGTGGCATTTCTGTCTAGAAGTACACTGCCCAGAGTCTTTCTAGCATTTGATGCCATTTCCTTACTGCCATTAATACCTTCCTTCAGTTTCAAGGATGAGAGAATCTTTACAGGATTTTGAAGATCCCTGTTAGGAAACACTATGCCAGAGGAGTCATCACTCCCTTTTCTTTTGCCTCCTTTGTAATTTTTATAGACTCATTTCACATTTCTGCTAATGGCAATAAGAATACTGAGACTACTTAGCAGGGTTGACGCTCTCAGCTGCTTTCCTCTTTCCTACTGCTTCATACCCTATGTGACTTGATGGCCTCGTTTTGCAATCAGCATTTTGCTGTGGTTTGCTAAAACCTGGCATGCACTGCCAACTCCCAACTTGTGTGTTGGCATTTCAGGGGCTTTGATGGGTTCCTTTCTGAGATTGCCATGCACTGGACTTTCACAGTCACAAAGACTTCATCCACCATCGGTCGAATTTCAGTATTTAATGCTCTTTCCTGGAATGTAGGCAACCTAGCAGCAAGTACTAAATTCGCTGCAAGCCCTGTCTTCCCAAAGGACCATTCAAAAAGTTTGCTTTTCCCCTCTGACCAATCTGCCAGTATTTTGATGGAGAATTTGCTACCTTAATAGAACCTCTTAGAAGGGATCTCATGGCAGACAACATCTCAGGCTTTCTTGAAATACTGGCTCCTTTGGATCTCAATTCTATTCAGAGTGCATTTAAGATTTTTTTTCCACTGAAGCCATTCAACAATGCCTCTTCTCTTTAAAATGTGATGCAGGTGAGAAAGATGGATCCCCGTGAAAGGTTCTATTGATATCAAAATTCGTGCCCAATGGGCTGTGCTGGTGGAAATCAAATACTAGTCTAGTATTTTGAATCCAAATAATTCCTCCCAATCAGGCCCGACAGGATTGTTTGGCTTTGAATCTGAGCACGTGGACAGTAGTGGATGGTCCACAGGTTGAAAAGAGTGTCGATTCTTCTCCTTCTTTTCATTGATGGCTCAGAGACTGAAAAGGCAGCGACAAAATGGTAAATACATCCCTACAGATTCAAAAATTGTTCTTCTTAATTTGCATCTCCACCATAACAACAGATGCTTAGAACTAAATTACCAATGGGAATTTTATAGCTTCTCAGAAATGAAACAGGACCTGGCTAATGGGCCTTAGCAGTAGCTACAAGTTTTTCAGCACAAGGCATCTCAAAAGTATTTTAACCTTACAGTACTTTTCTGTCTTATGCTTTCATCTCAAGGATGCAGGAAAGAAAATAAACACAACAAAAAAAAAAAAACCACAACAAAACAAGAAACCCCACCAAATTGATAATAAGCAAAATCAGTGACATATATAGAAACAGATCCCATGGTTTTTAACTTCCAAACTTGTCTTCTCAGCACACTCTCTACAATGGAATTGTTTCCCTATCTGCCTTGAAACATTTTGCAGCAAAAACACTCTAAGGCCCTGCTGGGTGTTTTGTTCAAAAATCACTTCTTCTGGTTTTCTGTCCATAAGCGGAGTAACGTGGCTGTGCTGGCAGCTGACCAAAGGAGGTAGGAAGAGTAATCATCATCCACAACACTGGGGCTAAAGAAATTTCCACAGAAAATTACCTGCCCTATTACTTGTTCACGTGTTGGGTTGAACGTTCAGAATCTGTTTCCATTTTCCCCATTCATAGAATGTTCTATTTCACAGAATTCCAGCCCCTCAAACATCAGTCCTGCCAGAACTGCCCGCCATAGGGGGCTGTCATAGGGGATCTGCTAATGTCCACTGACTCTTACCAGTATAGTGCTTGTCACTGTTGCAGATCAAGAACTTCTGAATAGTTTGGATTCATGCTCTTTGAGGGGTTGAAAACAAGAAAAGAATGACTAGACATTTCCATGATCAAATCCCCTGATGGAATAAAAATAGGAGCATAATAAATGTATTCATTGTTCTAAGAAGGGAGATGAAGGCTCCAAATGATTACTTGCATACTTCCTGTTCTAAATCCCTTGTTATCTGGCAAATTGCAAAAGATTCCAGGCTTTTGCCAAAATGCAAACCAGGTTAAAATGTGAAGCCTTACAGTTTACTGGATATAAAACTTCATCATCCATTTTTAAATCTTTGAGATTGTTATGTACTTCCTATTACTACCCTGAGGTTTAGAGCTGTAATTCAGAGAGAAAAGAATGCTATCTTGAATTCATTCTAGTAAATCGGCACTCTCATCTTGTCGGCACTCTCTCCTCTTGGTTTTCACTTCTGAAACTCTGTACGGAAGAGTGCATTAATGCATAGAGCTCTGCATCAATTCTTTACAACAGTTTCCCCTGTAATTCTTCTTTCAAGGCAAACCTATAAAAAGCCACACTTTCTTACCCCACCACTTCTAAAATTCTATTGAGAAGCAAAAAAAAAAAAAAAACAAACCATCAAACCACTAAATCACTGCTCCAATAAAAAAAGCAGTCCATTAACTGCTTTCTTAGCAGGTTCTTTACCTTGTATTAATATGGCAACCTTTTCTTGCTCTTCTAGATTAGAACCAAATTCTTACAGCATATAAGGAAACATAGGTTTACTGTATCTGATTCTTAGATACAGAAGTCCAGCAAGGAGTTCAGACCTCAAAAGAAGTGTCTGTACAACAAGATTCAGCACAACCTTGAGACATATTAGCTATTTTTCAAGAAAAGCGGCCAAACTGAAACTTTTTAGACTTCTCTACAATCATGCGTGCCTGCTTCCAGAACCTGACCTTCATTGCTGGAAACTAGCTGCAATGTTACTGTAAACAATGCTGTGAATGTCATCATCATCGTCATTCTTTTCTTCCATTGAAAACCTCAAGTGGAGTCGCGTCACTTCTCTTCAAAATTCTGTATTTCCTTGCAAACTGGTAAAATAAGGATAAATAAAGCGTTCTGTTCATTCGGTTTAAACCTAATGTTCAAAATGAAAAAAAACAAATCCATTCAGATATGGTCTGCAATAATACAGTAGAAGAGAAGATGAACCAGACTGGCCTACAACAGAAAGAAGTGAAGCAGAATTTGGGAATTTGGAAGACCTTATGATGAATAATTCAAAGAAATAAATAAAAAAAATATTGCCTACCCAAATTCAATCAGTGATGCACAGACAGAGAAAAAGTGCTAATTACTACTAATATTTCTTTCATTCTCAGACAAGAAGTTCAATGATCCTCTTGAATGCACGGAAGATTCTTGGAAAAGACAGCAGCCTTCTTCTTCACCACATACTCCTCAGAACTCCAGGAGACAAATCATTTGAGCTGTGAGGATCTTTGTCTCTGTAAAACTCCCAGAGCATAGCCAATATTCTATTCCTTTAGGGATCCTGGCCTCCCTGGGGGAGTGCTGGATAGTCTACATCCCGGTACATCAGCCAGACACTCCACCTTATTTCCCATGGCTACTGCAGCAAGGACATCATCTACACTGGCTTTCTAGCCAAAATGTATGCAAGGCACAACAAAGAACATAGCCAAAACCTTGAGCACAGCTTATGGGTTTTGAATGAAAAATCTCAGGATGGCAATACTGGATCTTCTGATCCAAACCATCAGGAAACATTTCTTTAGAGGTGTTGGGAAAGATGAAAGTTTGACAAGAAAGTCTCACAGATATGTATGCTTGGCAGAAAGATTTTTCAATGTGGAGTCTGAAGAAGGAATAGAGTTGGAAGCAAGTTTTGATCTAGAAGAAAAGAATTGCTGAGCCAGTCTTACTGGATAACCGAGGATACCTTAGTTAGAAGAGGGTTTTATGACTTACAGCAAAGGATAAACCCACCCCAAAACAAGAAGATGTTTTTACCAAGCAGGAAGCTAGCACAGGCAAACAAGTCAGCAAATGCTGCAAGCAGAAAAAGCTCTCCAAATTTTCCACTGTCAAGAAAACTGAAAAACAACTTTCCGCTTCAACTGTAATATACTGACTTTTAGTGAGTGGAGAATAGCAACATATGGTAATTAGAGTCGTTAGGATAGGCTATAGATAATAGTTAAGGGATAGATTGGTTCTACTGTATGAAGATGCTCAGCAAAGTGCCAAAACCAAAGGGTCTCCAGGCCTGCCTGCAGCTAGAGCTGACAGCTGTAGGCACAGGCTCTGTTGCCCACTACCCTGGACTGCTGCAACGTCTTGGATGGAATAAACTGCATTTTAGAGAGCCGCCTGGACTCCCACATCACTCATTTAGGCTCTTCCATGGAGGTGAAAAAAGCCTCTGGGTATTGTACAAAAAAACAGCTATGTAATCTAGAGTTGCATGACCCAATATTTCTATTGAACTGGAACAAGTTTTATCAATATTATGGATCCACTTCTTTTCAGTGCGTTTGGTCAAAAACATAAAGCATCGTTTAAAAGACATTCTTGCATGCGTACTAAGTACTACGAATTAGTTAAGGTGTTGGTTTGGCATGGCTTGGTTTTTGGTGGGGAGGGAAGAAGCCAGCCACAGAAGTGATTTTTTGTGCAAAGCTCCTAGAAGCTTCCTCCATGCCTGGCAAAGTGAATCCCTGCTTGGCACTAAGAACAGACATGCTGCTCAGCCAATTACAGAAGCTGATAGCGCCTTGGTGATATATTGAAGAAGGAAATCAAAACTGCAGCCAGTTAACCTTGAAGTTGGGAAATTTTTAGGTTGGCACCTCTTCTGCTTTGAAAGCCAAACCAGTGAGACACTCTGTTGCAGTGTGTGTTTATTATTGTACTGCAGTTCTAGTAGTCCGTTTTCTAAGCCTTCCTATTTTGTGCTGTTATAGCATATGTTATTATGAATGGATTGTTCCTTTCCCCCCAGTATTGTTGGCTTTTGCCCTAGCTGTCCCTCTCCCCAAAGACCTGCCCTTTTGTTCCCTGTTCCTTCTCCCATTGAACATCAACCCCTCCCCAAGCCTGCCCCTTTCTCTAGAAACTTCCCTCTCAATTTTGTACCCTTCAAAACCCCATTGGTTTCTTCAAGTTATTCTCCTCCCCTGTGGTCCCCCTACTGGTTTCAACATTGTATTCCCCTCCTTGTCTTCCACCCCCAGTTTCTCCCAGTTGGTTAAAGATTGTATCCTCCCCTGGGACCTTCCCCCCATTTAGAAGTTGATGGATGCCTTTGAATCAGTCTTTCTGTCCTTGACCCTCCAGGGAGTAAACTGAAAAATATGCAGAAGACCTCTCCCTGTTCCTTGTCCCTGCCCTCAGCGCAGTTCTATCCCCAAGGCAGTCCACCTGTGCCGTAGAGCAGCTGTGCCCTACAGCTGCAGCCCGGATTCGACAGCTTGCTTGGGGCGGCCCACTCTCGCTGTCGGTGTCGGGAGCTAGTTGGGCTGAAGAAATCCAGCACCGCAGCAAGACTCCAAGTCAGAAATCCAGTTTATTAGGAAAAGGGGGAAAAACCCAAATCCATGCAAGAGTACAAAAGAAAAACCACTGACAGAGTCAGAATACAAGCTGACGTCCTGCTAGTTAGGGTGGTGAAAGCAGTTTGGATGAAATGGTCTTGTTGAAGTGGTGATTCTGTAGAAACCATCTGGTAGCTCTCGTCCTCTGGAAAACCAGTGGCTAAGGCTGGCCGTTCCTCTGGCAATGCAGTAGAAATGGTGCTTCTTGCCTTCCAAAACCCAGATGATATCCAGGTGGGGATGCTTAGCTCCTACCCCCTGGGCAGAGCATCTCCCAATGGGCTGATATCATTCTGAGTCATGATGTGGGTCCTTGATTACCCGTGAAACAGAAATGGCTCCTGGAGGGAGTTATCTCTGAGTCATGTGGCAAGACATTGATGGGCCCATTAACAGGAGAGAAGGAAAAAACGATGCCACCCCTGGTTTCCGCAGTTCTTGAGGGTGGGAATAGGATGCATTTTGATATTGGAAGCTAGGACAATACAGGATGCAGGTTTTTGCATTTGCAGGAAGTTTGTATGGATTTGAAAAGTATCCTCATAGCAGAAGCACAAAAGTATTCTCATACCCCTTTGAATCATCTTCAAATGAAGCAATTCTCCCAATAACCTAACGCATGAATGTCTTGCAAGTGAGTTGAAGAAACACGCCAAAGATAAGTAGTGTTCAACTGCAGAGAATTGTTTAGGGACATCATACCCTAATATTTGAAGTCAGAAAGCATGGATGGACGGGTCCTTTTTCCTTAGTTGACTACAGAACCAGCGGTCCTTTGCAAGAGGGTCTTTGGATTTAGGATGACACTGGCAACTAAGAGCATGGCTACACAGAAGGTGCTACTTTTAGACCAGAACATTCAACTACTAAAGGCAGATAGGAGAATAGCTGATTAGTGACAGCTCCAACAGGAGGAGTCTGCGGCTTACCCCGTGGGAACAATAGTAGCACATTTCAATTTTAGAAAACCATTCATTTCAGAGGACCAAGCATCAGTGAAAAGAAAAGGTCGAGTAAAGACATCCTAGTGCTCTTCTGATCAGAAGCATCTTCCTCCATATGAGAGTATTTAGGAAAGGACAGTGCGTTCATAAGGAAAGGTGTGCCAGTTACAAAACCTGCAGAACAAGGCAAGACAAACATATATATTTTATTTGCTATTTTTATTTCACTTGCTAAAAAATGATTTTTTTTAAGACTGAATTTTATGAATTCTGCAACGCTGTCTTTTTGAACGTCTTCCTACCCAAATTAAACACCGAGGTGACTAAGAGAGCAGCAGTGGAAGGAAAGCTGGTCCATCTCCCCCTCCTTGTAGCTTTAGGCCAGTGAGCGATTAGAAGTCGGTCACTTCATTTGAGATAAATAGCTTTACCAAGAGAGAATATTATCCAGCCTTGATCTTTCCTTTGGAGCTGATCCACTTTGTAGTCATCAATTCTTGACTCAGTTGGGGAGAAACAATGGCATTACGGCCATGGATGTTAGAGTGCGCTGATGGGAAATGAAGTTTTCATCTTCAGGTCCTTGCTTCAGTAAATATTCCAAATTCATCAGAAAGAAAATTCGAAGACCAGGAATCCCCACTCAAATGACCTACTTCAAATAGTCTGCACGCATAAAAGACATCAAGCAGGTGCTCTCATCTGTTAGGGGAATACCCAGCCAGTATATTATTGTCTAGTTAGGAGGCAATAATTTTGGAAATCATTGAATTTTTTGTATTGCAAGTGAATGGTCAACACATTTTATTACTGGATAAGGTAAAATCATGTCTTCTGCATCCTTTCAGAGAGGAAGCTTACCTGGATCTAAAGCTGCTCAGCTCCATGATGGGATGCTTTGTCTTCAAAGGGAACTCTGGTCTTCGTCCTTTTGGATTGCTTCCATAGCTTTTCACTCACTCTTCAAGTACCTGTTAAAATGTCCTCTTATCCCATGCAAATTTTTATGGGCATAGTCACTGAATTGGGAAGTATTCCATAAAGTCCACAGGCCTTGTTGAGATGGATGCACAGGTCTCAAGGGTGTTAGCAGATGTTATTCTGAGGCCACTCCTGATCATGTTGGATGGACCATGGTGACTGAGGAAAGTGGCCAAAGACTGGATGAAAGCAAATGTCACCCATCTTCAAAAAAGGCAACCAGGAGGACTCAGAAAAGTACAAGCCAGCCAGCCTCATTTGGATCCCCAGGAAGTTGATGGAGTAGCTATTCCTGGAAAGCATTGCCAGGCACACGAAGGAGGACAGAACAAATGTAGTCAGCATGGATTTACCAGGGGAAATTGGTGCTTGACGACTTTTTAAACTCCTCTGGTGAATGAACTTGCCTGGGAGATGAAGAGAATATCATCTGCCTGGGCTTCAGAGAAGTTTTGGACGTTTATCTACATGGCAGCACACATACCTACGGGAAGGAATAGTGCAAAGAGCAGGGAACCAGTGTCTTTTCAATGATGCTCAGTGAAAAGACAAGAGGCAGTGGGCACACACTGAAATACAGGAGATTGCCTCTGAGCATCACAAAATTCTTTTTTACCGTGACGGTGACTGAACCATGGCACAGAGTGTCCAGAAAGATGGTGGAGTCTGGATCATTGAAGACATTAAAAGTAGGCCCAGATATAATCCTGGGCAACAGGCTCTAGGTATCCTGGTTGAAGCAGGGGGATGGGACTTGGTGAGCCCCACAGAGCCCTTCCACCCTCATTCATTCTGTGCTAGTGAATTCTCTTAGAGATGCATTTCAAGGACTGGCATGACAAAGCTCTGTGCAGAGTGAGATCCAAATGGACATGGGATTTAAGTTCCTTAAGTAGTGTTCAAGAAGAATGTAAAACTCCAGGAAACCTGTCTCTTCCATAACTGAATCCCTTTCATGGGAAAATTCCCCAGCTCTAGAAAGATCCTCTGAGACGCATGCTTAAGACTGACACTGGCAGAGCAAATTTCTCCCTATGCGTGTCTAAGACCAGTTAGGATCTTTACCAAAAGTGTTGTCAACGTAGTCACAGAAGGCATATTGTTAAGAAGTGACAACTTACATCAGAATGGCAAATATTGGTCCAGCAATGAATTACTGTATGGGAATTACCGACTTGTATTCCAAATAAAAAAAAAGGAGTTGGTCTTTATTGAACTCTTTCATTGCAATATTCATAAGGGAAGAAAAAGACCTATGTCCTTAACTTTCTTAATTCTAACAAAGATTTAAAACATTCCTTGTAAAAAGCGTATCTGAATTATCGGTCTATGAAACAATTTGAGTTGGGAAAAAAGTCCTAAAATTGTGTAGACAGTTGCAGAGAAAGCAAGAAAATAGGAAAGAAACAAAAACAGAGAAAAAGAGTCATCTTGAGTCTGCTAGCTAGTTCTAGAAGTAGTCTGCTAGAAAAAGGAAACCCCAGTTGAATTTCAAATGTGTTCATGCACTTGATTCAGTAACTGGTCAATGTAAAAACCAGTCCTTTCGTACAACTTCCCCCAGCAACAAAACTTCAACAGATTGACACCACCATCATGCCTGTCCCAGATGTATTTAAAAGAGAAATGATGATTTTCTTGAAAATCTATTTGCGTACAAGTTGCAAGACATTGGAGGGATTCTCCACATTCTCCTTCCTCCACGCGGCTTGAAAGTATATTTGATAAAATATGCAACAAAGCATGTGATTTACAAGGTAGAGTAAAATGGATGACTTGGGAATTGATCTCTTTTGGATATGAAACTTCATATCCACTCTCTGGGAAGTTTCTAAAAGAAATGATGGAGCTTAGGCATGAATCTGCCACTCCGAGTGCTAAGCAAACATAGACACTCCCCTTCACATGGCCCCACCTTCCGCACACACCTAGGCATGCACAGAGATCAGCATAGCAGATCATGAACACCTTGGAAAAGACTGAAATGCTAAATAGCTCTCTTTGTGGACAAAATAGCCGGTACACTATTTCAAATATCTGGTACAAAAACTCTGTTGAATATCTACCTCATATTTAAAACACAGGTTTTCATTGAATTCTGTTTGCAGAATATTTTCCTTCCATTTGTTCCTTTAAAATTCCTTTGTTCTATGTCTAGAAATATTTTCTTCTAAAAATAGAAAAAATTAGATGATGTCTTTTCAGAAGAAAACATTGGTTTAGACAATTTTTAACCATCATGGTATGGAAGAATTTATTTGTCCCTCACTAAGGAGGAATACGTATTTTGATCATAGATCATTTACAGTGAAATACTCGACATTTTTAAGATGCTTTCAATCAATTTTGATCCTCATTGCTTATTCATTGTAAACAGTAAGTTTTCAGTGCATGGAAAGTGTGCGTGGTACATCTACATTAGTTCAAACACCAATTCCAACTAATGGCCAGGCTGAACTACAGTAAATAATGTCCTGACGGATATTTTGCCGCCTTCTTTGGCACTCCTTGAAATCCTAATGATTGGCATGAAGTGTCGAAATACAGAGATTTTCTCTCAGAGGGTGTCCCATGGTGAAACCCATCCCATGTGTTTGATGTTGTAGTTCTTATCGCTTTTAAAATGTGATATCTTCTGCACAGTTTTCATGAAGCTTTCTGTTACAGTAGTGAAAATCACAGAGAAATGCAATTTTGTACAACTTTGAATTTACCACAAGAGCTGAGAGAAAATTTGTTCGTATACCTCAATCTGAGTCTCTTCTATATTCAAGCTTTGTTTATCTACCATCAAGGGTCGCATTCGTTGCTGTTCAAAGCCCCATCCAAGCTGACCTTAAATACGTTCAGGGATGGGACATCCACAACTTCTCTGGGCAACCTGAAGCAGCGTTCCAGCACCCCAACAGCAAAAAATGTCTTCCTTTCATCTAATAGAGATCAGAAATACTAAATCTAGGTATATAAACTTTGAGGAAAGGTTTGAAATTCAATTGATTTGAAACACATTTGATAGGAATACTAACTTCCAGACGACTGAAATATGTTGATGGCCATTTGAGATTGACACTTTTTGAAAAAGTGCATGGAATTGAAAATTAAAACCGGCAAAATTAAAAACTTCTTGCCATTTTCTTTTAACTCTGATCTTCAAAATTGCATAGGTCAGATATCTGTGCTTCATGCAAATCTCTCAGATACTCTCAGACAAAAGCTTTTCTTTCAGTCTAAATTGCAGTTTAGGTTGAACACGAGTACTTAGGGAAGGTTTTTCTGGGCCTAGGGGGATTTGTGTGCACAAGAGGTTTTATCCAAACTGGAAAATTCATCCCAGCTGCATTTGTTCATCATTCCTACTGCATCGGGCCTGAAGATTCTGTGAAAAGTATCCTGTGGACCTTGAACATAGCTCATGTGAAAGAGATGAGAGGTGATGGAGAAGTTGAGGGAGAGAATCAAGAGCATATGGCCCAGTAAAGGCACCAGAAAGTACTTTTTCATGTGGTCCACAGCCCAAACAATTGTTTAGCACCATTTGAAGGCTGTGTCTGACAAAGAGGGCAGAAGCAGGTCTTCAAAATATCCAGTAGATCTAAATCCATGGAAGCAAATGACCCTGGCCAGTCACCTTGCTGCTGATCATTCACCCTCCATACCAGCTGATCAGGCCTAAGAATGCTGCTGCAAAAGTATTGTGAAAAAGGTAGGCACATTTTCACAGAGGCAGGGGGAAATGCCCTTGGATGGTGATTCCAAGGGATAACTTGATGGAGCAAGTTAGGTACCCTTATCTACTGTGCAATATCGAAGTTGGTGAGTTCACCATCTGTAAGCATCACTTTAAAAAAATAAATGTTCGATCCACAAAACAATATTTCCTATGTCCTGTCTACCTGCTTCAGTTCAGCCAATGAATAGGCTACGTTCCATCAGCAAAGTGTTCATGATCATATACTTCTTTAAACTGTGATAATTCTTTTTTTTTTTTCTAAATCAGACACTGCCTATTCCTAAGATTCAGATGTCCTTGGTACGGTTGTACTTAAGTTCACTATTAAAAAATATCCTTCTTGTTATCTTTTTAATAAATTACTGAGATGTAACATCAGTCTGAGAGCTGAAAGAAACCCCTTCATTTGCTGTTTGCCAAGTATCATCTATGTGATACAAATTCTATTTGACCCATCCATTGCCATCTAATACTACTAGTAATGCCTTCACAACCTTTTCTTCATCGTTAGGGATTTTGGAGAAGTGAAAGATTGGAACATAAGCAAGGGCATTTGTTCAAGATGCTCCAGAAAGAGCTGCTGTCTGTTCTCTTCCTTGCTGCCTATGTTGGCAGGAAGCTGCAAAAAACCCAAAGATAACTAGAAAGAGTGTTACTTTTAGTCTAAATTTGGAAATGATGTTTGGAATACCCTGTTAAATGACAAGGTGCTCTTTTCAAAGATGGCATCTTCAGGGGAAATGTCAGTTTAGAGAGGTTTCGAGACAGTTGCTTCTGGAAAAAAAAAAAAAATTTGCGGTATCCGAGGTCTTTAGCCATACCACTTGGAAGATTGATTCAAAACACAGTTTCTTCATCTAGGAAGAACAGAGGACCATAGATGCAGCCCATTTCAAAACGGAGTTCTTTATGTGTCAGGTTGGGATTTACTGGACATCATTTCTTGTAAAGTCAAGGGACTGCAGTTAGCTCTCCAATAATTTCCTTCCCTGAAATTCATCGGCATTTGCTCCTTTCTCCAGCGTTCCCATTTCTTAGTGCTGGTATACTCCATCTATGCATTAGAATATTCAACTGGAGTGTGTGTCCGATATTTTCTAGTTCAAATTGGCTGGAACGCAATGGATAGTTCCAGTTGCTTGTATACAGTAGTTTTATTTTGACAAGTTTTCTTTGAACAATGTTTAAGCAGCAGTAGCAAATCGGAAGTACAGCTTGCAGCAGGGAAAGACACTTCTGCTTGCTCAAGTTTCCTGTAGTCAGATAGATGCCAAAAGGCTTTTCATAGTACTACTACTGTCTTGTAGGAATACTTGATCTAATCCGACCTTTGATACAATTACGAATGGGCTACTTTTCCACAAGGTGGAACATTTTTCTTTTAATCATATGTTTTTTGTAAGTTGGAAACATGAACTTGTGCACCAGTCAGGTGGAAGGTACTCTTACTTCTTCCTAAGTTTCACAACATTATTTAGAAAATATTGACTCTGTGTAACTTCAAAAGAAGAATTCTGGGCATCTTCATTCTATGGATGTGATTTTTTTTCTACCATGCTGTTCTTGTTTTCTATGGAACTCATTTTTACCAATAGAAATATTTTTCCCTGACACCTATGGAAAATACCTATGTTTACTCAATATTGCAGCCTCAGTACACTGTTTAGAATTATTTCAACATGGTCCCAAGCATATCCGACAGCTAGACAGCAGAGGTTAGCAACAGTGAGTGGGAATAACTTCTGAACCATTTCAGTAGATTTCCCAGGAAGGGCTTGCTTTCTGCCCCTGCACATTTTCCCAGAGATATTGTCTGGTGAACAGTTGCATTAAAAGAGTATTTTTGCCCAAACCTTGGGCCAAGCTCTGTCTCAGATTTACTAGGGAATGCAAAGAGGGTGAAAGTGCTGCTTCAAAGCCCTCTGTGTGCTTTCCATACCAAAAGGGAGGTGACCCCAGAAATAAGTTTTTGATCTCTCTTCAAAACACGAGGCATGTCACCAGCTCATTCATCTTTTTCTGGGACTCAGCATCTAAAGACCAAGAAGCCCTCTTGCTTGCTAAAGTGTGTTCAGCAAAAAAACCCTTGTCCCATCAGCAAATTGGAACACAGCTGCATTCAAGTCAATACCAATGCTGGCAGGGCAATACTCTAGCCCAGTAGTAACATGCCACTGTTAGAAGACTGTGTAAAAATCTTTGTGTACAAAGTAATGGGAGGGAAAAATAGAATTGGGAAGAACTGCACATTGTTCTGGAAAAAGCCTCCTGCCACAGTCTTACAGACGTCATTTTCTAGTATCATTTTTAAGAGTTGGAGTTTCTTAAATTTTGTACAAGATAAAATCTTACTGGACCTTGAAGTTTCCCTACTAGAAGTACAGCCATTTCTTAGTAGAATAGAAGTAAGCCCTTTGAATATGTACAAATGGCCTTTCAAAATACATATGCTATAGCCCACTGTGAAAGGAATTAGCTATAAAAATAGAAATTCAAAGGTTTAAAAAGGTTTTGAATAAAGTAAGTCTAAGGTGATAGAAGAAGAAGAAAACAGCAGTTTTCTTCTTCTGCTGAAAAAACAACTCCCAGGACATTGTACTCTACAGGTGTATTATATCACTTTCTGAAAAACTGAGTAGGTTTGCTATTTCAAAAGGTTTTCATTAGGAAGGAAGAGATTCCTTTGGAAAAAAAAACTTCAAATTGACTTGACATGAATGTTATGACACTTCACTTTACCAATCATGAAGAAAAATTCTCATCACTTGATATGGAAATCATGACGGTAACAGAGACAAGGATGTCTAAGCCGTGCCATCAGGAACATCAAAAAGCATTAGAATGCAGGTAAGACTGAGCTCCTGAACTAGTGAGAAGAGAACGCAACCAAAACATTTTCCTTTAAGAGTCTTCAGGATGAACAGCAGATCAAATGTTTTCCTGTGAAGTATTTATGAATAGAATTAACCTTTAAAAGAACATTGTTTTCAAAAACCTGTGTCCAGTATCTCTTAGAATGATACAGAGTTCTTATTACTAGAAAAAAGAAAAGCACTTTTTTCCAAACTGTTGTGCACTTTTAAACGATCTACAATAAAAAGAGTACTTTTTCATGCTGGGCATGATGTTCATTACAAAAAAGCCTTGTCGCACGCTTGGTACTCTAGTGTCTTGATTAGCATAGTTTTTTATTCATTGACTCTTTTTCACCTTGAAATAATGGCGTCTTTGTACTTCTGCAGCATCCATGAAGAATTTCTTGGGTGTCATTTTGTACTCGATCCTAAATGGCAGCTTCTGCATTCTGCCATCCGTCTAGCTTTCCCATTTGATGCAGCTTCTGAGAGGTCTTTTCAGAATTGAGGACTACCTGCAAGAATGATGCTAAATGCATGCATTTTACTCCTTGGGTAATGCAAAAGAGTTTTTCCTTTACAGCATAATAATAATAGGAAAAGAATGATGGTGGATTCAATTCTTATAGTAATACAAAGAGGACTATTATCATCATTAGAAACCAAGCAAGTCATATTTATTGCTCATGCAGTACAACCACTAATGCAAATTACCCTGTAAATTCAAAATGAATCTGTATCACAGGAGTGGATTGAATGTCTCTCTTGATATTTTGCTTCAAGCAGAAAATTAATTCTTTTGACAGCCAACTCATAATTGCAACCGAACTTTCAACTACAGCTTTCAAACAGTGGAAACATGTCTGTTTATAACACGATACAGTACCGTACACAAGACCAAAACAGGTCATAGATGTTCAAATGAAAGAAAAGATCAAAGGACAGATTAATTCATGTCGGCAAGCCCTCAAGAGCGTGCAGGTCAAAAGTCCCCAGAAAACTAGGCCAGTGGCACAAATTCTCGATGTTGGCACCAGCAGAAGCAGCTGCTATCTTTCTAGGATGCAATCTTGCTTACGTCATCCTTCAAAGCAATCTTCTGTCCCCCTGCCCAATATGCCTTCTGCTCTACTCCTTGGACTTCACGTTTGCATTTCTACAGAGTCCTGCAAACGGACTCAAAGTTCAGGTAATAGATTTCCAAGATTTAGAAAGATTGTCTTAAGTCTATTTCTTTCGTATTTCATCCCGTCTAAGCATACTGTAACTTTCTGAGGGGAAATACGTCGAGTATGTCACGTGTAGTTTACATGTTAGTTCTGCTTGACATTAAAACTTCTCACAGACCCCTGGGATGCCTTACTGCAAAAATATATAGCTGCAAAGAGTGGTTGCACAAAGTTAGAAAGGCCAGAAAACCATGCAAACAACCTAACAGTAGAGGCTTGAATTTCTGAATATAATCTTGCACCATCTAAAGTCAAAATAGAATATTGAAATGATTTTCATCTAAAAATGAGCGTGGGGAAGAAAGAATCCAGATAGGCTTTTTTTTTTTTTTTTGAAACAGTTCCAGGAAATACATGGCCTTAACTTGGAAGTATAGCATTAAATATTTTTATACAGCATGAGTTCTCATTACCTAATCATATGATTTGTAGAACTGAATTGGAAAGTAGGAAATAAACAAAGAAAAATATTCAAGCTATAAAAAATATGAGTTTAAAATTTTCTTTGTATTTCCGATTAAAACGATGAGGTAGCCAAATGGTTACCCATTATTTTCAAAAGCATCTGGACATAAAAAACGGATCAATTTTGGCGGGACTTGGATGTCAGGTATTCCTGAAAAGCTTTATTTCACTGCTTCCCAAGCCTGATTCAATCCCCTTAAATGCAGCTGTATTTCAGTTGCTCAGTGAAACTGTCCATCTCATGCATATAGTTTACAAATAATCTGCAGAAAAAGCTAGCTAGATTTAAAGATCTTTTTTCTGTAAATGGCCTTCAACTGATTTCTACAAACACACAGCTGGGATTTCTGCTGTCTTCTTCAGGCCACTTCCTGCCGAGACCTCTCCATTAAATTTGTCTCGTTCTACTAAGAACGCTTCTGGTGATCCAAAGTCAGCACTGGGATTGTCCAACTGCATGGAATTACTGCCTGCTAGAGCTGCACACTGAGGGCTTCTGTGTGCAGCATCATGTGAGCCCTGGTAATGTCACCCTGTTGGTATAAACTGAGCTAAGTGGACCTTAAGGGACAAGATTGTGCACTGATTTTGTAATAGAAATTAGGTACTAAGAAGGAGGCGGGAGGATTTCAATGTTTCTGCCTCCAGCTGAAGCAACACTAAATCTCGGTCTTTATCTGAAAAACGAGGTGAATTAACCCGTTTGGCATTCATATGCCTAAAAGGTCAGTAATACACTCAGAACTGTCAAAAGAGTAACAATTCCAATCATTACTTTCTAAAAAGAATTCATTTGAAGAAGTCAGGAAGACAGATGAAACATGCAAATATCCTACCCTGAGAATCATTCTGTTGATCTGCACAGGTTTCTTATTGTTCTGGATTGCAAGGCAGGATGTATTCTATTACCATCTGTATGGCAGTTGTCTAGGTGTTAAGTGGGCAATTTCCCCTTATCTCTCTCCCTGCGAAGATCACAATCACTCCTCCCTCAGCAGGGGGCATCCCGTGATAAGAGGCTATTGAATGTCACT